>NC_036838.1:10159475-10273221 GCF_002910315.2 Salvelinus sp. IW2-2015 | reverse complement strand
GGCCGTCACAAGACGCGAGATTTCATCTGGAGAGAGAGGGGAGAAAGAGGTCAAAGCACAGGGTAGGGCAGTGTGAGCAGAACCAGCGGTGTCGTTTGACTTAGCAAATCACTAAAAATGATCACGCGTAAACACAGTTCACTTTCATAGCAGCCACGTTGTATTCCTTCTCGCATCCATGCCCTCTCCTCCTCTCACCTTTTCCCTTCACTTGAGGACTTCAATGCACAACACATCAGTTGTATGTGACCTGGCGAAAAAACCTTTCAAAGCCAAACCGCTACATACAGTCTACATCGTTATCACCATATTAGCTAAAGTAACATCATAGTCAACAATCATGCAGTAACGTTAGTAATTATGACAAATTCCAAAGGACGTCCTCCAACCTATCTAACGTTAGTGTACAGTCAGTAAGCAGTTTAGCACTTACACCGGCGGGCCCCGGTGGCAATAAATTAGTAAAACCAAAAGCTTACCTTGACTTGGAAGAGTTACAGTGTTGTGTTTGATAGTCATAGCCAGCTAGCTAACATAGCATCCCTCTGTTTGAGCAGTGTGTTTGAGTAGGCTCAACTAGCTGGCTGCATTTGCTAAGTAAGTGAAACTCTCTCTCTTGCTTCTCCTTCATTTTGGGATAAATGAATTTGTTCAAAACTGTTAAACTATTGTCTTTCTCTTTGACTCAACTTCTCACCACATGTTATGCACTGCAGTGCTAGCTAGCTGTAGCTTGTGCTTTCAGTACTAGATTCATTTTCTGATCCTTTGATTAGATGGACAACATGTCAGTTCATGCTGCAAGAGCTCTGATAACTTCCGGAGGACGTCCTCCAACCTGTCATAATTACTGTGGAAGGGGGTGAGAACCATGAGCCTCTTAGGTTTTGTATTGAAATCAATGTACCCTGAGGAGGACGGAAGCTAGCTGCCCTCTGGTTACACCATGGTGCTACCCTACAGAGTTCTGTTGAGGCTATTGTAGACCTTCATTGCAAAACAGTGTATTTTAATAAATTATTTGTTGACGTGAATATATTTATAGTTTTATCTAAAAAGGATAACTTTAAATGTTTTACTATTTTTATGAAATTCAATGAGGAGGATGGTCCTCCCCTTCCTCCTCTGAGGAGCCTCCACTGTATGAAACAACAATCACCAAGATTACTTTCTTGCTAATAAGTTGATCAATTGTGTCCCTACCCCAAAATTGCCTTGTTCATATGTTATTCAAAAATGAACATCTTGCATGATGCTAGCTAAATAGTTAGCTAGCTACACTGGGCATGAAAGTTTGCTGTACAGTCGTGGCCAAAAGTTTTGAGAATAGTAATTTTCACAAAGTTCGCTGCTTCGGTGACTTTAGATATTTTTGTCAGATGTTACTATAGAATACTGAAGTATAATTACAAGCATTTCATAAGTGTCAAAGGCTTTTATTGACAATTACATGAAGTTGATGCAAAGAGTCAATATTTGTAGTGTTGACCCTTCTTTTTCAAAACCTCTACAATCCGCCCTGGCATGCTGTCAATTAACTTCTGGGCCACATCCTGACTGATGGCAGCCCATTCTTGCATAATCAATACTTGGAGTTTGTCAGAATTTGTGCGTTTTTGTTTGTCCACCCACCTCTTGAGGATTGACCACAAGTTCTCAATGGGACTAAGGTCTGGGGAGTTTCCTGGCCATGGACCCAAAATATCGATGTTTTGTTCCCCGAGCCACTTTTGCCTTATGGCAAGGTGCTCCATCATGCTGGAAAAGGCATTGTTCGTCACCAAACTGTTCCTGGATGGTTGGGAGAAGTTGCTCTCGGAGGATGTGTTGGTACCATTCTTTATTCATGGCTGTGTTCTTAGGCAAAATTGTGAGTGAGCCCACTCCCTTGGCTGAGAAGCAACCCCACACATGAATGGTCTCAGAATGCTTTACTGTTGACATGACACAGGACTGATGGTAGCGCTAACCTTGTCTTCTCCGGACAAGCTTTTTTCCGGATGCCTCAAACAATCGGAAAGGGGATTCATCAGAGAAAATGACTTTACCCCAGTCCTCAGTCCAATCCCTGTACCTTTTGCAGAATATCAGTCTGTCCCTGATGTTTTTCCTGGAGAGAAGTGACTTCTTTGCTGCCTTTCTTGACACCAAGCCATCCTCCAAAAGTCTTCGCCTCACTGTGCGTGCAGATGCACTCACACCTGCCTGCTGCCATTCCTGAGCAAGCTCTGTACTGGTGGTGCCCCGATCCCGCAGCTGAATCAACTTTAGGAGACGGTCCTGGTGCTTGCTGGACTTTCTTGGGTGCCCTGAAGCCTTCTTCACAACAATTGAACCGCTCTCCTTGATAATCCGATAAATGGTTGATTTAGGTGCAATCTTACTGGCAGCAATATCCTTGCCTGTGAAGCCCTTTTTGTGCAAAGCAATAATGATGGCACGTGTTTCCTTGCAGGTAACCATGGTTGACAGAGGAAGAACAATGATTCCAAGCACCACGCTCCTTTTGAAGCTTCCAGTCTGTTATTTGAACTCAATCAGCATGACAGAGTGATCTCCAGCCTTGTCCTCGTCAACACTCACACCTGTGTTAATGAGAGAATCACTGACATGTCAGCTGGTCCTTTTGTGGCAGGGCTAAAATGCAGTGGAAATGTTTTTTGGGGGATTCAGTTCATTTGCATGGCAAAGAGGGACTTTGCAATTAATTACAATTCTTCTTATCACTCTTCATAACATTCTGGAGTATATGCAAATTGCCATCATACAAACTGAGGCAGCAGACTTTGTGAAAATTAATATTTGCGTTATTCTCAAAACTTTTGGCCACGACTGTACACCACAAATTAGTTTACATTTGCTAATGTTAGTTAGCTATCTACTAGCCAATATTGCTACTCTGATGTATAGCAAACTCTTAGGTGTCTGCTAAATGACTGGGACATTTTGGAGCACACTTATGGATCTGTTAGACACATAAATGCATCTATGTATTTTCTCTGTAAACTGATTTGCATTTCTGCGGTGAGGTGGGGCTAACTAAATGAGAAATGGCAATCCAGGAGAAATTGAAGTACAGCATACTTTGTGATATCAAATGCCTTCTTTTCTTACACTTTAAGATTGGGTATGCAACCAAGCTCACATGAAACCTGTGCAGGACCTTCAAGTTCTTCCACACCGATCTCAAAAAACGATTTCTGTATGAACCTCGCTTTGTGGACGGAGGCATTGTCATGCTGAAACAGGAAAGGGCCATCCCCAAACTGTTGCCAGAAAGTTGGAAACACAGAATCGTCTAGGATGTGACTGTCTGCTGTAGCGTTAAGATTTCCCTTCACTGGAACTAAGGGGACTAGCCCGAACCATGAAAAACAGCCCCAGACCATTATTCCTCCTCCACCAAACTTTATAGTTGGCACTATGCATTCGGGAAGGTAGCATTCTCCTGGCATCCGCCAAACCCAGATTCTTCCGTCGGACTGCCAGATGGTAAAGCGTGATTCATCACTCCAGAGAACATGTTTCCACTGCTCCAAAGGCCAATGGCGGGGAGCTTTACACTCCTCCAGCCGATGCTTGGCATTGCACGTGGTTAGGCTTGCGTGCGGCTGCTCTGCCATGGAAACCCATTTCATGAAGCTCACGATTAACAATTATTGTGCTGACGTTGCTTCCAGGGGCAGTTTGGAACTTGGTAGTGAGTGTTGCAACCCGAGGACAGATGATTTTTCTACACTCGTCGGCCCCGTTCTGTGAGCTTGTGTGGCCTACCACTTCGGGGCTGAGCTGTTGTAGCTCCTAGATGTTTCCACTTCACAATAACAGCCCTTACAGTTGAGCGGGGCAGCTCTAGCAGGGCAGTAATTTGACGAACTGACTCCTATGAAGGTGCCACGTTGAAAGTCACAGAGCTTTTCAGTAAGGCCATTCTACTGCCAATGTTTGTCAATGGAGATTGCATGGCTGTGTGCTCGGTTTTATACATCTGTCAGCAACGGTTGTGACTGAAATAGCCAAATCCACAAATTTGAAGGGTTGTCCACATACTTTTGTATAAAATAGTGTATGTAGGTGTATGACGTGACCTGCAGGACTTTTTGCCACATTCAACATAAAAAAATATAAAGGCAAGTCTGTGACAGCCCTTTCACACACTCTCCTTCACAACCAGACAAGCTACCATTCCACTACTGGAGTATCCCCAGCATCATTCAGGCTGGGATAACATTCAAGTTAGTCAATAGGTCTCTGGTATGCAAGCTGCATCTGCTGACTGACTAAACCGAACACACTTAATTTTAGCGGAGAAAAGAGGGTTTCACATACAGTTGAAGTCGGAAGTTTACATAGACTTAGGTTGGAGTCTTTAAAACTCGTTTTTCAACCACTCCACAAATTTCTTGTTAACAAACTATAGTTTTGGCAAGTCGGTTAGGACATCTACTTTGTGCATGACACAAGTCATTTTTCCAACAATTGTTTACAGACAGATTATTACACTTATAATTCACTGTATCACAATTCCAGTGGGTCAGAAGTTTAAACAGCTTTGAAAATTCCTGAAAATTATGTCATGGCTTTAGAAGCTTCTGATAGGCTAATTGACATCATTTGAGGTGTACCTGTGGATGTATTTCAAGGCCTACCTTCAAACTCAGTGCCTCTTTGCTTGACATCATGGGAAAATCAAAAGAAATCAGCCAAGACCTCAGAAAAATAATTGTAGACCTCCACAAGTCTGGTTCATCCTTGGGAGCAATTTCCAAACGCCTGAAGGTACCACGTTCATCTGTACAAACAATAGTGCGCAAGTATAAACACTATGGGACCACGCAGCTGTCATATCGCTCAGGAAGGAGACGCGTTCTGTCTCCTAGAGATGAACGTACTTTGGTGCAAAAAGTGCAAATCAATCCCAGAACAACAGCAAAGGACCTTGTGAAGATGCTGGAGGAAACCGGTACAAAAGTATCTATATCCACAGTAAAACGAGTCCTATATCGACATAACCTGAAAGGCCACTCAGCAAGGAAGAAGCCACTGCTCCAAAACCGCCATAAGAAAAGCCAGACCATGGTTTGCAACTGCACATGTGGACAAAGATTGTACTTTTTGGAGAAATGTCCTCTGGTCTGATGAAACAAAAATAGAACTGTTTGGCCATAAAAGGGGGAGGCTTGCAAGCCGAAGAACACCATTCCAACTGTGAAGCACGGGGGTGGCAGCATCATGTTGTGGGGGTGCTTTGCTGCAGGAGGGACTGGTGCACTTCACAAAATAGATGGCATCATGAGGGAGGAATATTATGTGGATATATTGAAGCAACATCTCAAGACATCAATCAGGAAGTTGAAGCTTGGTTGCAAATGGGTCTTCCAAATGGACAATGACCACAAGCATACTTCCAAAGTTGTGACAAAATGGCTTAATGACAACAAAGTAAAGGTATTGGAGTGACCATCACAAAGCCCTGACCTCAATCCTATAGAAAATTTGTGGGCAGAACTGAAAACCTTGTGCGAGCAAGGAGGCCTACAAACTTGACTCAGTTACACCAGCTCTGTCAGGAGGAATGGGCCAAAATTCACCCAATTTATTGTGAGAAGCTTGTGGAAGGCTACCCGAAACATTTGACCCAAGTTAAACAATTTAAAGGCAATGCTACCAAATACTAATTGAGTGTATGTAAACTTCTGACCCACTGGGAATGTGATGAAAGAAATAAAAGCTGAAATAAATCACTCTCTACTATTATTCTGACATTTCACATTCTTAAAATAAAGTGGTGATCCTAACTGACCTAAGACATGGAATTGTTACTAGGGTGAAATGTCAGGAATTGTGAAAAAACTGAGTTTAAATGTATTTGGCTCAGGTGTATGTAAACTTCCGATTTCAACTGTATACACTACTAGAGTAGCTGACTGTTGTATTATGGTTGCTTCCTGTGACTTGGTTACGCTACTGTGTGCCTGTGTCAAGAAAGGCATGTTTTTATATTTTGTGGCATTGCCCATTTGTTGATATGCTGTAAGTGTGTGAATGAGATTAAAACATGAACACACATTGAAAACTAGTTGGCTTCGGCTGTTCAAACACAGAGGCATGGCAGTGCCACTCATAGTCCTACTTTCACTGAGTGTACAAAACCTTAAGACCACCCTCCTAATATTGAGTGAAGTTTACATTCATCATACATTTTCAGAGTTGATATTTCCGCATATTGTATCTTTGTGTTTACAGATCTCTATATCCATGCTTTAAGATGTCCTTTTTTGTGATCAAATTTTTGTGTTCACACAACAACAACAAATTATTTATACAAATTAAAAATAAAATCTACATAACACACAGTCAACACCACACAATGTTATACATGCAGCTCCAGCCCATGAACAAAAAACAAACAAAAGATGTAAGTAATCCTCCGCCATAAGGGACCACTGGTAGGCTAAATTGTGCTATTATGCATTCCAAATTAACAATATTCTGGGGTGAGAAATTGAAAAGAGCCAATTTCAATTTCAGTTTGCTTTCACCTTTTTACTATTATGTTTAAACTTTTCTTTTGTCATTTTCACTTTACAATGACCTTTATTAATTTTCACTTAACAATTCCATTGTGGTGCAAATCATGCCCACTGTTATGAAAATATTATATTTTTGCATTTACATTGAGCATTTAAGCATTGCATTTTCAATCTGGCACTTATCATTCTCTATAGAAATGGGTCTTAAAAAATACCCCAACAAATTTAAATTCCAGTGTGCAGGTAGTGCTTATGCGTTTGAAAGGTAAGACGAGTAAAGTGAACATATACAAACAGGTAAAAAAATATATAATAATAACATGACAAAAGCAAAACACAATACACACAGAATGGGTAAGATGTACAGTTTCATTCCAGTTGACCTTCAATGGTTCTCTCCATAAAGAGGAGGAGGTCATTGATCAGACACAAACCCTAATCCCACTGATTCTCCATGTTCTCAGTGAGTAGTGACCATTTGTCCACAAATTGTTCTTGCTTTAACGTGAATTTAAAACATACTTTTGTCCATTATGTAATTCTTAGAAATGACATCCACTCCGGCAATGAGAAGTATGTGTAACAAATACCATTCCATCCTATCTAGCACCATGTCCAACTTGGCTCTAAGAATGGCTAACATAGAATCTCTGGGCAATTGAAAACTCAAATAATTAATTCTGAATGAAAATTCAGACAATGTTTGGCTAACGTTACCTTATCAATCCAGTATGACAGTCTCTGTTAAACTAATGCCAGAAGGGCTAGACCATTTTTTTGTTGGGTGTGCTTGACACACAAAAATACTTTCTTAATTAAAAAATTAAAAAGGTGAAAAGGCCGGGGTGCCATGGGGCTCATAACATAAAAAAATATATATATATATTTGCACAATTTCTTTGTCATACTAATCTATAATGAGTTTTTGGCTGATGAGTGGGCAATGGCCGACTCTGTTTGTTTTCTGAGCTGAGGTCATGCGGCATCAGCAAAGAGACCTGCTCCGACTCGGTCATCAGCTAGACAATGACAGAATTGCTGCAGCAAATGTCACAAAAAAACCTGCAAAATCCTGGATGGACTGACATGCACAGGCACTAATTTGCAATATAGCCTAAGTTGTTACATTGGCTTTTAAAACATATAAGGCTTAAGCAGGCAGACAGACAGACAGACATAAAACAAAAGAAGCACAGAATGACAGCAGAGAAGATGCTGAGACCGATAGACAGCACAGCAAGGAGGCAAACAAAATGGCTAGAGCAGAGGCACTGCCTTCAGACATTTCCACAGTTTCTTGTGTCACAGCCTGAATTTAAAATGGATTAAATGGAGATTTTGTGTCATTGGCCTACACACAATTATGTTTTTAGACATTTTTACAAATAAATTAAAGCTGAAATGTCTTGAGTCAATACGTATTCAACCCCTGTGTTATGGCAAGCCTAAATAAGTTCAGGAGTAAACATTTGCTGAACAAGTCACATAATAAGTTGCATGGACTCACTCAGTGTGCAATAATAGTGTTTAACATGATTTTTGAATGACTACCTCATCGCTGTACCCCACACATACAGAGGTCCCTCAATCGAGCAGTGAATATCCAACAGATTTAAGCTCAGTTGCCGGAGAAAACCACTTGGGATTTCATGATGAGGCCAATGGTGACTTTAAAACAGTTACGTAATTTAATGGTTGTGATAGGAGAAAACTGAGGATGGATCAGCAACATTGTAGTTACTCCACAATACGAACCTAAATGACAGATTGAAAAGAAGGAAGCCTGTACAGAGTAAAAATAAATCAAAAACATGAATTTGTTGCAGTAAGGCACTAAAGTGAAAACTGCAAGACATGTGGCAAAGAAATATCCTGAATACAAAGTGTTATGTTTGGTGCAAACACATCACTGAGTACCAATCGTCCTATTTCCAAGCATGGAGGTAGCCGATGGGTATGCTTGTCATCGGCAAGGATTGCAGAGTTTATTTTAGGATAAAAAGAAACAGAATAGAGCTAAGCACAGGCAAAATCCTAGAGGAAAACCTGGCTCAGTCTGCTTTCCAACAGACACTGGGAGACAAATTCACCTTTCAGCGGGACAATAACCTAAAACATAAGGCCAAATATATACTGGAATTGCTTCATTTAGTTAGCGACGTGTACAGTGATGTGGGCTGGTGTGGATAAAATGCCAGGGCCGAATTCTTGTCCCAGTCTGCCCCTGGGTTAAACTTTGGAACTCATCAGGGTAAAAAACTACGGTAATACTTTTGATTGCTCAAAATGAGTGACGTGATCCGATTACTTTCACTTCAAACACCCAGGTTTTTTGTTGTTGTTTGTTTTAAACATGCACCTAATAGGATTATTAAATTGAGTTCATTTTGGGGACTAGTGAGAGCATGAAAATCCTATAGTTCACATGCTCTCTTCATGGTCTGTGTGAGAGCATACACAGGGTTGGTTCCATACTAACTTTTTCCCATTAACAAATTTTGGTCGCACCAAAATTCACGCAATAGAAAAATTAGATGCTTAATCGTATTATAGAGTGATTCAAAGTCCTTCATTAAGAAGTGGTCCTTTGTACTTTAGCTGGTAGAGCATGGTGCTTGTGACGCCAAGGTAGTGGGTTCAATTCCCAGGATCACCCATGTAAGCATGCATGACTGTAAGTCGCGTTAGATAAAAGCGTCTGCTAAATGGCATATATTAAGTGTACTAGAGTACTATTTTATTTATTAGGATCCCCATTAGCCTACGGCCACCAATGGCGACAGCTAGTCTTAAAGTATTCAGACCTCTTGACTTTTTCCACATTTTGTTACGTTAGCCTTATTCTGAAATTGATTAAATTGTTTTATTCAAACTACACACAATACCCCATAATGACAATGCTCCGTTCATCTTTTCCTCAATACTGACTAGTCTCTCAGTCCCTGCCGCTGAAAAGTATCCCCATAGCATGATGCTGCCACCACCATTCTTCACCATAGGGATGGTGCCAGGTTTCCACCAGACGTGACGCTTGGCATTCAGGCCAAAGAGTTCAATCTTGGTTTCATCAAACCAGAGAATCTTGTTTCTCATGGTCCGGGTCATTTAGGTGACTTTTGGCAAATTCCAAGCGGGTTGTCATGTGCCTTTTACTGAGGAGCGGCTTCCGTTTGGCCACTCTACCATAAAGTCCTGATTGGTGGAGTGCTGCAGAGATGGTTGACCTTCTGGAAGATTCTCCCATCTCCACTTAGGAACTCTGGACCCCTTTGGGTTCTTGGTCACCTCAATCAAATGTATTTATAAAGCCCTTTTTACACCAGCAGATGTCACAAAGTGATATACAGAAACCTAGCATAGAACCCCAAACAGCAACCAATGCAGAAACACGGTGGCTAAGAAAAACTCCCAGGCTCAGTGGTGGCCAATCCTCTTCTGGCTGTACCTGACCAAAGCCCTTCTCCCCCGATTCCTCAGTTTGGCCGGGCGACCAACTCTAGGAAGAGTCTTGGTGGTTCCAAACTTCTTCCATTTAAGAATGATGGAGGTCACTATGTTCTTGGGGACCTTCAATGCTGCAGAAATATTTTGGTACCCTTCCCCAGATCTGTACCTCAACAGAATCCTGTCTCGGAGCTCTACGGACAATTCCTTTGACCTCGTGGCTTGGCTTTTGCTCTGACATGCAGTGTCAACTGTGGGACGGTATATAGACAGGTGTGTACCTTTCCAAATCATGTCCAATCAATTGAATTTATCACAGTTGGACTCCAATCAAGTTGTAGAAACATCAAGGATGATCAATGGAAAAAGGATGCACCTGAGCTCAATTTTGATTCTCATAGCAAAGGGTCTAAGTACTTATGCAACTAAAAAGGTATTTAATTTTTCATAAATTTGCTAACATTTCTAGCAAAACATTCAAAACTTTTTTTTTCGCTTTGTCATTATGGGGTAGTGTGTGTAGATTAAAAAAATTATGTAATCCATTTTAGAATATGGCTGTAACGTAACAAAATGTGGAAAAAGACAAGGGGCCTGAATATTTTCAGTATGCACTGTATTTAAAAACATTAACATGTGGTGTACATCTGTCAGTTGTACATACACACAAGTAGGTCACATGGGGAGAAGCATTGTGCTGTGAGGTCTTGCTTTAAAATGGTATGGTTCAATAAATAGTTTAATCTAACATGTTTGAGCATGATTCAAGATACTTTGATGTGCAACATAAACCAGTGATGGTCATGCAATATTTTACTGTCAAAATAGGGTTTATTAATTTGGGGCTAAATCACTAACTCTAAATATAGCCTAATATTGCTGATAGTTCGCCATGTAATTGATGTCTAATAGTACATTTCATGTATAGGCCAATGCACTCACCGTGAATGACCTATACATAACTCAATGGTTCATAAATAAAATGTAGACCTACTGAAAGCTGGGACTCTTCTCTTCAACCGTAACAGTGGTTGCTTTCAAAATGGTGTTTTCCCAGTGATTGCATTGCATAATCAGAAAGCATCTTTCTCTCCTGCTACTCAGAGCACAGAAATGAGAGTGAAAGTGCACTATAAACAGCAGAAAATCTGTAGGGGCCATACTTGCTGAGACAATGGTTTAAACCATTGGTCTAAAATGGCTAGCTTTTCTCATAGGCCGAACCTGGCCAAAATTAGCCATGATGCTTAGGATGGCCAGCTGAGCAGAAAATTATATTCGGTAACGAATCAACCTATCAGAGACCTTAAAATGGTAGACCCACCATCCAATCGCATTTGTTCAACAGGTAAATTTGGCCAGCAAAGGCAGATTGTTAAACCATTCGACTGCTTGGTTTAATTTGTTACCCATGGTCTAAGTGGTATGTGCCAATATATTTTTACGTGATGTTCCTTTACTATGTGACAATAAAACATTACTGACGTCATAACTTTTGTCAACTACAAGTAATTTACCCATTACTTCTAGCCTGTAGTGGTGGAATGATCCACTGAAGTGATGTTGGCATCTGCGAGTTTGAATCCCCTCCGGGGAAAGATTATTTTAGAGGGAGAAAGCCTCCACTGCTGGTCCATGAGTGAAATAGCAGATGATCAAAATGCTTATAAAACCTTGTACACGTCTCAAGTCATTTCACCTATATTCATCGTAGTGACAAATATTTCTGTATTAGGCCTGTCCTATAACCTGTGTTTTAGTCTGAGTGACTCCAAGAAGCTCCTTTCGTTATTGATTTTCTACAACATGTTGCCTGCTCTTCAATCCACAATTAGTGTAGGCCTAATAATTATTTGAAGTGTAGGCTACACTAAAGGATATAGCAAGGAGGATACTATCTGGTGTGAAATTGTGCAACGTCTAGTAGGCTGGCCTATATCAACACCATAGCCTAATGTTGGTTTAAACCGACGTTAGGCCAACGTGTCCCAAAACGGTGTTATTAGCGTATATCACGTCTATAACCATGAAGATAGCTTAATTTTAATGGGCTAGGCCAGTCAGTCAATAGCATGTGCTACAGGAAAGCACAATCAGATTTACTGCATCAGCTTCAGAAATTGTGAAGCAAGGGGGCCAGGTTGGCCAATGAGAAAAGAGAACAGCTAGCCATTTTAGATCCTCGTTTACACCATTGGTCTAAGCATGGTTCACAATTTGGAAGCCTTACCTATTCAACCAGTTTGAATACAAAAGACATCATCCACCCTTGGTGGACAATCAGCAGGAAAATATCATGTGAGGGGGTCACTAAATGACAGCAATGCTGACAAAGTAATCATATTACTTTGTGGGAAATCATTACAGTACTTCCATTGTGGAAGTAAACATTTTAATGATTTCACATGCGGGCCGGATCCAACACCTCTGAACTAAAATCCTGAACTTTCCCTTTATCATATAGTACAGTTTAACTGCATATTGTGTTTGTCACAAATAATTCCTCTTTTCCATAATGCATTTGTGCAATAAACAGTAACACACCCAAATAGAGCTACAGTTTATTTGTTACAAATTCTCACATTTGTCAGCAGCCCACTACGTAAAATATAAGGCATTACATTGTATTGCGTCTGCGTACCATGAAATAACCTCCCTTTCCAATGTCATACAAAAAGGACAGGCAAAAGGACAAGAAAGTGATTGCACTAGTTGCTGCACGTTTAACGCACAGGCAATTCCCCTTTTCAATAACACTGAACCGCTGCATGTTCTGGGAATGTCAGGACAAATAAACAAGTTTCTGACACAGCCAGAGACTCCAATTGATTGTTGGTTCCAAAATAATAATAAAAAAGGCATACAATATTAAAACGCTTCTGAACTCCCCCATCCCTTAACAAAATGATCATTTTTGACTACAAACTAGAGTAAAAGAGGGGGAAAAAAGGAATAAGTAAAATAATGACGGCATTTTGGAAAGTTGTGGAATGTTCATTCGGTCTTAGACAGATGTCCCTTCCTTTGATTGCTCGGGCTCCTCCTGGTGGAGAGAAAGTACCAAAAACAAACTTTAAATAATCACTGTCCAGAAACATAAAGACAATCTGATAAATAGTAACAGTCTAAACCACTGACAACTAGGGATGGGCGTATGTACAGTATACCAAAATATCGTGTTCTGACATGTTATTCAGCTTTTAACCACACCTCTAAAGCCTGTTATGCACCTTAAAAAAAAGGTATTTGTCATACTGAAACAGGAAAGAGCCTTCCCCAAACTGTTGCCACAAAGTTGGAAGCACAGAATCATCTAGAATGTGCACTGTAGCATTAAGATGTCCCTTCACTGAAACTAAGGGGCTTAGCTCAAACCATGAAAAACAGCCCCAGACCATTAGCACTTTACATTGGAGTCGGTAGCGTTCTCCTGGCATCCGTTAAACCCAGATTCGTCCATCGGACTGCCAGTTGGTGAAGCGTGATCATCACTCGCGTTTCCACTGCCTGGCGGCGAGCTTTCCGACGCTTGGCATTGCGCATGGTGATCTTAGGTTTAGGCTGCCGATCTTAGACTCCCCTGACGAACAGTTCTTGTGCTAACGTTGCTTCCAGAGGCAGTTTGGAACTCGGTAGTGAGTTTCACAACCGAGGACAGACGATCCCGTTCTGTTAGCTTGTGTAGCCTACCAATTCGAGGCTGAGCCATTGTTGCTCCTAGACGTTTCTACTTCACAATAACAGCACTTACAGTTGACCGGGGCAGTTCTAGCAGGGCAGAAATTTGACAAACTGACTTGTTGGAAAGGTGGCATCCTATGACAGTGCCACATTGAAAGTCACTGAGCTTTTCAGTAAGACCATTCTACTGCCAATGTTTGTCTCTGGAGATTGCATGGCTGTGTGCCCAATTTTATACACCTGTCAGCAACAGGGGTGTCCACATACTTGTGTATGTATACATAGTGTAAGTCTTTATACCAACTACTGAGAAGTGTGTAGGAAATGCGTAATTTCCTATGTTGGAATCAGCAAAGTGCATACTTCTTGGATCTGCAGAGCATTAATAAAGGCCCATTATACTCTGTTGAATATAGCCACATACCACCAAAAGAGTTGAGCCCCCTACCTACACTGGCATTCAGTTGAAACCTAAACATGGGAAAGGGGTTTTCCATAAAAGTGTCTACACCCACACAGTGTAGGTCTAGAAGCTGTGGTGGGCCTGCTAAATAAGGTGGTGCAGTGTGGTTGGCCTACCTTCCCAACAAGTTGGCCCTTCAAGGTTTTGACGGTGTCCCGCTCTTTGACGAGCTGCTCCTGGGTGGCCTTGAGCATCTGCTGGAGCTTAGTGGCCGCCTGGCCAAGGTCCTTGGTTAGCTTCTTCTCTTTCTCCAGCCTCTCCTGGATCATTCAGACAACACACAAAATAAAGTTATTCTAATTCTTAAAATACTTATTTAAATATCAACGGAGAGGGGAGGTAGCCTAAAGATTAGATAGGTAGACCAGAAGCCAGAAGGTTGTGGTATTTATTGTGAAATTACCAATTGGAAATTATTTGTACTTTCAATCATTGAACCAAACTGGTAACAATTGTGACCGAGAAGTACTAATTGAGAAATATTTACTTTTTTTTTTTTTTTTACTTAGGTAATTAGTGGGGCAATACACCAATTTCTTTTTTTTACTAAAAGCTGCCGGTCTCACAATGGCAACTATGAATTTGGGATTTGGCATAAAGCCAGTAATTTCCCACCACGCAGTGGGGAACCATCACAGCCAAGGCCTAGGGATTTATAAAAATGTATATTATTTTTCATCCTTACAGTATTTGTAATAATATTCTGACTTAATCTTTGTTTGTGTTAGAAAGAGAAGGCTTAATACTGAATATCGTTTTTTTGGCGTTCTCTGGTTAGGCCTTTAGAAGCTGGACAGAAGGCCTCTGCCATTCAAATGTATTAGAGCAGAATTTTGGAGTGACAGTGGAATGAACCAATCATGTTGACTTGCAATGTGTGGGCCTTTTTTAATATCTTTTTTGATAGAGAGAAGGCCTAGACATGTTACTACTGAGAGTGCAAGAGGTAATGAATTCATAATGGTTACGGCTATACACTAATAGGTTATCGTCTGCCAGAAAAACTTAAACAGAGAACAAGAGAAAATAACCAGTGTTGCAAGCAGTAGTTTTCCCACGCTAACGCTAGTAACGTTAGCTGCAATGGGAAGTAATAGCTGGTTTATTCATTTCATTTGGGACCTGAAATGGTTGTGTTTTTGTATTGGTATGATTTTATGGGTCCTACTGGAGTGAATGAGCTGCTTAATCGTTAACATTATTTGATGCTGTGTGAGACTGCTGTCGCCTGTCTATATGTTTGACCAAAATTCTCTCCTGCAACGCAGTGCACAGGCATTAGAGCCGCTGTCCTTTCAGCATAATGAGCCTGTCACCTTTGATGTGACACTTGTCGCTATTGGTGATAGTGGTATTGGCTACTATAAGTTGTGTAAACAGTGCAATATTTTAAACTTTTTGTCATGTGTCCATGCCGGTTGTCGCTGTGTGTGCGGCAGCCCAAAGCACAGCCAGGCCTGTTTGGTTAATTCCTAAAGTTATTTTTTAAGTCATTTAGCAGACGCTCTTATCCAGAGCGACTTACAATTTGGTGCATTCACCTTATGATATCCAGTGGAACAATCACTTTACAATAGTGCATCTAACTCTTTTAAGGGGGGGGGGGGGTTAGAAGGATTACTTTATCCTATCCTAGGTATTCCTTAAAGAGGTGGGGTTTCAGGTGTCTCCGGAAGGTGGTGATTGACTCCGCTGAGTTATCAAAAAGTATTGCCCCTTCCTTCACTAGAACGGCCCGATTACAGAAGATATAATGTTGGGCGCATTAAGTGATGCTATGTTTTCTGTTAATTTCTAGATTTTTGGGGTTTGATAACATATTGGAAGATTTTTGGTCCCTCTGAAGGCCTAGGTCCTATAGTCACGGTTCGCCACCACCACACTAGCAGGTCCAGTTTGGTGTGCCATTACAGAACCATGTCGGAGTCTGTTGATAGCTTAGGAAAGCTGCTGCCGACTCAAATATGCTATCTAATAGGATGACCTATGAAGTCCATGTCGGTGAGAGAGGTAGAGCGTAAAGGAATAAACGAAGACAGGGGTAAGCACCTTGACTTCTCCTGTGGAGCAGTCTCCTGCTGCCTTCATTTGGTCCATCTGTGTCTGTAGGTCAGTCACGCACTTCTGAGCCTGCAAGGGGAGCACAAAAAGATTTGAGAACAAAGATTAAATAAACAGTCTTAGAAATAAAAATGCCATTGGCAATACATCCCAAATATAACGACTGATTGTATCCAAAGGATGTGGTGATATCCGAGGAGGTTCGGAATAATATCAGAATGTCCAATTCACATTGGACAATAAAGTTGTACTGTATTGTATGACCGATGGGTCACGAGAGAGCTTTCTCTTTCTGTTCCATACTGTGCTCAACCAGATGTGATCACTGGTGCCCAACTAACGATGAAAGATGCAGCAGAAATACTGTGGGAATGCATTAAGTAATAGATTGAAACATTGAATCAATAAAACACTTATCTAATGTTCATTTTTTTTAAGGACATAGGAATTCTAACCTTACATGTTTATTTTTGGACAGCACAGCTGGAAATGTAGAGATGGAGACAAAAGGGTGGCCGAGATAGGGCTCCAACCCCCGTTGACAGGGGTATATGTGGTTGGGAGTTTAGACTTCTACATCAGTCTCCGGCACATCTATCCTCATTCTTACCATGTCAGTTGTATGCTCGCTATATCTTGATTTGAACTTAGTTTCAGCAGAATGTCTTTATTATGACTTACCTGGTCAAAGTCAACGGCCAGCTGCTGTCTCATCTCTTCCTCCGTTTGCAACTTGTTTGTAACCTGCTCCAGCTGGGTTTGGACCTGAGATAATACACACAAAACAGGTCAGTCAAATCACCCCCCCCCCAGATAGATCACATTGGGGGGAGGTGGGGTACTGTAGGACACAATGTGGTGGCGTATGGGCCAGCCCCACTACAGTGTGCAGAGGTTCACCCAAACGGTTAGGTTAGAACAAGTAGACTCCTGAAGGGCAGTTTCTGGTTCAGGTGAAACAAGCAAGCTGCACTTGTCTTCCAAAGTGGTCCGTTACGCAATGTACCAAACAAGCATCAACAAAGACAACCTCACTCACTACTGAGCTCTGGCATTTTGAAAAATACATTTGAAGGGTGCTAGCGTTTTGCCGTTCCCCCCCCCCACTCCCCCAAAAAGTATTACAACAGCCACTGGTACAGCACCTCAGAGCATAGCACAACTCCAATGTCAACTCAGTAAGCAAGGGACTTGCAAACACACACACGCATACAGTTTCATGCAAGACAACGAGTTAAAATAGGGATTTCATTGCTGTAAAACATTTGTTTTATAAAGCACATAGTGTGGTTAGTGTATAGCAAAAGCTGCTGCCTTTGAGAACTGTCAGACTGAATAGATGTGGTGGGATTCTACTGCCTCTGATTTGAATGAAGTCAAATATGTGTCATTGTATACGGGCATAATTAGTGTGCCATCATGCCACACATTATTATTTAAATACGGATTGGTCTCTAATATGCAAGTGAACACTACATTGGTAGAGTGCCCTAGCCGAATCCTTAAAGGGATATTACAGGCGAAAATTAAGATGAGCACCACAAATCTGAAAATGACGCGGTGCTTATCGTTTCCATTCAGGATTGCGGCTTGTAGTCAGTTCGATTAATACATTCTGAGTCTGATAGTTCTCGGCTAGCTTGTGCAGGGTGCACCCCGTCGGTCAGGCACCCTGACCTGTGTTGACTCGGAGGCCTCCTGGCTCTGCACGTGCTCCGTCGTCTCGCTCAGCTGCTGTCTGACCTGCAACAGGAAGCAGTCTGCCGCTCAACACAAAGGCAATGTCGCAATGCTCCAATTATCTCTCCTTCCTCCCAAAGTGTGCACGTGTTCACTTCTTCAATGATTTGAAAAGAAATGACTGGTATGAGAAATATGGTGGAAACTCCCACTAGCCAATGCTTTTAGATTTGAAGGATGTAGTGAACAAATGCACCCTTCAGGAGGAAGGAAATATTATTGGGATGCACCCAAAGCCCTGGGTCTCCCTCAGTAGGGTGCTTTCACTGAACATTGCAGATAGAAGTACCACAAATTGAGCTGCCATTAACTCTACACATCAGAAAGCCATGTCTGTTCTCCACAATGTCCTTCTATCAGAACATTCCATATCGTTGCACCCTTCTGAACTCAAACTTCTGTTCACAGAGGCCGAAGAGCCTTGTTGATCATTGCCCCCCTAAGGGTGCAATACAGTTGGTAGAAGTGACCACTAATACAAGATCAGATATTTTTCATAAGCATAATGGCAAAGGTTAGTGTAATCTGATCCTAGAGCTGTGGTTGAGGGAAACTTCTACTTCAAGCAGAAGGTCAATAGCAGATTGCTCATTTAAGCCCCCAAACAGCGGAGTCCATCACTGCTGGAGTGGAAATGGCATAATTTTATGGCACTAAAATGGCGACTGGCGCATCAAACTTACCACAGAAAGTTCCTTGGCCTGCTTCTGTGCTTCCAATTGGGCCGTCTCCAGCCGACTCTGGGTCTTCGTTAACAGGGCCTTCAGCTGCAAAGGCAAACAAGATGTAGACTGTAGCTACAAGCAATCAATGGACACCCAAGTAGCAAAAAATGCATACAGGTGGATGTTAACGATGTAAAAATCTGGGTTTAAACAACTATTGCCACAGTTGGAAGACTAGCCCCTGGTGGGCTAAAAGAGATCCTAATCCAAAATAAAATCTATGAAAATAAAAGGCAGACTACAACGTGACAATGACAGAGCGAAAATATTTTCAACCTGAAAACATCATGACCCAGGTGTAATGGCGTGTTTTGCCTACCTGGGCGACCTCCTCGGCGTAAGTCTGGCTAAAGCTGATGGACTCCAGCTGTTTCTCCAACTGGGCCTCCAGAAGCATCACCTGCTCTTTCAGCTGCACAAAACACAGGATAATAAATCACTTTTTAATATCAAACTAAAAACAATCAAAAAAGGTCTCATTGGTTTACTTGAGTCTGTGACTGGAAGTAAATCCGACATATTAAAGTTTAGATTGAGCTCTGTACACACCCATCCCCATTACAATACCGGTACTAAAGCTCTACCTGGTCTGTACTTTCATTGTTCATCTTCATATCCTCTGCAGCTTGCTGCAACACCTTCACCTGATCCAAAGCCTGCAAGACAAAATTGCTTTTAACTTCGTATCAAGTCATCTTATAAGAAATCTCGTCTGCTGCTATTCAGTAAGACCAGAGAGAGAATTTAAGAAAAAGAACTCACTGCTTGCCCTTGCTCCTCAGCCTCTACAATTTTGAGCTTCCACACGTGCTCCTCTTCCTCCACACTCTTCTGAAGGTCTTTCAGCATGCCCTCCTAAAGGAAGGGTGATAATGTGGGAATGCAGTTCTTACATCATAATACCTACTTCTAGGTGCAAAGCAGGAGTACAAGTATGTTAGTGGGGCTAGCGATTCTTGCCTGCTTAATTTAATAAAGCTTACACATTATTCATGTCACTCCACCTTCTGTATTACACATTCTATTCCATATAAAGTGCACATAGTAGGATATAGGGTGCCATTTTGGGGACACACGAGGGTTTTATCAGACACAAGTCAAGCTGTGTCCCCCTCAAACGGACTGAAGTTGGATGGAAAGTCAGGCGTTCACACGCAGGACCATGGATTGACTTACCGTTTCAGCCAGGACAGTTCTGTACTGCTCACACTCCGCCTGTAGTGTTTTCTGAGACTCCTCTGCTTCTCCGAGTTTTGACAAAAGCTCCTAAAGAGAAAACAAGCACACAGTCATGACTGTCTGGGGATCATCTGAAACACCAGGGCAGGAAAAGCCAAGAAGCACTTTTGTTGTCTGTTTCCAGAGACAAACATGTAAGTAATGGTCAGCAGTAGGCAACTAACTGTCTTGATATAGCAACAGGTGTAGAGGAACCTCTACTGGTATTTTGAAGCTGTCCAACCTTACAATAATGTTGCTTACTTCAAAATGCAATGCATACACTATACCAGGGTAAAACACAGGGTCCTCACCTCAGAGTCTGTGAGTTGCAAATGCTCTTGCTGGACTTCTTGGCTCTGTGGAATTTCAGTAGCCTGTGCTTTCTGGATGAGTAACTCCAACCAGTTATTCTGTAATTAGTAATTGAGGCATTTTAACTACAGATCTGGGGGGGAAAATGGCTGCTGGTGTAATCATGTTTAAGGGGAATTCCATTTACATTGGCAAGTTTCCAGAGTGATTTTATTTTCCAAATCCATTCCTGCTAACATAATATATTACTGACCACTCTGTTGGTAACGTTTGGGTATATAAATAAGGAATGAGCTCCAATTCAGACTAGCAAAGAGTATCCACACTGAACAACAAGCTTTGTGGCGGAGAATAATAATTTGAAAAACAATACACCTTCCAACTCCAAGTCTGTGTCGGCGATTGCAAACCCAACTAACTTACCTGCTCAGCTTCTAAAGAGACGTCAGGGCAGATCATCTGAAGAGCCTTTTGAGCTTCTGTCTGGAACGAGCTCAGTGCTTCCTCGGCTACGTGCTACAAATAGACGCAAAGTCAAAGCATCATGAAAGCCATCCAACACAAACCGTATTCACAACAGTGTTTGTCAATGGGAGTGTAGCCAGAGTATTTAGCTAGAGTTCAAACAACCTTAGTGCCAGACATGTTGCTGTCTTTGAGCATTTCATTCATGAAAACTTGAATTTAGTTCCAATTTTAGCCATTCAGATAACCTTTTTGGAAATTCGGAAGATCCCTGACCTCCTATTGGCCAATATTGATCACGAGGCAGCACGAAGCAGAGCGCATATATACACACACGACTCTGGGTGTTGCATGCCACTGACCTGCGCACCCTTCGCCACAGCCAGTCTTTCCTCATTCAACTTCTCAGCAGCGGTCAAGGCTTCCATTGCCGCCCAGTTCTTTTCGCGGAGATCCTGTATGGTAGAGCAGATTTCAGCTAAGCTAACACAGTCAAGGGGCAACAAGCATACCTCTTTGAGCAACGCAAAACCCTCAAACCATTAAACTTACATTGCTTTTGTTCCTAACTTGTTCCATTTCCTCCTTTAGCCTTTGTAGCTCCTCTTCCAGAGATAGCATCTGGGAATCTCTCTCAAGGCTGAAAATATAACACTCATTAGGAGGGAAGTGGGAAAAGTCCATATCAATTCCAGTACCAGTTCAGGAATTGAAATTCATTCCTATGGGGAAATACCATGTCCAATTCTACAGACAGGAATAGACCCCCAACCCTGATTAGATAATGCATGCACTATGGGGTCAAATAATACACCTCAAGTGCTTAAAGACTTAGGAATGGACACATACCATTCAAATGGCTGTTCCGCTTCGGTCTCACTTCCAGACTCCTGTGTTAGGGAATTGAAAGAATATGCATTGTTCAAGATGCCAATGGTTAAGTTTTTCATCTGACAAAAGCACATGTGTAAAACTTACATTTTACACAGTACGTCTAATTCTAGGCCTTACAGAGTAAGACTAAATCTTAAACAGTAAGGCTTAACACCAAGCACACACACACGTGCGCATACACAGGAGAGAGAATAGAAGACTTACAGCATTTGCACTCTTCCCTTGGTCCATCTCCTCTCTCAGCTGTTTGAGCTCTTCCTCTAACGAGGCCACCTGGGTCTCCCTCTCCTTCAGACTGCTCTGAAGCTGCTCTGTGTCTGCTGGGCTCTTCACCTGCACAACAGATTCAATACAATTCAAATAACTTTATAATACATTTGTCCCATGAGGGACCTTCTGGTATGGAACATATAGTACATAGACAAATATAGGATTGTAAGAGAGCAATGTTAAAGTTGCCAACAGGTTTGCTAATTTACAGCATCAGTGATCTTCACCTCCATCTTGGCTCTCAATGTCTGCAGTTGCTCTTCGAGGGACGTCACGATGCTCTCCTTTTCCTTAAGGCTGACATGGAAAAACTGAGTTATTAGGTTGTGATACAGTAAGACAGACTTATTTAAAGCACTACATAGTAGACAGGGCTAATCAATTATTGTCCTAGAGGATCAAAACTAGGCAAATGTTGAATAGAGCTGATGTGATTTCTTATCCTTTGCGTGTACATAGTGTTACTATCTGAACATTACACAACATTGTGTTCTACTGAACACTGCCCTGGTTTCATTCTTCAGACTTGGGACACCAGGTGAGTGAACTCACTGTCTAGTCAATGATAAACTGACCAATTAACAAACACAGGCAGTACTTCTTCCCTAGAAGGCCAATAATTGAATAATAGGCTTGTCATTGGAGATTTGTGCGTACCGGCTAAGTAAAGTGAATAGTTCATAATAGTATTATAACCGGATAGAAATAGCAGATTCCTCCCATACCTGTTCTGTAAGAGTTCGATCTCTGCCGTGTTGTCTATCTGCACGTGCTGTTCTTGAACAGGTGATTGCTCCTCCTCTTCCTTCACACTGACGTGCCAGAAAAACAAAACTTTATGTTTTTAAACATTTTATGGAATGACATCAGATTCTTGACCAGATTTGATAGTTTTTGGTTTTGGGTAGGGATCCTTCCCATTTGTTTATTTATTGGTCTACATATGTCGATAAAGCACCAGTAAGCTTTATTTCCCGAAGAGTGGGAATTCCAACTTTTGTAGAACAAAGACTGTAGTATAGTTAGAGACAGACAGCTAAGTGAGATGAGGCAAGATGTGTAACAATAGCAGTGGGGAGCAGAATTGGAACACACAAGGACACGGTTGTACACATGCACTGAGGACCGCGGCACTAACCACTTGGCTAAACCAACCCCAGGCGACATGGTGTCCCGGTAAAAGTGAACATACCCGTTGACCTGTGGATCCTCAGTCTGGGAAGATTTCACCAGCTCCAGTTCAACCTTCAGCTGTTGGAGCTCCTCTTCTAGAACGGCCACCTGACTTTCTTTGGTTCTCAGACTGAAAGAGGGAGAGAAATAAATATCCCCATTCGGTAGAGAAAGTTGGATACGGATATTCGATACATGGTATCTAACAGAAATATGACTCAACGTACCTGTTCCTTAGCTCTTCAACCTCTCCGGAGTTGTCACCCTGTTTAGAAACAAGATGGATAGACTAAACCGCTGACCCACAAGGAACCCCCCCCCTCCCTTCAAGCTAATGAGCGGTCATTCTAACAATGTAATTAATACATTTCATATACAGTTTATGCAACAAAAAAGTTAATTAAGGCCTTATAAAAAATGTGTTGTAATGTTACATAACAAAATAGCATTTGTATTATTTTATGTTATGTATTATTTTATGTAAAAAAAAATTAAGTCAATCAATTTTATTTGTGGAGTGGCTTTCTTACAACTATGAAACGGAAAACATGTTGGAACGCGGTAACAGCTTCTTTTTATAACAAAAAAATGAAATAACCCAAACACCTAGACGCACGTTCGTCAAAACTTGCTTCAAATTATGAAAACATCATAGCCTAATCATTAGTGCCATGTGTGCGTGATAAAGTCAAAATCAGCAAGCAATAATGGCATTATAATGAATATGTTTTCTGCTTGCGATGTAAGGGATATGCGCTCAGTGTTTACATTTTGTGCTGATAATCGGCCCGTGGCACTGTCGCCGGCTTGTTCTATCCAAATGGGCGTGGTCCCTTACTCTCTCCTGCCTCGCCGTTTTATTTGGTGGTGGCGCGGACACCTGCTCAGTGCGCACCATTCTGGATTTTTTTACACTTAGGTGTCTGAGTTGTAGGCTGAAGCTCAGAATCAGAAGAATAATCAGACACGTCATGATTCATTTCTTCCACACCATAAATCGTTGTCAGATTTTGTAGCCATTCTTGGTCTTCTTGCCATTGTAAATTACGCACGCACTTACTGTGTACTCCAAGAAGACTGATAAGACTGCTTGGATTCGGTGGACTGATATAGGGTACATAGCATTTTGAAAGTATTTTTTTTCCTTCACCTCAAACAGCAAGTAAACAAAGTCTGTTTTTACATCCATTGAGAATGACAATAGTTCAACATAGAATATTTGAAAAATCTTTCCAGCGAATTAATCTGTTTAATCATTAGGCCTAACCTTAAAATGTGTTTAATTAGCCTACCAATATTATAATTTTGGTGCATTAAACACCTCAATTTCCCCCAAAACAACATTATTTGCTTGCAATACAGTTGATCTACCACCAGAAGTTGTGAATACTCATGATCTGATATTTGAGTGGAGATGCGCACACTTGTCCAAATTTCAAGAATAGGTAAATACCAAACTTCGCGGGAAAACTGGCTCAGGCTCAGTCTTTTTGTGTGCATGCACCTTTGATAAATGAGATCCCTGAGCTTTGACAAAACAGGTAGATCTGAAAGTATTGGAATTGTAAGCAATATGGGTACAGCTCCACCTGTACTCTGACAAGTGGAATGTCGGCCATCTTGCTTACACCTATCCAAATCATTTCCGATCTACAAGACTGCTTAGGGGTTGATTTGGAATTGGGTCTACTGCCTAAACTATTTGTAGCTGAGGGAAATAAAAAAAACAGGCCCTTGGAGATTACATTGGTCGTCACAGTCTCCTGCTCCTCGGGGGGAGGTTCTATGGGAGACTCCAGTGGGGCAGCCTGCTCCTTGGCAGCCTCCTCCACAGCTGACACTACTGCCTGTTGGGCCTTCAGGTCCTCCAGCTCGGCAAAGCGCTCCTTCAGCTCGGCCTCCGTGGTGGCCATGCGCTCCTGGAGCTCTGTGGAGATCAAAGTTTTATTCAATTCAAAGCCAGAGCCTAGTCAGACACCTTTTTATAAATTCACACAAAAAAGGACCAAAAAAATGGAGAAATTTGCATGAATCTAAATAATAAGGTATCGGGAACATAGCTGTGTGAGAGGGACATCTCTCCCACTTAGTGCAAGGGTTTTCCTGTGATGGTTAGTGTTAAAATAGAGGTTAGAGTGACTGGGTTAGCGAGACTAGCATGTTATCATGTGGTCAAGGTATGTAACCAGTGAGAGGTGGGTTCCACTGACCGGCGAAGGCTTTGGCCTCCTGTTGAGCCTGGTCTAGTTGGGCCTGCATGGTGTTGCTGGTGTCCTGGGACCTCTGGAGCTTCTGGCTCAACCCCTCCAGCCTCTGCTGCCAGGCCTGCTCGCTCTTCGCCTGGCACGCCTGTGGATGAGCACGGCAACAGCTTATTATCATGTGCAATGCATCTATTATGCATGCATATTCCTTATATAAGATATCTGGGTCTGTTCCAGAAAGCTGTATCAATGAGTTAGCCAAAAATGCCTTGAAAAACCTTAAATCATTGAGAAATATAGACTTAAAATATTTGACAGCAACAACCAATATACATATTTAGATTTCTTAATCAACCAGGAAATAAAAAGCTATTTGTGGTTGCTTAGCAAAGTTAGCTGGCTAATATACCTGCTTTCTGGAATACCCCACTGTATGACCTGGGCCCGGTTTCCCAAAAGCATCTTAAGGCTAAGTTAATCGTAAGAACATTGGTCCCAAAACCATTGTTAAAGTAGCACTTAAATGCTTGTTAATAACCGACTGCCTTTGACCACGTGTAGAACAGCTAAGTGAGCCTTTAGAAAATAAAGTCTTTCCGCTAAACATAGAATCAAGACGTTTATCGGTTTCTCGGTGACCACCGATAACTTCAGAACGAAGTGGACTACAAATACAACGCTGCAAAGGATAAAGAGATGCTTCATATTCAAACCGAGATGAATGCACCAAAATATATATATACAGACAGGTACACCACACTAGTCAGGGAGTGACGTGGCCATGGCTTGCTATATAGAGCAGGCAGACATCGAGGCATTCAGTTACGGTTTGATTGAACGTTAGACTGGGCAAAACGAGTGACCTAATCGACTTTGAGCGTGGTATGATCGTCGGTGCCAGGGCACGCCGGATCCAGGATCTCAGAAATGTCCACCCTCCTGGGCTTTTCACACACACGAGTGTCTAGGGCTTCCCGAGAATGGTGCGACAAACAAAAAACGTCCTGTGGGCGAAAATAGCTCTAGTTGATGAGATGTCGAATTGACAAATAACGGTGCAGTAAATAACGGTGCAAATAACGGTGCAGTACAACAGTGGCGCCAACCTGCCTGGTGTCAACGGTACAGGCTGGTGGTGGTGGTGTATGGCCGTCCAAACTGCAGCAACTACACGATGCCATCGCGTCAGCATGGACCAACATCCCTGTGGAACATTTCCGAATGTAGAATCCATGCCCCAAAGAACTCAGGTCTTTCTGGAGGCTAAGGGGGGTCCGACTCTGTACTAGATGGGTGTATCTAAAACGGTTCAATCATATTGACATCAATTTCATGTTCATTCAAATCGGCTTCTATTTTGCCAATTGTAGGCTACCGTCTTGTGCCTCAACGTATTTCATGACGTGTAACGTGCGCAATGAGCTGTGTATTATTATAGGGTAAGCATTAGAATAAGCCGCCTCAATATTTGCAGACATAGGTGATAATACATCTATAGGAGCTAATCCATCGTCAGCATTGTGGAATAATTTGTAATGTTAAGGTAAGATGTCAACGGAGAATGCTGAACCTTTCCATCCTATCATGCTCCAACGACGCACCTAGTGAAAGTTCTAGCCTAAAAGAAATGTGAGATAATGCCTAGATGCTTCTTATAGTGGAGATCAAGTTTATAAATTGCCTGGTTAGGTTGATGAGACAGTGGATTGTGCAGTCAGATGGAACAGAGTAAATATGCATTTTAACATCAGATTTAGCCGGTGGTAACTTGTGGAATAGACACCGGCTGAAATGCGGTTTTAACCAATCAGCATTAGACCCACCCGTTGTATAATATGTCATAACAGCTGACAAAGTGCCATAAACTGTTATATGGTCATAACACAGAGACCTGATGTGACATACAGTATATTGCGTTATTTTATGGCTGGTTATGACACCTACATAGTGTCACAACCCACAAAACCTACCACACAAGGCAAAACATTCCATTACACCATACATGTGTCAACAGTACGTTTGTTATATATACACATTTAAAATAAATGTACCATACTAAATGAACATTGTAATTGCGCACATATTGATGTAGGACAAGACACCCTCTTTTTGACTGATGATTGACATAAGGGCATGTATGTAATAGGCCTATATGATTCTGACCGTCATAATGCTTCGTCAGTGTATTTTCTTCATCCAAGTAAAGTGACACAGGACGGTCATAATATTTCATGACAGTGTCATACTTTATTTTCTACAAGTTCTTTAAAATAAGAAAAAGAAAAAAAGTGTGACTAAAGAATTCATTACAACAAAAAAGGATTTAACAAACTTTCAAATGAAATAAATTCTTGGCAGAAACGTTGACACTTAATTAGGTGTCATAACCAGCCCTAAAATAACGCAATATATATATGTCTCAACAGGTGTAGAAATATGGGTAATGATAGTGGTATGACCATATTTTGACAAGTTATGCCAGCTGTTAGGGCATATTATGACAAGTGTTACTGCGGAAATCGACTCTAGGGGGTTAAGTAGTTTGTAGTAGTTGTAGATTAGTTGGTAGCCTGGATGTCAGTCTGTGCATGCTCAGTCAACTCAGCTGTTGTTGTTTGACATTACATCGACAGGAGTTGACAAAAGCACAAACCGACTGGAATCAAAGCTAGAATTTTGCAACGGAGTATAGAAACACAATAAGTGAAAAATAAATGTTTGTCTCCATTCTAAAAGACGTATGAATAAAGGTAGTAAGGCACACTGTAGCAAAACAACAGAATGGAAAACTAAAATATCTGTAATTATGCAACACATTTAGGTATTACCTCCATATTTCACTCAAATTTTCTCCCTACTTGAACACGCCTCAGTTGTCCACATCTGTTCTAGATTTAAAAAAACTGACTGTCCTTAGTCCCAAATTAACTGACACCCAGTGCACAGATGCAGGTGAACTGAATTGACTAAAGCCAATTGACTAAAGCCCAAATCATGATGCCGAGTTGTTACATTCTCAACTTGTTTTGCACTCCAACTTTTAAAATCGTACAATGCATACTTTTTCCCCTTCCAACTAAAGATAAAACATGAGGAATGCAAGGCCACACCTCTTTCTCAACCGTTGTCCTCCATTGTGATTAGTCCAAATGAAAGGTTATAGGTCACTTGGTGCAGTGGCGATTGGGGGGGGGGGGGGGGGGGGGGGGGCAACTTCACCCTACTCCGCTCACCTTGAACTGGGCAAGTTGCTCCACTGAAGCTGCCACTTTGGCCTCCAGCGCCTTCCTGTGCTCATCGTCAGTCTGCAGAGCTTCTGTCCTCTCGCCCAGGTCCCGGTTCAGACGAACACAGTCCTGCCTCAGCTTGGCCAGCTCCGCGTTCTGCCTGGAGGGGGAAAGAGAACAGAGGGAGACTTGTCAGACTTGATGAATTTGAGTGTGGCTAGGACAGTTTGGCATATGCAGTAACTGTATATCTCAGTTGCTGGTGTCCAAGAATGGACATAATTGATGCTCTTTAGGCATGTTTTATTTCTGCATTATGTTAATACTTAAAATGAAATGGCATGCTAAGCAAATTGTGATACATATTGAAAATGCTAGATAAATCATGCTCATTTTTGGAGTCGCTTTACCATGTCTGTACAAGCTAGAATTAATTATTTATCCATCCAGCCAGCCAATACACCCACTTGTACCTCATACTTTATAACAAAAAAGAAAACAAAATTTCTTATTGGGAAAAGTCCAGGTAGTTCCACCCTATTTTACTCAATTTGTTTACATTGGGTGCCCACTGAACAAGACTCAGATTTCCCCATTAAATAGAGAATAGGAGTTGTATTGTTAATTTCCCCATCTACCTGCTCTCGGCCTGGCTGGTGGCCTGATTGAGGGCGTCTCTCAGGATGGAGTTCTCCTGCTGCAAGCGGGCCAGCTGAGCGACTGGGCCATTGTCCAGTTGCTCTTGCAGGCTCACTATCTGTATGGAGGTGTTGGCAAAAAACATTTACATACATTTTTTTGCAGACAGTTAATAGTTTCTCATCTTGTCTGCCTTGTACTTTTATAAACAAGTCCAACACATTTTTACCTAGGGGTCACAATATGTCATTACTGTCAAATTCAGAGGCTGCTGTCAATATCACACAAAAAGGAAATGGTGGTAGCAGCAGCTCCATATTCAGTCAAGCACAGGAACATTGTGGAACGTTCAGATGGAAACACTGTAGAACAGACATGCCTCTGATGTGGAGTCAGGACTCAAGTCAGCTCTATTCATTGCATTTCTGTCAGGACTGTTCAGTACGTTTAATCACTCCACCCGAACACGACCCTGACGTTTATGGGGTCGTGAACTGACCTTGAGGTTGAGCAGCTGGGTCTCAGCCACGTGGTCCTGGGAGGAGGCCTGCATGCGAGCCTGGAGGGCAGTTATCTCCTGAGTGTGAGCACTCAGCTCTGAGCTCAGACGGGTCTCGACCTTCGCCATCTTCGATTTCTCTGCGCTCAGCTCCTGTGTGGGCATTGGGGATCGTTAGTGACATCAACGAAAAACACTTGGTTAAAGTCGGTGTCCTGGGGTGCACATTTTTGTTCTGCCCCTTTTTTGGGGGTTTGTTAATCTGTTTCTCTTCCTGAGTGTTCCAACAGGCACAGTGTGAGCCAGTGGCATAAATACCACAGGAAGATAGTTACTGTAAGCACCAGCTACCAAATCCTGGCCTACTGCACTGAGGCCAAGACCTGTTTAAGATGCTACCTAGCCCAGCACTAGCACAGTTAATTAAATTCATCAACTTATCATCATGCGGTTTCATTAGTCGAATAAGGTGTATTATATTGTACCCTGTGCCTGGAAGTCAGTAGGATGTTTGTTTAACCAATTATCTCTCCTTCCTCCCAAAGTGTCCCCTTCATTGATATGAAATTACATTACTGGTATAAGAAAAAAGGTGGAAAGTACCAAGTAGCCCATCCCTCCACCAATCAAATGCTTTTAGACTTGTGTACACTTCAGGAAAATTAAGATATTATTGGACCCGTGGTCTTTTACCTTGGTGAGCTCCCTCAGTCGATTCTTGGCGGCGGTGACACCCTCCTGCTCAGTAGACAACTGCTTCTCCTTCTCCTCTAGCTGTTTCTTCAGGGCAGCCGTGGGATCCCCCTTCTGAGAGGCCTAACCAACAGATACGACACAAGTTCACCACCATTGATCGGCTACAGTTGATGTTAAGACAAGCCAGAGAATGACTACACCCCAAATAGCAACCTATTTGCTATATAGTGCACTACTTTTGACCAGGGTCCACAGGGCCATTTGGGACACAGCCAATATAATCTCTGTTGGGAAATATCGGAAAAAAGGTGCTTCCAAAACTACTAGGAAAAATCAACTTTAGAATATAAAAATTTGTTAACAAGTGTGAAAGGCTAAGGGGGGGGGGGAGCTACAGTGTTCTTACTTGAAATGTTGCTAAACTTAATTAATTCAGGCTTCTGCAGTTTAGAAGTGTGTGTGAAGACAGTTTGACTCAGACAAAAGATATTCCATGTACAATCATGTCTGAGTCATTTTAACCGTAGCCAAGGTTTCTCAATCTTGTCTCAGAAAACGCCTGTTCCTTTTTATTTGTGCATGTATACAGTGCATTCGGGAAAGTATTCAGACTCCTTGACTTTTTCCACATTGTTACGTTAGCCTTAGTCTAAAAATGATTTTTTTTTAAATGTCCCCCTCTCATCAATCTACACACAATACCCCATAATGACAAAGGAAAAACAGGTTTTGATTTTTTTGATTTTTTTTTTTACATAAGTATTCAAACCCTTTACTCAGTACTTTGTTGAAGCAACTTTGGCAGCGATTACACCCTTGAGTCTTGGGTATGACGCTACAAGCTTGGCACACCTGTATTTGGGGAGTTTCTCCCATTCCTCTCAAGCTCTGTCAGGTTGGATGGGGAGCGTCGCTGCACAGCAATTTTCAGGTCTCTCCAGAGATGGTTCAAATCTGGGCCACTCAAGGACATTAATTAAGAGACTTGCCCCGATGCCACTCCTGCATTGTCTTGGCTGTGTGCTTAGGGTTTCTGTCCTGTTGGAAGGTGAACCTTCGCCCCAGTCAGAGGTGCTGAGCGCTCTGGAGCAGGTTTTCATCAAGGATCTGTACATTGCTCCATTCATCTTTCCTTCAATCCTGACTAGTCTCCCAGTCCCTGCCGCTGAAAAACATACCCACAGCATGATGCTGCCACCACGTTTCACAGTAGGGATGGTGCCAGGTTTCCTCCAGACATAACACTTGACATTCAGGCCAAAGAGTTGAGTCTGAGTCCTTTAGGTGCCTTTTGGCAAACTCCAAGCAGGTGGTCATGTGCCTTTTACTGAGGAGTGGCTTCCGTCTGGCCACTTCACCATAAAGGCCTGATTGGTGGAGTTCTGCAGAGATAATTGTCCTTCTGGAAGTTACTTCAATGTCCACAGAGGAACTCTAGAGCTCTGTCAGAGTGATCATCGGGTTCTGGTCACCTACTTGCCCAAGGCCCTTCTCCCGCAATTGCTCAGTTTGGCCAAATCTAGGAAGAGTCTTGGTGGTTCCAAACTTCTTCCATTTTAGAATGGAGGCCACTGTGTTCTTTGGGACCTTCAATGCTGCAGAAATGTTTTGGTACTCTTCCTCAGATCTCAGCCTCAACACAATCCAGCAGACATTTTTTGGCTTGGTTTTTGCTCTGATATCTACTGTCAACTGTGCGGCCTTATATAAACAGGTGTGTGCCTTTCCAAATCATGTCCAATCAATTGAAATTACCACAGTTGGATTCCAAGTTGTAGAAACATCTCAAGGATGATCAATGGAAACAGGGTGCACCTGAGCTCAATTTCAATTCTCATAGTCTGAGTACAAAAAGTATTTTTTATTTTGCAAATATTTCTGAAAAGCTATTTTCACTTTGTCATTATGGGGTATTGTGTGTAGATTGATGAGGATTTTTTTTAAATTTAATACATTTTAGAATAAGGCTGTAAAATAAAAATTGAGAAAGTCAATGGGTCTGAATAGTTTCCGAAAGCACTGTATGCCTGCATTTCTACTAAAGGGAATGCGGAGGTGACTTGGCCACGAGCCACTGTTTAATGATTGCGTGTGTCAGTCAGTGTCATTCTGGAGAGGAATACTGTACCAGTTGCCAGGAGTTGAGGCCAGCCTTGACACTGAGCACTTCGATGAGCCTTTGGGCCTCTCCCTCGCTGAATGTCATGCTGCTCACAGTAGACAGTAGAGTCTTGTATGGCAGGAGGAGGGGAGCATCAGCAGAGTCGCCGGCAGCAACCACTACAAGGAGAGAGAGTGAGTTAGATGATATGTGTGCCAGGGAGTTCCCTATGTCAGGGGTTACAGAATTACTACTTGCCTATCATTTGGATGACTTAATAGTTTATAAATTGAATAATAAACATACTTTTCTATAACTTGGATGTTTACTTTATTACTTGGATGAAAGACCAGTTTTTAACTTCGATGAATTACTTGATTGTTTCTTACTTGTATGAGTTACTGTAGACTAGTAGTAAATAAAAAATAAGTTGGGGATGGTTAGAGGGGGAGGTCTTGGGAGAATGAAGGGCCATGTGATCTTCAATTCTATACTGAACAAAATTATTAGAACGCAACATGCAACAATTTTGAAGATTTTGCCGGGTTACAGTTCATAAGGAAATCAGTCAATTTAAATAAATGCACTAGGCCCTAATCTATGTATTTCACATGACTGTACAAGCTACCCCATGGGTGCCCCCCCCTCTGACGATTCCGCAGGTGAAGAAGCCGGTGTGGATGTCCTGGGTTGGCGTGGTTACAGGTGGTCTGCTGATGTACGTACTGCCAAATTCTCTAAAACGGTGTTTGAGGCGGCTTATGGTAGAGAAATGAAGATTCAATTCTGGCAACAGCTCTGGTGGACATTCCTGCAGTCAGCATGCCAATTGCATGCTCCCTCAACTTGAGACATCTGTGGCATTGTGTCGTGTGACAAAACTGCATATTTTAGAGTGGCCTTTTACTGTCCACAGCACAAGGTGCACCTGTGTAACAATAAGGATACAATCTTCACTGTCAGTGATGTAAACAAATTTGTGCACAAAATTTGAGAGAAATTAGCTTTGTGCTTTAAGGAACATTTCTGGGATATTTTATTTCTCCTCATGAAACATGGGACCAACACTTTACATGTTGCGTTTATATTTTTTGTTCAGCATAGATGACATAGGGTCTAATCCACAACCAGAACCCATTGCTTTCAATTGACCTTTCATCATAATATCAATGCTTCACTAGATAGACACTGTGCTAACAACTTCCTCTAGGAATGCAGAGGTTGTTAGCAGGGCTGGGGTAAATTACTAATTCAATAATTGAAAAAAGTGCATTTATTTTCAATGACTTCTTGATTAACATAAAAATGAGAATCTATTCATGTTAAGTTTTTTAATTCCTAAATGTTATATTAAATAACTTCCTGAATTGACTTAACTGAATTTGGCAAGTATCCTAGTGGTAAAGAGTGTTGGGCCAGTAACCGAAAGGTCGCTGGTTCAAAACCGAGCCAACTAGGTGAAAAATCTGTCGATGTGCCCTGAAGTAAAGCACTTATTGATCTTGTAAGTTGCTTTGTATTAGGGTTAAGAGCGTTTGCTAAATTACTAAAATACAAAAAAAATGTACAATGTCATTCGAATTGACCCCAATCCTCATTTATAGAGTACATGAATTGCAATAGTTTTATATTAAGAGTTATCATATAAATAAAAGAAAGTAAAAAAGTGATCATAGCAAATTATTTACTACCAACCTGGCTCAGCCTTTGCTTTGGATTTTTTCTTCTTAGCAGGTGCCTCAGCCTTGAGCTCCTCTGCCTTGACAACGGGTGCGGCGGGAGTGTCACTGGACACCAGAGTGGGCGCGGCAGTCAACGGGGCAACCTCAATCGCCACAGGTGGCACGACCATGACAGGCACTTCCTTGGCGATGGTCTCCGGGACAATGGTAGGCTTGGCAGGGGCCGGCGCAACCTTAGCCACCTTCTTCTTCTTCTTCGGGGAGGGGGCGGCAGCCTCCACGGCCACTGGGGCAGGGGCAGCACAAGCGACCATGACAGGATCCGGTGTAGCAATGGGCTCTGGTTCAGGTTCAGGTTCAGGCTCAGGCTCGGGGGCAGCGAGAGGCTCAGGTTCGGGTTCGCTAGCAGACTCTCCGACCGGTTCTGGGAGATCCCCGTTGGGCCGCTCTTCCTTCTTCTTGGCTTTGCTTTTGTTCTCCAACGCCTTCTTCTTCTTATTCTTCATAGAGAGCTGGGTCTGGGCAGACTTGCCCAGCTCATGGCGGTGCTTGGCCAGGGCCTCCTCGTACGATGTCTCCTTCATGGAGAGTGTGGAGACCAGAGCGATGCCGATGGCGGAGACTACCATGAATCCACCAAAGACCATGAAGCCGAGGGTTTGGGGGTCGTAAACGTCCATGTCTTCTTTTTTAAAAATCTTGTCCCTCCGCAAAGCCTAGCACAAAAAAAGTAGAGGTCGCGATTAGCTAGGTGTCAAAGGATGCGAGCCATAGTCATCAAAAGTCACAACATAATGTTTAGTAAATTGGTTCAATAACGGCCAGTTCACGATTTAGTTTTTCCCCTCTCAATATATTTATCAACCACCAGGGTGACATTTCACAGAGAAGGATCAATGAGTTAGCCAGCTAACTTCAGTAACCGCTAAAATATAACTCCTATTTTTCTGGTTTATCAAGAAGGCTGATCTATGGCGATATAAATTAAGAAAACATGTGATTTCAGAATATTTACAAGAGTTACACAAGCAAAAATAAGTTGATGCTGGTAGCAAAACTTCCAAAAATGTGCTCGCTCATGTGTAGTTATGTTTAAAAGCCTTAATTTATTTAGAAAAATGTGTTGGCTGGCTCACTGATCTAATATATTACAATGATCAGTCAAATAGGAAAAAAAAAAATCACAAGCAGGAGTAGAGATCATGATTCCATGATCTCGCCATCACGGTTGACAACTCCATTGTGTCCTCCTCCCAGAGTGCTAAGAACCTTGGCGTGATCCTGGACAACACCCTGTCTGTCTCTTATACACATCTAGATGTGTATAAGAGACAGCCTCTGGCCTGCTCGCCTCCCTACCTCTGAGGAAGTACAGTTCCCGCTCAGCCCAGTCAAAACTGTTCCCTGCTCTGGCACCCCAATGGTGGAACAAACTCCCTCACGACGCCAGGTCAGCGGAGTCAATCACCACCTTCCGGAGACACCTGAAACCCCACCTCTTTAAGGAATACCTAGGATAGGATAAAGTAATCCTTCTAACCCCCCCCCTTAAAAGAGTTAGATGCACTATTGTAAAGCTGTCTCTTATACACATCTAGATGTGTATAAGAGACAGGAACGGCACCTCCGTACCTTCAGGCTCTGATCAGGCCCTACACCCAAACAAGGGCACTGCGTTCATCCACCTCTGGCCTGCTCGCCTCCCTACCTCTGAGGAAGTACAGTTCCCGCTCAGCCCAGTCAAAACTGTTCCCTGCTCTGGCACCCCAATGGTGGAACAAACTCCCTCACGACGCCAGGTCAGCGGAGTCAATCACCACCTTCCGGAGACACCTGAAACCCCACCTCTTTAAGGAATACCTAGGATAGGATAAAGTAATCCTTCTAACCCCCCCCCTTAAAAGAGTTAGATGCACTATTGTAAAGTGGTTGTTCCACTGGATATCATAAGGTGAATGCACCAATTTGTAAGTCGCTCTGGATAAGAGCATCTGCTAAATGACTTAAATGTAATGTAAATGTAGAGATGGCACGCATGAGTGTCTCACAGAAGTTGAGAAGTTCATACCAGTAGGCTATTCGTCCCCTGTGGTGCAGGAGATGACACATACGAAAGGCACTAATCACAATAAATATACATTTTACTGAATCTGTAACCCGTTGCATACTTTTCAAAATTAAGTAATTGATTATCAACAGTCACCTACCTATCCATTGATGAATTTATTGGGATTTTATAACAGTAACCAGATTCTTATAGTTTAGGGTTAGGCTTTCTTGTTTTAGTGGCTCAGTTTTGGTAGGAGTCTTCGAGGAAAGGTTAACATTGAGGGAATAATGTTGAGGATGGGCAAAAATAGGGATAGGGTCTATGTGTCTCACACATTCCAGTCACTACATTGGTAAAGGTGGACCAAATTTTGCTGGGTAAAAAGAACAATCTCTCCATTGCTATACGACCAGCTCCTGAACTTCTAGTAGGGTTAAAGAAAAACAGATGTCTGAGAAAAGCTTCACAGCCCTTAATTTCTCCCCTGGACAAAAAGCTCTTCTCACAGAGGACAGAGAGTTCAGCATGCAAATTTTCATCCACAAGAGAACTCATGTTACGCTACACCCCCCTTCCCATCTACATTCATGTAAAAAAAAAAAGAAGCACTTTGTCTCCAGTTTGCAGAGGATACACCTGTACGCAGTTGCACTGCACAAATTCCCTATGAGTTACTTGACCAGGAACCATTCCGGAGAAGGACTCCTTCAAGAGTGGGCTTTCAGCTACCCATAGGCCTGAGAGGCAATGCTGACTCTATACAGTAGATAAGGTCTGTGTACCAAATGGTACCCTATTCCTTATGTAGTGCTCTACTGTTGACTAGGGCCCTCTGTCCAACAGTAGTGCACTACATAGGGAATAGTGTGCCATTTAGGACATAAACAAGGCCTTCGGATGAAGAGAAAATGCTGACTCTAAAGGAGTGAAGACGTCCATGCTTTCTCCCTCTTCAATAGTCAAATGCTCATAATCAATCGGAAACCAATAGTAGCAATCTTATGGAATACAAACATTTGGGTATCCATTCTGAAACTGATACTTTGGGATAAAATGCTTTAGTGTTGAATTGAAAATTACTTGACAAGGTGATTCGGAGACATTCGATCAAACTGAAATAAACTCCTAAAGGAGCCAACAGTTGATTTACATCAACATTAGCCTATAGATAAAATAGGGTCACTGATCAATCTATCGGTTTTGCAATAGGCAACAACTAGTCATTCTAATAATGCTATAAAACAAAAGCGAACCACGTGGGTGTGCACTGTGCAGTGTCTAGCTACAGATTGTTACACCAGATAATTACTGGGAGTTGCACGGAGAATTTGACCAACCTTAACTTGGCAATACTATTTTCATTCTCGATTTGGCCAAACATGTATCTTCTAAAATGTCCGTGTTCAGTTGCAGATGGTGGGTTTGAATTTAGAAAATGCTCCGTTATTAAAACAAAAATGTTGCTCCATGACGTAATCCAACAATATGTACGCGCCATCTTGTCCAGTTCAAATCTTCTCTTAGATCAAGACAGGTGAGTCTCATCATGACACTTTGGGGTGGACCCACCTGTCTCAATCAATGGTAGAAAATTATTTGTACTACACCAAACAGTACCTAACCTGTAACTCCCAGTAATGGATACCAAAAATCATTGGATAAATCACATTATCTGGTGTAACAATCTGTAACTAATCATTCTAATGTAAAAATGCCCAATGTATCAAAATACACTGCAGACATTTACCCTAACTGTAGATAATGCTGAATTCTCGAGAGTGTAGAAGGGGCTACGTGTCTCTACAAACAATTAACCCCTTGTGATGTACCCCTCTTGTTATGTAACAAGAGGAGAACAGTTGCCTTAACGTTTCTACCTATAGTCTACTTGACCACTTGCCAGTTTCACAAAGTTTATTGGCACCATACAACTTTACAACTTACAGTACCTCAAATATGCTACTCATTACAGTTAAACAAGTAATCATTTAAAAGAGTTGTAGAGAATATTATTGAGAATAGGTTTATGCAGTGTTAAAACGTTTCACCACAGGCAGGCCTACAATAGACCATTCTCCTTATTCTCATTATGTAGTGTTTAAAATTTTAAAACATCTAGCATCCCCTCCACAATAAATAAATGTCTAGCATCCCCTCCACACGAAATAAATGTCTAGCATCCCCTCCACACGAAATAAATGTAACTGGCCAATTTGTTTTCGTTGTCTCTAGCGAAGAAAACTTAACTCGTGTCCAGTGTCCTTAGCTACGTGTCCTCCAGAGACGGCCTACAACCATCATTAGAACCCGTTGATTGATCACTCATTGACCGCAGCATCTCAATGTGTTTGATGTTGAGCCCTTTAACTCAAGAATATGAGCGAGGAGATAAGGCTACCCCGATACCATCAATACAGCCATTAAAATGCATCTCAATGCCAAACTTATGATATTTGACACGTCACTTGGTTAGACTACGTAATATTAAAAAAATATGTACATTAGTCTGGGTCTACAGATGCAGTTCATTAGAATAGGGCACCAAAAATGAGTAAAAAGTAGGCTTAGGCTTCCCCAAACATTAATCAATACTGTCTACTCTTTCAAACGGAAAAGATCAAGCAACATTGTATCACGAAAAGTAACGATAGTTCCGAAGTCAAAGTTTCAAGAACATCATTTTTTTTCTCTCAACGTGAAAAATTATCAATTCATTTTCCGACATGCATTTGTCTATTCGTACGAGGCTGGGTTACGATACAACTGTTCCTTACACTACGCTCAGTTAAGACCATTTCCTATTCTTTTAAATGATTCATACATTTTTTTATATAAAGAATCTCTTACCCCGACCACCAATGTTCACTCTTTCTGAATAGCCGCTGAGTGTGGAGTCGTGGCACTTTCTCTGAGCTGGCGAAAAGCCATCCCGTTGCCCAAAAAACTAATTTCAAAGAGCGATTTCATTGGGTAGAGGGAGATCAGTCAAAGGCATTTAAACTAACCACGTCACTTTTTCTAGTTACCACAGCCACAAAGTCAATATATCACAAAAAAATCATGAAAACAAATATATATTTTCTGGTCTTAAGTTAAGGTTAGGGTTAGGCATACATTTACGGTTGAGGTAAGGGTTAGGTTTAATCTCAGATTTTAAAAAGATAAATGGTAGAAATAGGCGGGGTTTATGACTTTGTGGCTGTGGTAAGTAGCGAAGACAGTTTTAGGCTGCACGAGACAAAGGAGGCGTGACTGTTCAATAAAGCCAGACTTTTGGGATTTGTAGTCTCAAATCTAGGTCTCCGTATCTATTTCTGTTGGACTGTTCCATCAGTATCTATTTATCTCTCTCTCTCTCTCCCACACACACACACACTTCACTCTGTTCCCTCCTATTTAAGTGAACCTGAATACCCAAGTACTATGCAAATCCACATAGCCCACATGCAAAAACACCTGTAACAATACACACATTGCAACACCCATACACATACACACGTACGCATGCACACATGCACGCACACTTAACTTTGTTCCCTCACATTTAAGTGAACCTGAATTCCCAAGTACTATGCATATCCACATAGCACACATGCAAAGACACCTGTACCAATATACACATTGCAACACACACACCTCACCTACACCCAACTGCAGACACACACCTTCAAAGCACAGCACACATCCTTGACATGTGTTTGCTCCCAATTGTAAGGCAAACACAGTTAGGCAAGCAGGCCAGGTAGAACCGGGAAACTCTTGGCACCAGTTAATCATTAACATCGGTTTCCAAACACAACAAGGAGTACTGGCATTGGACCTTTCTTGCAGGGAAGAAAGTAGAGTTGTATTAAGAAAAAAAACATGCCAACACTTTACTTGAATAGACTATCTACAGACAAAATACTATATCCACAGATTCAGAGTCAGCTAATCAAGCAAGCCATACTCAATGTCTAATTCTACCTAAGTCTGGCCTACTAATCAAACACAACACAACTACTTTTTGGAGTGGTAAGATATCTCTAAGATGTCTGTGACATAAATTCCTGCATGTCAACAGACTTGCAGTTAGCATTTACTTTACCAATGTTGTCCCATTGCACCATAAGCAGTGGCGGATTTAGGTACAGGTGACATGGGCAGTAGCCCAGGGCGGCATCTTGCCGGGGGCGGCACGGGGCGCCCGCACAAAACATTTTGGAATGGTGACAATTGCGTGATCTGTTTTCTACCGCTCATTTGTATGTCATGTCAATGATATCATGTCTTACTCACATCGGCTGCGGAGAGCGTGATCACACAGTCCTCCGGAACAGCTGGAGCTCTCATGCATGTTTCAGTGGTCGTGAAAGGAAAAAGAGGATTCTGCAAGTCCGTGTTGAGTAATCGCAGTCCTGATGTCTAGAAGTTATTTTCGGTCATAAGAGACGGTAGTGGCAACATTATGTACAAAATAAGTAACAAACAACGCAAATAAGCAAACACAATCGTCTGGGGGCACGTAAACAGGTCAACATTCACAAGGCCGCAGGGCCAGACGGATTACCAGGACGTGTACTGCCTGTATGCGCTGACCAACTGGCAAGTGTCTTCACTTCACTTTTCTGGTTTGTGTGAAATCGTTAAGAACAATATAAAACCAGTCTGCACACCACCAAGCTGAATTGGTTTAGTCTTGACTCTTGGTTGACAATGTTGGGGGATGGGTAATGTATTGATGCTCAAGTGCCAAATCAACACAAATTTGTTTCTATTTGTCTTTGTTACTTCTTTTTGATATTTATTAGTCTTATTTTTGTTTATATTTATATAGTTTTAAATGTAGGATTATTTATTTGTGTTGTTCCAAATGTCTGAATAAAAATTACCGTTAGTACAAGCTAGAACCGCCACTGAGCATAAGCCATCGGTTATCACCACATACAGTAAATCTGCAAGATAGGCTGTCTGTTGATAGTCAGTTTTGGGCATTCAGAAATCATTTGTGGGGCACTATCCAAAGGAAGTGGGACAACATTAACTTTGAAATCCAGTACAACAACATCCCAGAACTGGATATGGTTGTGTTGCTACAGTTGCTCAAATGTTGTAGTTCTTTAATACCAGTCTAGCCTGAAGTCTGGGATTGAGTACACTGGACTCAACAACATTTTTATTTCACCTTTATTTAACCAGGTAGAATAGTTGAGAACAAGTTCTCATTTGCATCTGCCACCTGGCCAAGATAAAACAAAGCAGTTCGACACATAAAACAACACAGAGTTACACATGGAATAAACAAAACATACAATCAATAATACAGTAGAAAAAGTCTATATACAACATGTGCAAATGAGGTAGCATAAGGGAGGTAAGGCAATAAATAGGCCATGGTGGCGATGTTGTCCACAGGACATTGTCCTGTGCCTACACAGCCTGGTCTCATAGACTAGACGTGACATAATGAAACTAAATCCGGGATACTCACTTTAGTAGGATATGTTGTTTGGTTACATAAGACAGATAATTACTTAAGGCAAAAATGAAAGTAGGGTGGTTGGTCGGGGTAGATGGGTAGGCGTATAATGCTAATGTCTAGCAACCTAAAGGTTGCGAGTTCGAATCTCATCACGGAACTTTAGCATTTTAGCTACTTTTCAACTTATTACTACTTTTTAGATACTTTGCAACTACTAAGCGTGTTAACTAACCCTTCCCCTAATCTTAACACTTTTAGCAAACCCTTCCCCTAACCCTAACGTTAACCATTTAGCCTAGATAACATTAGCCAGCTAACTAATGTTAGCCACCTTGCTAGAATTCTTAATATTGTACATTTATCAAATTCGTAATATATAATATGAATTGTAATTCGTAACATAACATACAAAAATGAATACATACCATAAGAAACATAACATATCAAACTAAAGTACTTGGGAGTATGGCTGGACAGTACACTGTCCTTCTCTCAGCACATATCAAAGCTGCAGGCTAAAGTTAAATCTAGACTTGGTTTCCTCTATCGTAATCGCTCCTCTTTCACCACAGCTGCCAAACTAACCCTGATTCAGATTACCATCCTACCCATGCTAGATTCATTTATAGATCAGCAGGTAAGGGTGCTCTCGAGCGGCTAGATGTTCTTTACCATTCGGCCATTAGATTGGGCACCAGTGCTCCTTATTTGACACACCACTGCACTCTATACTCCTCTGTAAACTGGTCAACTCTGTATACACGTCGCAAGACCCACTGGTTCGTGCTTATTTATAAAACCCTCTTAGGCCTCGCTTCCCCCTATCTAAGATACCTACTGCAGCCCTCATCCTCCACATACAACACCCATTCTGCCAGTCACATTCTGTTAAAGGTCCCCAAAGCACACACATCCCTAGGTCGCTCCTTTTTTCAATTCGCTGCAGCTAGCGACTGGAACGAGCTGCAAAAAACACTCAAACTGGACCGTTTTATCTCCATCTCTTCATTCAAAGACTCAATCATGGACACTCTTACTGGCAGTTGTGGCTGTTAGCGTGATGTATTGTTGTCTCTACCTTCTTGCCCTTTGTGCTGTTGTCTGTGCCCAATAATGTTTGTACCATGAATTGTGCTGCTACCATTTTGTGCTGCTACCATTTTGTTGTAATGTTGTGTTGCTACCATGCTGTGTTGTCATGTGTTGCTGCCATGCTATGTTGTTATCTCAGGTCTCTCTTATGTAGTGTTATGGTGTCTCTCTTGTCGTGATGTGTGTTTTGTCCTATATATATATATATATACAGTTGAAGTCGGAAGTTTACATACACTTAGGTTGGAGGCATTAAAAGTCATTTTTCAACCACTCCGCAAATTTTTTGTTAACAAACTATAGTTTTGGCAAGTCGGTTAGGACATCTACTTTGTGCATGACACAAGTAATTTTTACAACAATTGTTTACACAGATTGTTTCACTTATAATTCACTGTATCACAATTCCAGTGGGTCAGAAGTTCACATACAGCTTGGAAAATTCCAGAAAATGATGTCATGGCTTTAGAAGCTTCTGATAGGCTATTTGACATCATTTGAGTTAATTGGAGGTGTACTTGTGGATGTATTTCCAGGCCTACCTTCAAACTCATTGCCTCTTTGCTTGACATCATGGGAAAATCAAAAGAAATCAGCCAAGACCAAGAAATGTAGACATCCACAAGTCTGGTTCATCCTTAGGAGCAATTTCCAAATGCCTGAAGGTACCACGTTCATCTATACAAACAATAGTACGCAAGTATAATCACCATGGGACCACGCAGCCGTCATACTGCTCAGCGAGGAGACACGTTCTGTCTCCTAGAGATGAACGTATCTTGGTGCGAAAAGTGCAAACCAATCCCAGAACAACAGCAAAGGACCTTGTGAAGATGCTGGAGGAAACAAAAAGTATCTATATCAAAAGTATCTATATCTGCTGTCACGCCCTTATCTGTTTCACCTGTTCCTGTGATTGTCTCCACCACCTCCAGGTGTCGCTTATTTTCCCCAGTGTATTTATCCCTGTGTTTCCTGTCTCTCTGTGCCAGTTCATCTTGTATGTTAGTCAAGTCAACCAGCGTGGTTTCCCCCGTACTCCTTTTCTCTTTTTGTTAGTCTTTCCGGTTTTGACTTGCCTGTCTCTGGACTACTTTCCCGCCTGCCCTGACCTTGACTCTGCCTGCCATTCGGTACCTTTTTGGAGATCTGAACTAGTTATGACCCTTTTGCCTGTCCACGACCATTCTCTTGCCTTACCCTATTGGATTAATAAATATTGTAAGACCCCAACCATCTGCCTCCTGTGTCTGCAGCTGGGTCTCGCCTTGTGTCATGATAGTACGAACTGGCCATGACAGACCCAGCAGACTTGGACCAGCTCTGCCAAGCTGTCTCCCTGCAGGGAGACACCATTGGGAGACATCAGGAGTTGCTACAGGGCCTTTTGGAAAGGCTCAGTTCCTTGACGGAACGCCACGACCATGGGTTAAAGGCTATTATGGAGCAAATCAGGGAGTTAGCTCAGACTGTCTGCCACCTCTGAAAAACTCCAATCACCCAGTAATTCCCCTATCTGTGGTGTTTGCACAGCCTATCCCGACTCCCCATGAACCCCGCTTACCACCTCCAGAGCAATATTCGGGGAATCCTGGTACCTGCCAGGGTTTTCCTTCTCAATGCTTGCTTATTTTTGAGCTACAGCCATCTTTGTTTTCTTCAGACCGATCGAAGATAGCGTATATAATTACGCTAATGCCGGTAAGGGCGCTCTCCAGGGCTACGCAGTTTGGGAACAACAATCTGCCATTTGCGGTCATTTGGAGGAATTCATGGCAGAGGTGAGAGGTTTTTGAGTCTCCGGTATCCGGGAGAAAGGCGGCCAGCAAACTGCTTGACTTACGCCAACTCCCGTAGTGTGGCAGACTACGCGGTGGACTTTCGGACGTTGGCCGCCGAGAGTGCCTGGAATCCGGAGTCTCTTTTCGATACTTTTCTGCACAGATTATCTGAGGAGGTAAAGGATGAGCTAGCTGCTCGGGAACTGCCGGCGGACCTCGACTCTCTTATCGCCTTAACCATTAAAATTGATGGACGCCTAAGGGAACGCAAGAGTGAGAGGTGGTCTGGTCTCGGGCACACTCGTGCACCCGATATGCGCGTTCACCTCCTATGGAATCCGGAAGTTTCCGAAGGCAGCCGAGCTCTCTCATGAACCTACAATGGGTGAGTTGGATACTCCTGAGCCTATGCAGTTGGGAAGAACTAGGCTATCAGTTTGGGAGCGCTCACGGAGGATGAATAATAACTGTCTGTACTATGGAGGGGCAGGGCATTTTATTGCTACCTGCTATATTAGGAAACCCTTGTCTCTAGTGGGTACCAGTACTATGGTGAGTTAGACTGGGAGTTCCCTAATTCCCACACCCCTTTTTGCTCTTGTGCTGTGGGGAGACCAATCTAAGTCTCTCCGAGTGCTCATTGACTCTGGGGCTGATGAATGTCTTATGGATGCCACGACAGCTTGGTATTCCCACTCAGCCTCTCTCTGTTCCCATGGATGCTAGGGCACTGGATGGCCGCTCTATATGTGAAGTCACCCATAGTACTGTGCCTGTTCAATTACGGGTTTCTGGTAACCACAGTGAGACAATACAGTTCCTACTCATTGCAACTCCCATGTTCTGGTTGTCTCCAAAAGCACAATCCTGTGATTGACTGGACCACAAGCTCCATCCTGGGTTGGAGCCCATTTTGCCATTCCCACTGCCTTCAAGCAGCACAGTCTTACCCTAGTAGTCTTCCTCGGGAGGTTAGCAAGACTGTGGATGTCTCTGTAATCCTCACGGAATACCATTACCTCCTGGAAGTGTTTAGCAAGGCACATGCTACTTCCCTTCTCCCGCACCGTCCTTATGATTATGCCTTTGATCTTCTCCCAGGCACTACACCACTTCGGGGTCGGTTGTACTGTCTGTCCCGACCAGAGACCATTGCCATGGAGGAGTACATATCAGAGTCTCTGGCCACTGGGGCTGTCTGTCCGTCTGCTTCTCCTGCCGGCGCAAGGTCCTTTGTGAAGAAGGACAAGACCTTGCGCCCGTGCATTGACTACTGAGGACTTAATGTTATCACTGTCTAAAATCGTTACCCCCCTACCTCTCCTCGGCATTTGAACCTCTCCAGGGGGCTACCGTGTTTTTTAAGTTGGACCTTTGGAATGCCTACCACCTGTTTCGGATACGCGAGGGGGATGAGTGGAAGACATCCTTCAACACAGCCAGTGGACATTATGAGTACCAGGTCATGCCATTTGGACTCACCTGTCTTCCAGGCTTTGGTCAATGATGTGCTTCGGGACATGTCCCGAAGCACATCATTGTGCTAAACCTGTTTGTGTTCGTCTACTTGGACGACATCCTGTTTTTTTCCCCGATCTTCCCAAGGACATGTACTCCATGTCAGACAGGTCCTTCAGCTCCTCCTGGAGAACCAATTGTTTGTGAAAACCCGAGAAGTGTGAGTTCCACCACTCTTCTATCACCTTTCTGGGATGTGTCATTGCTGAGGGCAGTGTTCAGATGGATCCTGGAAAGGTGAAAGCAGTGGTGGATTTGCCTCAACCAACGTCCAGGGTGCAGTTGCAACGGTTTATTGGTTTTGCAAACTTCTACCGCCGTTTCATTCGGGATTACAGCACCCTGGTGACCCCACTCTGCACTCACCTCCCCCCAAGGTACCGTTCAAATTGTCTCCAGCTGTCAACAAAGCCTTTGTGGACCTGAAGCATCGGGTCACAACAGCACCCATCCTCATCCATCCGGATCCCTCAAGTCAATTTGTGGTGGAAGTGAATGCTTCGGATGTTGGCGTGGGGGCCATCCTCTCCCAGCGATCTGCCCAGGACCAGAAGCTTCATCCCTGTGCTTTCCTGTCCCATCGTCTCAATCCTGCTGAGTGGAACTACGATGTTGACAACGGTGAAGATGGCGTAGGAAGAGTGGCGACACTGGCTGGAAGGAGTAGAGCAGCCATTCCTGGTCTGGACCAACCATAAACTTGGGATATCTCCATTCAGCCAAACACCTCAACTCAAGGCAGGTCCGGTGGGCCCTCCTGTTTACCAGATTCAACTTTACCATTTCCTACCGCCCAGGGTCAAAAAATGTGAAGCCTGATGCTCTCTCCCACCTATATAGTTCCTCTGCCACACCCTCGACCTCTGAAACCATTCTCCCTACCTCATGCCCTGCTGCCACTGTGGATTGGGTTATTGAGAACCTGGTTCGCGAGGCTGAATGCTCCTAGCCTGGACCTGAAGGAGGCACGGCTAACCGGCTGTTTGTCCCTAACCCAGTCCGGTCCCGGGTCCTGGAATGGGCTCATTCCTCCAGGTTGACGTGTCATCCAGGGTCCCGTTGTACACTAGCCTGCTTTCGACAACCTTTCTGGTGGCCCACAATGGTCCCTGACGTCTCTGCCTTTGTCACTGCATGCACTGTGTGCTCAAAACAAGACTCAACGGCAAGCTCCTACTGGCCGCCTGCAGCTACTACCTGTTCCTCATCGTCCCTGGTCTTGTATATCTCTGGACTTTGTCACTGGGCTCCCTCTGTCTGATGGCAACACTGTCATTCTGACGGTAGTCAACCGGTTCTCCAACGCCACCCTGTTCTCCAAGAGCCAGGGCGGCTATTCTCAAGATCAACTCCAGGTATCGTCGACAAGCGGACCGTCCCCGGACCCCAGCTCCCCACTACCGCATTGGGCAGAGGGTATGGCTTTTCACTCGGGATCTGCCCCTTCGGATAGAGTCCCGCAAGCTGTCTCCCCGGTTCATTGGTCCTTTTCCCATCTCTAGAGTCCTGAGTTTCACTGCAGTTCCACTGCTGTCCGTATTGTGTTACCATGTACCCTCCGTAGTCACCCTACCTTCCATGTGTCTAGGATTAAGCCTGTGTTGTGTCTCACTGTCCTTTTGTCTTCTGTTTCCAAGCCCATCCCTCCCCCCTGTATTATCGGTGGCCAGCTAGCGTAAACGGTGAGACTCCTCCTGAAGGTTCGACCACGGGGCAGGGGTTTCCAGTACCTGGTTGACTGGGAGGGTTATGGCCCAGAGGAGAGGTGCTGGGTCCCTGCTAAACACATCTTGGACCCGGCCCTCATCGCCGACTTCCACAGCCGACACCCCGGTGCCCAGGTAGGACACCAGGTGGCGTCCCTAGGGGGGAATACTGTCATGCCCTGATCTTTCACTTGTCCCTGTGATTGTTTCCACCCCCTCCAGGTGTCACTTATTTTCCCAGTGTATTTATCCCTGTGTTTCCTGTCTCTGTGCCAGTTCATCTTGTATGTTAGTCAAGTCAACCAGTGTGTTTTTCCCATTCTCCTTTTGCTTTTCTCTTTTTGATAGTCTTTCCGGTTTTGACCCCTGCCTGTCTCTGGACTACTTTCACCGCCTGCCTGATAATCCTGCCTGCCCTGACCTTGACTCTGCCTACCCTTCAGTACCTTTTGGACTCTGAACTGGGTCACGCCTTGTGTCATGATAGTGCTTCTAGTTCCGACAGTGCAGTAATATCTAACAACTACCTAATACACACAAATCTAAAGGGGTGAATGAGAATATGTACATATAAGTATATGGATAAGCGATGGCCGAGCGGCATAGGCATGGTGCAGTAGATGGAATAAAATACAGTATATACATATGATGTGACACATGTTAACATTATTAGTGGCATTATCTAAAGTGACTAGTGATCCATTTAAAGTGGCCAGAGATGTAGGCAGCAGCCTCTGAGTTAGTGATTGCTGTTTAGCTGTCTGATGGCCTTGAGATAGAAGCTGTTTTTCAGTCTCTCGGTCCCAGCTTGATACACATGCACTGACCTCGCCTTCTGGATGGTAGCGGTGTGAACAGGCAGTGGCTCGGATGGTTGTTGTCCTTGATGAACTTTTTGGCCTTCCTGTGACATCGGGTGCTGAAGGTGTCATGGAGGGCAGGTAGTTTGCCCCCGGTGATGCGTTGTGCAGACCGCACCACCCTCTGGAGAGCCTTGCGGTTTAGGGCGGTGCAGTTGCCGTACCAGACTGTGATACAGCCTGACAGGATGCTCTCGATTGTGCATCTGTAAAAGTTTGAGTTTTGGGTGACAAGCCAAATTTCTTCAGCCTCCTGAGGTTGAAGAGGTGCTGTTGCACCTTCTTCACGACAATGTCTGTGTGGGTGGACCATTTCAGATTGTCTGATGTGTACGCCGAGGAACTTAGAACTTTCCACCTTCTCCACTGCTGTCCCGTCAATGTGGTGCTCCCTCTGCTGTTTCCTGAAGTCCACGATTATCTCCTTTGTTTTGTTGACGTTGAGTGAGAGGTTGTCTTCCTGACACCACACTCCATGTGCCCTCACCTCCTCCCTGTAGGCTGTCTCGTCATTGTTGGTAATCAATTCCACTACTGTTGTGTCGTCTGCAAACTTGATGATTGAGTTGGAGGCGTGCATAGCCACGCAGTTGTGGGTGAACAGGGAGTACAGGAGGGGGCTGAGCATTCACCCTTGTGTGGCCCCAGTGTTGATGGTCAGCGAAGTGGAGATGTTGTTTCCGACCTTCAGCACCTGGGGGCGGCCCGTCAAAGTCCAGGACCCAATTGCACAGGGCGGGGTTGAGACCCAGGGCCTCCAGCTTGATGATGAGCTTGGAGGGTACTATGGTGTTGAATGCGGAGCTGTAGTTAATGAACAGCATTCTTACATAGGTATTCCTTTTGTCCAGATGGGATAGGGCAGTGTGCAGTGTGAGGGCGATTGCATCATCTGTGGACCTGTTGGGGCGGTATGCAAACTGAAGTGAGTCTAGGGTGGCCATTAAGGTGTAGGCGATATGATCCTTGACTAGTCTCTCAAAGCACTTCATGATGACCAAAGTGAGTGCTACGGGGCGGTAATCATTTAGTTCAGTTCTTTGCCGCCTTGGGTACAGGAACAATGGTAGCCATCTTGAAGCATGTGAGTACAACAGGCTGGAATAGGGAGCGATTGAATATGTCCGTAAACACTGGTCTGCGCATGCTCTGAGGACACGGCTAGGGATGCCGTCTGGGTCAGCAGCCTTGCGAGGGTTAACACGTTTAAATGTTTTACTTACGTCGGGCCACGGAGAAGAAGAGGGGGAGTGCACAGTCCTTGTTAGCGGGCTGCAACGGTGGCAATGTATTATCCTCAAAGCGGGCAAAGAAGGTGTTTAGTATGTCTGGAAGCGTGATTTCCTGTAGACCCTGCCACATATGTCTCGTGTCTGAGCCGTTGAATTGCGACTCCACCATGTCCCTGTACTGGCATTTCGCTTGTTTGATTGCCTTACGGAGGGAATGACTACACTGTTTATATTCAGCCATATTCCCAGACCTCTTTCCATGGTTAAATGTGGTGGTTCGTGCTTTCAGTTTGGTGCAAATGCCGCCATCTATCCACGGTTTCTGGTTAGGGTAGGTTTTAGTAGTCACAGTGGGTACAACATCTCCAATGCACTTCTTTATAAACTCATTCAACGAGTCAGTGTATAGGTCAATGTTGTTCTCTGAGGCTGACCGGAACATATTCCAGTCCGCATGCTCAAAACAATCTTGAAGCATGGCTTCCGATTGGTCAGACCAGGGTTGAATGGTTCTCGTTACTGGTACATCCTGTTTGATTTTCTGCCTATAAGACGGTCGGACCAAGATGTGGTGGGATTTGCCAAAGGGAGGGCGGGGGATGGCTTTGTATGCATCGCGGAAGTTAGAGTAGCAGTGGTCGAGTGTATTACCCCTGAATGTAGTGCAATCAATATGCTGATAGAATTTAGGTAGCCTTGTTCTCAAATTTGCTTTGTTAAAATCACCTGCTACAATGCATGCAGCATCCAGATATATGGTTTACATAGAGTCCAGTGAAGTTCCTTGAGGGACGTCTTGGTGTCTGCTTGAGGGGGAATGTACACAGCTGTGACTATAACTAACGAGAATTCTCTTGGTAAGTAAAATGGCCGGCATTTTATTGTTTGGAATTCTAGGTCGGGTGAGTAGAAGGACTTGAGTCCCTTTATGTCGTTAATCATGAAGCATACACCCCCGCCCTTCTTCTTCCCAGAGAGGTGTTTATCTCTGTCGGCGTGATGCATGGAGAAGCCTGGTGGTTGAACCGATTCTGACAACATATCCCGAGAGACCATGTTTCCGTGAAACAGAAAATGTTACTTTCTCTGATGTCTCTCTGGAAGGCAACCCTTATTCGAATTGTGTCTACCTTGTTGTCAAGAGACTGGAGGCCGCTCCGTCTGCCACTTCTGCGGCACAGTTGTTTTGGGTCGGCTACTGTGATTAGATCCACTGTCCTGGGTGGTGATCCGAACAAGGGACCCGCTTCGGGAAAGTCGTATTCCTGGTCGTAATGTTGGTAAGTTGCCGTTGCTCTTATATCCAATAGTTCTTCCCGGCTGCATGTAGACTTAAGATTTCCTGGGGTAACAATGTAAGAAATAATACATAAAAAAACTAAATACTGCATAGTTTCCTAAGAACTCGAAGCGAGGCAACCATCTGTCGGCACCATCTTGAAGTAGAAGATACGGGTTAAAGAAAGATTTTTAAGCCTTGAGACAATTAAAACATGGATTGTGTATATGTGCCATTCAGAGGGGTGAATGGGCAAGAGAAAAGATGCATGTGCCTTTGAACGGGGTATGCCAGTTACACCGGTTTGAGTATGTCAAGAACTACAACACTGCTGACCTTTTCATGCTCAACAGTTTCCCGTGTTTATCAAGAATGGTCCACCACCAAAAGGACATCCATCCAACTTGACACAACTAGGGGAAGCATTGGAGTCAACATGGGCCAGCATCCCTGTGGAGCGCTTTCAACAGCTTGTAGAGTTCGTGCCCCGACGAATGGAGGCTGTTCTGAGGGCAAAAGGGGGTGCTTTCTGGGCACGTTAAACTACATTTGGGATGGAAGAGGGATAAATAATTCAAGAACTAGCTTTTCTGTTCCCCCTGTACTACAAACATAGCTATGTGTACACATTTATAACACAGGGTTAAAGTTTACACCCAAGAATGGCAGGAACAGTGAAAAGCAAATCTCTTACTGTAAAAGTAATTTGCCTTTCTCAACCACACCACTGATGCAGTTATCAGTCAAGACTCTTAAAATACATTTTCTATCAGCAAAGATACAAAGAGAGCATATTACCGTCCAGTGATTAAACCATTGTATTTTAGACCTGATTGAAGAAAAGGCAATGATTGACTTTGCCCCCCACACCCCCTTTGTCAAAACTCCCCAGTCATTGGGTGACCTCATTGATGGTGTGTTTTTGCACACGTCACAGTTTAAGATAACTCCCCATATCTGACCATGATCGCAGAAGATAAATGAACAAATTTGTGCAACAAGCTCTGTTTGTGTTATACTCAATTGGGTTTTAAAAAAATGCTGTTGTATACTTAAACTATTTACTATATACACTACATATACAAAAGTATGTGGACACGCCTTCAAATTAGTGGATTTGGCTGTTTCAGCCCCACCCGTTGCTGACCGATGTATAAAATCGAGCACATAGCCATGCAATCTCCATAGACCAACATTGGTAGTAGAAATACCTTACTGAAGAGCTCAGTGCCTTTCAATATAGCACCGTCATAGGATGCCACCTTTACAGTTAGTAAAATGTCTATGCCTCAGTCAACTGTAAGTGCTGTTATTGTGAAGTGGAAACATCTACGAGCAACACCGGATGTCGATTATGGCAGCCCCCGCATCTCTCTGATTCAGAGGGGTTGGGTTAAATGAGGAAGACACATTTCAGTTGAATGCATTCAGTTGTACATCTGACTAGGTATCCCCCTTTCCCAATGGCAGCGAGCTTTAAACCACTTGCTTATGGTGATCTTAGGCTTGTGTCCGGCTGCTCGGCCATGGAAATCCATTTCACAAAGCTCCCGATGAACAGTTCTTCTGCTGACGTTGCTTCCAGACACTCTAGACGATTCTGTGCTTCCAACTTTGTGGCAACAGTTTGGGGAAGGCCCTTTCCTGTTTCAGCATGACAATGCCCCCATGCACAAAGCGAGATCCACAAAGAAATGGTTTGTCGAGATCGGTGTGGAAGAACTTGATTGGCCTGCACAGAGCCCCGACCTCAACCCCATCGTACACCTTTGGGATGAATTGGAACACCAACTGCGAGCCAGGCCTTATCGCCGAACATCAGTGCCCGACCTCACTAGAGCTCTTGTAACTGAATGGAAGCAAGTCCCCGCAGCAATGTTCCAACATTTAGTGGAAAGCCTTCCCAGAAGAGTGGAGGCTATTATAGCAGCAAAGGGAGGACCAAATTAATATTAATGCCCATGATTTTGGAACGAGATGTTTGACAAGCAGGTGTCGACATACTTTTGGTCATGTTGTGTGTAAGAAGTTAAAGTTTTTAAATAGTTAAATGTACTTTAGTAAAACATGTCTAGTGAGATCTATCTCTCTTCAACATCAGATTTGCAACTTTTCTGTTCACAATCTAGATTTGTCTCTTTACACTACACAAGTATCTCTCCTGGACCTAGTTTGTGTCGTCATAGTAGTGTAAAGAGGCCATTACTATACATGGAACAGGCCTGGCATACAGACCTACCCTTGTGCTGAGTACATTGACACAGCCTAGCTCCCTCCCTGGGCCTCCCCGGGGCCATAGTGTGGATGACGTGCCAGTGCCCTACTGGGGTATATGTAAAGTTCAGGGGGGTGAAAAAACAAACATGTTTGTGGGACCTTTTCCTCCTCCCTCTTTTGCGCTCTCTCTCTTCTCCTCCCTGCAGAACTGGTAAACCTTTGCACCTCAGACTGTCATTCCACTTTAGAAGAGAATCTGTATTTACACTGATAAAGAGGTAGATTTTCATTGTTGTTAAAATGAACCTGAATGAGAGGCAGAGTGAGAAATACACTGTATGAGGGACTGTGGGTCATCTAAAGGTTTTCAAAAGTTGTTTTACAGTAAACATCCAGGGAAAAACTTAAGAAAAACAGTTGTGACCTGAACAAGTGTGGTCTGCAGTTAATTGAAATGTTTATGCAATAATTATAAACTGATTCGGCACGTAGACCTCACATACTCAGGAATAGACCCAAAACATTTCTCTAATAGAACATGGGAAAACAGATAAGGGAAGATGGGAAGATGGGAAGATCATTTCTATTTCACATTTCTGAGGAGGACAAAGGACTTTTTTTTTATTTGCCCAGAGGCTACATACACCATGGGACATTAAATGTTTGCTTAAAAAACATATTGGAGACTCCTACTAGTTTCTATAATTTTTGGTGGGTGCAGATGGATGCCAAAAGAACCACATACCCCAAAAAAATCACATAAATGTATATATTGCGGGTTAGTATTGAATGGAATCATGAGAAAAGAAGTAGGCCTATTTTGTAGTGTCATTATTTAAAAAACATTTGCAACAGTGGAAATTTGGAGTAGGTTTATTTGTAATCAAGTTCGCCCACTCCTAAGTGATATTTACATTTACATTTTAGTCATTTAGCAGACGCTCTTATCCAGAGCGACTTACAGTAGAGTGCATACATTTTATTACATTTTTACATACTGAGACAAGGATATCCCTACCGGCCAAGAGCAGACGCTCTTATCCAGAGCGACTTACAGTAGAGTGCATACATTTTTACATACTGAGACAAGGATWTCCCTACCGGCCAAACCCTCCCTACCGGCCAAACCCTCCCTAACCCGGACGACGCTATGCCAATTGTGCGTCGCCCCACGGATCTCCCGGTTGCGGCCGGCTGCGACAGAGCCTGGGCGCGAACCCAGACCAGCCTGGGCGCGAACCCAGAGACTCTGGTGGCGCAGCTAGCACTGCGATGCAGTGCCCTAGACCACTGCGCCACCCGGGAGGTCTGCCAAAAGAGCAGAAGTTTGCATAGTGCAAACGTGCCAAGAACACAATGACCAAATACTGTTGATAAACCGGTGAAACGTCAGCCAGAAATCCCAAATATGAGGCAGGATTTTGGCTCTGTATACAGTACACTGCATGCAGACCTGGGTCATGTTCATTATGCACCAAATGGAAGAAAACGGAAACGCTCATTTTCTGTTGCAAAATGTTTTAAAGAGCATTCCATTGCATGCCCTCATAAACATGACCCAAATCCCTGAGGCTCATGGGAAATGTGACATCTGGTAAATGCACTTTTAGGAAGTTAAATAGAAGAGAAATATAGTTGGGGGCGGTCAAATATATTTGGGAAGTCTGACTATTTGCTTTAGATGTCACAGGCGTGGATAACGCAAGGGAAAAGTTACCCCCACCAACACACAAAAGCAAAGGTGAGCAAACCTCTGGTACATAAATTGCCCTAACATGCCAAAGGCTTGTCAAGACAAGAGAAAGTTTAAGGTCTGGTGTCATCTTAGTAAACTGTCTACTTAGTGACTGCTTCGCAATCCTTTTTGAATATTAGATCAAACTTAATCTTTTACCAACAAATGCAACAATAGCAGAGAGAACGGTTCATTTAGTTTCTGTATGAAGCACTTTAGCTTTCTTATTTGTTATGAACTTAAGTAGTACACTCAAAGTGTGATTCAGTGATTCCATCTATCAATTGGGCTACATCCAAAATACCAAAAACAATATTTACCAAAGTCATCCTGAAGCAAAAAATAATAATAATAAAACATCAATTTCTGATAAATAATTATTAGATGCTGCAACATCAGTCTTTGCAAGCAAAACGTATACTCTTTCAGGAAAATGCTGAGTTCCTGTAGTAGTGTGATTTGGAACATTGTGCACTGTGCTGAAACATCCACTTGGGGTTTTAGCTCAAGACACATTGAGAGGAGGGAGGGGTATGTGGGATACATTACAGACACATTCAAGCAGAAAACTGAATTATAGGTAAAATGAGGTAAACAAAAATTGCATCTCAGACCTATCCTTTCAAAATTCAGTCAGAGCAGTATTGGATATTCTGGACGGCTGAGTGCATGAATGAACATTGTTAGATAGGGGAGGTGCTGTACATTCTTCAACTTTTCCCCGAAAGTGAGTTGCGACTGCTGCGTTTTATGTACATTATTATGTAATGTTACATAATGTTCAGAAAGGGGAGCTCCTGTGGTTACATATACCACTAGAAGCTCATGGGATAGGGGCAGTGATAGGCAAGAGCCAAATTTGAGGTCTTGTGAGCGGAAACTTGAACATTGTGAGAACTTTGTGCTTCTTTCGGCACACGTTTACAGTGAACACAGTTTTAGACAGTAGCCAATAGGCTATTGTGGTTATTTGAGCATAATGTAGGCCTACCAACAAAACCAATGGAGCAAATCACATAACATTTTTACATGGAAATAGCTTTTATAAAAGTTTTTACATTATGAAGGGCTTTAATTAATGATGTTTACTTGGTCTGTGACACCATGGGCCAAATAGGTGACTGTAAATTGTATTGTGTTGTATGCAGGGGCGAAAATCTGATATCAACCTTGGAGGGGACAATTACATTACATTTTCTCAAGAGCAATTCCTGAGGGGGACACCAAAAGTAGTGCTGTAACACATAYRKTACYTTMWAKWWWMTWKAARGTAMYRTGAGGAACCATAATTCCTACAACTGAATAATTGATAGGTACAGTAGTTAACTGAAGGGTTTAACCAACTTGTTCAAATGTTTAAATCATTATAATACTACTACTAATAATAGTTATAGCAGTGCTCCTTACCAGTCCAGTATGTATGCAGGTATTCGTACTTACAACAAGCAATATCAAGAAAGGCCAGTAGGTAGCAATGGTACTGTACACTGTATGGGTGCAGTTTTCATAAATACAATGAACATGGTGTGATCTCATCTAAAATAATCTCCATTGAGAACCATCACAAAGTTAGTCTCCGTATTGAATTGACCTTTTAATTTGACTTTTTCTGATACATTTATATAGTCATTAAATGTGCCACTGGCCTGAGTCAAGAACAAAAAGCTTAAAATAAGTACAGTTCTAAAAGCAAAATAACTACTTCAATGAAAAACCCAAATAAATCAAACAAAATATCCTTCAGTCAGTGTCTCATACTCTTCAAACAGCAGCTATGGACAAGTATGTCGCACAAAGTATGCAATTTTAAATAAAATAACATGAAATAAATAATTTGTAAGTGTACTGTCGTGTACTGTCATGTACTAAAAACTACTCTCCTCTAGGCTGCTTAGTACCCGCTCATACTGCCCTAGCACAGCTCTAATAGCAGTATTCCGCACAGTCCACCTTGTTGGACATAGGGGTTTCCGGGTGGGCAGATGTGTTTCTTTCGASGTGGCAATTGATTCAAACATGCTCTTAAACTTTCCTGACTGGCCATAGAGGACACCTAACTGATGGACCCAAGAAAGGGAATCCCGGATCAGTGGGGAGGCTGAGCAGCCAGCCTGTGTAATCAGATTTACACAGTGTGCTCCACAATGGACATAGAGGGCTAATGGCTGCTGRCTTCTCACAATTGCCTGTGCACCTGTGTATTTTCCTGCCATGTTTGAGGCACCATCGTAACTCTGCCCACGTAAGCCAGACATGGGCAAATTGAGCCTCAACAACACTTCAGTTGCCACTTTCGCAATGCCCTCGCCTGTTGTCTCCGACACCCTGTATAGCCCAATAAACTCCTCGTGAGGGACAAGGTCATGGTCAACATAATGCAAAAAGACACTCTCCTGTTCAGCACCAGAGACATCTTGAGTACCATCAACAATTAATGAAAATTGTACAATCGGAAGAGATCTAATCTCAGCTGCAATGCCTCGAATGATTGTATTGGCCATGATGTTCAGAATTTCATTCTGTGCTTTGGGGCCTCTTGAAACGTCAACACTCTGTTGGCAAGAGTTTGCGGTTCAAAAATTGTGGGTGTGGCTGATATGGTTTTGTGCCATCACTGAGGTAACTGGACAATGCTGTGCCACTGTCCCCTATACTGGGCTCTGGCAACAAGGTGGACACCTGGTCCTGCCGTGGCTGTGGCATTGTTCACTCTGAAGTCGTCTCTCCCTGGCTCTTTCCTTTCACCACCCTCACAGACTCAGTCTGTCTCCTAGAAAAGAAATAAGTGTTTGCCGCTATCTCCTAACTACCGTTACCCAAAACACACAATTAATCACAACAGCAATACCGATTCCCATAAACAAATCTTAGTTAGTCATCAGTTTAAGTTTGAGAGCGGGTATCCATGGCATTTCCAATTAGTCCCTATTTACAAGTAAAAAAAATTGAGAACCTCATAATGTTGCCCAAACAAAGACCTCAAACAACTTACCTGAGACTCCCTGTCTCTGCCATCTGTACCTTGCCCTATCTGTCCCCAGCTCTGCTGTCTGTGTGCCATCTGTTGCCGCTCTGCCTAATGACATCATTGTGTGAAACATCCATTAGATTTCACTTTCTTTCTTTTGCAACATTTTATCAACTCGTCTTTTTGAGATATTAGGCTACTAGAGTCTTACTTTGCGTTTTGGTGTACTGGAAAAATACTCTGATGTCCGTCTTTTTACTTTTTCCTGCCATTTTCTACCTGGCTGGGCGGCCGTCTAGCTGCACACACACACATTTACACAACATATGCGGACAACCTTTTCTATTTTAAATAAGTTTGTTTTATATTGGCTGGCTTCCAACAATAGCTGAATTTGTAAAGCTAGCGAGCACCAACCCGTTTCTGTGTGTTTGCTATAATCTTTAAAAAAAAAAAGGTGAACATAAAATAAATGTAAAAAAGTTCCACTAGCGACAATTAGCTTTTGCAACGAGACCATTAAATATATTTAAGACAATGGTATAAGAGAGTGTAGTTCTGTTCAGTTTGGACTTCAGTTTATCGCTAACCTTATCACAGGACTTTGAAGCACTACAGCGCATGTGATCTGAATAAATTGACGATAGCAAAATTCCATCTTTGACGACGCCACATTATGGAATAGGACTAGCTAGCTTGCTAGTAAATGTTGCCTTAGTTTGCGCGCTAGCTCTGCAAATTCAGCCTAGTGTGTGAACCCTGCCAACATAAAAAATGTAAACATTGCTATGGCGCATTGACTGGATTACCTCACGTCAGTTACGTACATGTGCCTTTAGACAGTAGATACGAACCCTCTATTACCTTGCCAGCTAAAAACTGCAGTGGATCAAACCCATTGTAGCAAAGGGCGGGTGGTCCAATCTTTTGAAACTTAAAAAGCGCTATTAAGTGTCTATAATCAGCACAACTGCTTTCATGCTGATTATTAATATATTGAAAATCAATTATTTTAAAGTATAGATTGGGGGGGACAAATCATATTTTCCCCAGGATGGGGGGGTCGTGTCCCCCCCGTCCCCCCTGGGATTTCCGCCTATGGTTGTATGATGTAAGAAACCCCTTTACAAAAAATATATATATATTATTACCATACAGAGAATTAACCAATGTACAGTAGGCTACCCCTCTGCCTATTGGCTTATTTGCATATTCAAGCCTGTTTCAAAATACAACACTGCTCCTTTAATTAATACATGAGCGTTTTACCTGACTGGCTTTTCAAAGACAGCTTGAAATGTAGCCTACACATTTTGTAGGAAGCAGTAACTCCCCATTGCTGACCTATACTTATCTATAACTGGGCTAATAACTCGTTAACTAGCAAAGAATATCAACAAATGTGCACACGCAGGGCTTGTGCGCTCTGATCTGGGCCCTGTTTCAGAAAGCGGGATGAGTGTATACTCAGAGTTAGTTGACTCAGAGTTGAAGGAAACTCTGGGTTTTCGGTTTCACAAAGCCAGTTCAGCTTAACTCTGAGTCAGTTACTATGGCAACATACTCCGTGAAGCTAATCTGCTCGCTGGCAGGTTTTCTTCAACTAACCCTGAGTTTCTCCTCTTTAGCTGAAGCCTGCAGACTGAAGGTGTAAGGGTGTGTCTTTTTCTTGAAGAGCCAGTTGATATTTAAGCACAAATACACCGCAGAAATCGCAGTCGGGAAAGGGTGATCAGACCCCGCTTGGATGTTTTATCATTCCCCGATGATTATCTATTTGAGCGTTTCCGTTTTTCTGCACAATTGATCATTCATTTGAACAATATTCTCAGCCCTCATATCGTTCATATGACACATCGTGGACATGCTCTCAGTTCGGAACACATTCTTTGTGTTGCACTTCGGATTTTTTTGCCAACGAGTTTTCTATATAACATCGGTGACGCTGAGCATATTTCCAAGGCAACCGTCTGTCGGGCTGTCAGAAATGTGAATTGCACTGAAACGTTTACTGTACACTTTTGTGGTGTTCCCAAGTCACAGACCCACAAGACTCAAAGAATTCCACAGAATTGCAGGTGTCAGTCTACTCAATTATTTATTTAGTATGAAGCACTAATCAGTTAATTTGATATTTTTTAGGACTTCCATGTGTGATTGACTGCATAGATGGCACTCATATTCCTATCACAGCTCCTTCAGTAAATGATGCGAATAAGAAGTCTTTCCACAGCATTAATGTGCAGGTAGGCCTAAATACTAGCCTTTAGCATTCCAAATGAAAGATACTTCACAATACAGCTACTGCAGCTAATTACTGTTCTGCACTGTGAAGATCATATGTCCCACATCATCAGCAATGTGGAAGCAAAGTGACCTGGGTCTGTGCATGACTCGCAAATTTTCTGTGAGTGTACACTGAGCGCTAGATTTGCCCATGGTGAGTTTATATATATATATAGCTATATCCTACTATAATCAACATTTTCTTTCCACCTATTGCAACTGAAAATGTAAACTGTATACTCGTAATATCATAGGAGAGTTCGATGGTTACCTGCTCGGTGACCGAGGGTACCCCTGCCAGCCCTATTTGCTGACCCCTTACCCTGATCCTGAGCCCGGCCTGCAGCAACATTATAACTTGGCTCACTGCAGGACATAAGCCAGGGTAGAGATGACCATTGGGATGCTCAAGGCCCGGTTTCAGTGCCTTCGTAATCTCAGGGTCACCCCAGAAAGGGCATGTGACATTATTGTGGCATGTGTGATTCTCCACAACATTGCCACAATTAGAGAACAATGTCCTACTCAACCAGTGAACGATCCTGATAATGAGCCTGACCACCCCGCTGAAGCACCAGATGGAAGAGCAGAGACACAAAGTATCAGAGACACAATATGCTACCATAATTTCTGATTGACCCATCACCTCCCCAGTGTCAAATAAAGACAATGCCTTTCTTTTTATGAAGGCGTCTTTATTTCCTGCAATTGCAGTACAGTAGTTAATATTTATGTTGTTCAACCAAGTAAAATCATCCACCTGTGGGCACCTCACCCACCTTTAACTGATGTTCCAGCTGTTGTATTTCAATTTGTTTTTGTATCTGCAGCCTTGTGGTCAATTTCTAAATGACATTTTAAAAATTGTTTCTCTAAGTACAGCTGTTTCACAGGGAACTATAGGAACACAAAAAAATGACATTGAATTTCACAGTGCCAGGTCTACCTAGTTTCATTGTAAGTCATGGGCCAATGCAGAACAACATCTTACTGAGTGAGGTAAGTTGTACTGTGGAGGTGGATGGACCCTCCTCCTCATTGTAATTTCCAGCATTGCTCTGTTAGAGAAAAATTTGCAAGTTTTATTATGGTACAACACTATCATCAACTGTTAGTTGTTATTTTTGACCTCAATAGGCATCTCTGTAGCTTCCCACTGTGGCAGCTGACAAGGTGTCTTCATCATCCTCCTGTAATGAAAATGAACAATGTTGGTGTTCTACTCTAACCCATTATGAAAAATCTGTTATGGCAGAAGGCTCCACCAGACAGATTACACCATCAGTAGCTGGTAGAAGATGAAAATTAGACAGTTAAATAACTTTACCCAGAAAAGCGCCCCAACTAATTTGAATTTTGTTTTTACAACAGTGTGCAGGCCACATCCCAATTTCAAATATATAACTCGGAGTTACCTTAAAATAGATTGATGTCTGAAGGACAACTAAGAATCTGAAAAAGTAACAGCAGTCAATTACAAAGAATTATACCGATACAAGAAAATCAGTGTGCCAAGTAGTGTCTAAGATGGATGGGTGGGAATCACTGAGGTAACACTGTGGCAAAAGGATGAATGTACATAGATTATTAATTTGAATAACTAACCTCTTATGTAGGCCCTTGTGTCCTGGGGGGTGGTTGGGTCAGATGAGGTTCCTCCAGAGATTCCTTTAGCAATAGGTCACCCACTGTTTTGACTGAGGGCCATCTCTTTAGCTTCGGAGTGGTGGTGGACCCCACCTTTTTTCAGCCCTCAGCCTTTTTTCTATTGGCTATAATGTCCAGTAAGCACAACATTTGGAGACTTGTATGTATGAAGGAATGTAGGCATTACTTTCAAATAGACAATATTAAAATAGTGGCAGTGTTGGGATGGCTGCAAAATGTAACTTTTTTTTGCTTAGAAAAATTTCACTAACTACTTAAATATATCACATGTTGAATGTAGCCACTGGATGCTGTTTAATTCGGTAGGGTAGGCTAAACATCACAATTGCTTGTAATGAAATTATACCTTACCTGTTTGAAGTATATTTTTAGATTTCATCTTCAGTTGATGCCAAGTACATTTTCTGCCTGTTGGGTTGCACCTGCATAAATATTAAACACACACACACACACACTATATACAATTTTGAAAAGTGGGACACTCGAGATACAATTTTTTTTCAATTAATACTCACGCATTGACTCGGTCAGCAATTTTCTGCCACGCCAGCTCACGTTCTTTTGCGGCTGCTACTGTATTGCTTTTTTTCTTAAATATATATTCATAATCTGCATATGCATTCATTAATATTTATAACCACTAGGGAGAAGTAGGAGGTTCGAGACATTTTTTCTCCTGTTGTGATGATGAATCATGTTATCTGCGTTCCATTGATGAGGGCTTTTTATCTCCTCATGCACATGCTTTACTCAGGGTTAATTTAACTCAGAGTTGATTGAACTAATTGATATCAGCTGTCTGAAACCGAAAACTCAGAGTTTGACAGCTCAGAGTTCAGGTTTAAACTCAGAGTTTGTTAAACCTGCTTTCTGAAACAGGGCCCAGGTGCGACAAAACCAGGGCCTGTAGGACCTACCTTGTTGATAGTGTTGTTAAGAAGGCAGAGCAGTGCTTTATTATGGACAGACTTCTCCCCATCTCAGCTACTGTTGTATCAATATGTTTTGACTAAGACAGTATACAATCCGTGGTTACTCCACGCAGTTTAGTCACCTCAACTTCCACATTATTCATTACGACTTGTCCCAAATACAATGTTTTTAGTTTTGGAAATATTTAGGACTAATTTATTCCTTGCGACCCATTCCCGAAACTAACTGCAGCTTTTTGGTAAGTGTTGCAGTAATTTCAGTCACTGTAGTGGCTGACGTGTTTAGAGTCATCCGCGTAATATAGACACACTGGCCTTACTCAAAGCCAGTGTGGATCACATTTAGCCACTTATGCAACTTATATTGAAGACAACACATTTTGTATGATATTTTGCATGACTTAATTCGTGTTTTATGTCCAGAATATTTGCAAATTATTAATTGCATAAATGTTTAGAAAGTCTATTAAATCGATGTGTTCGACTTTCTCCAGATTCGGTACTCCACTCTACAGCCTAAACTCGTCGACCTCGACACATAACTGAGATGTCCTGTGCTAACGTTATCCAACTCCTAGTTTAGCAATTCCCTTTGTCTCCAAACTACATGCAATACTAGATAGCTAGCTATGTCTACAACCTCTAAAGTTGTACTGGGCGTTTCTGTGATACTTACGGTGAGCACCGTTGCAGGAGTGCATCTCAAGCAAAACTGGGACCAAGAGGTAAACAATTAACGTTAGCTAGCTAACTACTAGCTAGCCTACGGACCAACTCAATTACTGTACACTCCAATTCCTAGATAACGTTAACTAGCAAGAAGTCATAGTAGGGTACAATGTGGCCCATTAAAAAGTCCGTTGCAAATTAGCTAGCTACATTGAGAAAGTTGTAAGCAGAAACATTACCTTTAGCCAATGTTAGCTAACTAGAGTTAGCATTTTCATACTTTTCTGCTAGCAGACAGCTAACGGTAGATGGCTACATGCAATACTAGATAGCTAGCTATGTCTACAACCTCTAAAGTTGTACTGGGCGTTTCTGTGATACTTACGGTGAGCACCGTTGCAGGAGTGCATCTCAAGCAAAACTGGGACCATGAGGTAAACAACACCTCTAGCCATAATTTTAGACAGCTTTTACAGTGTTTTTTTTTTTTGTTCTTCATCAGAGACTTCATGCGGGAGTACTTAGAGACATTGAACGTTTGGAGAGGAAGAGAGAGAACCTGCGAGTGCTCGAGCAACAAAGAAGTCTGACCAAGGAGCTCAAGGCAGAGCGCGACAGGAGAGAATCTGGGCAGCAGGGCTCCGATCAACCCCAGGCATAACAACTTCTTTGACAGCCTTCACAATTGTTATGTAGCCACGTGTAGTGTAGTATGGTTAATGTACTTGTTGAAATATTGATAAAGCAATGTAGTACACCATAGTTTGTTTTCGAACTGGGCTGGGCTGTCTTTATGCAAATTGCCTTTTACAATAGACATCTTTGTAGATTCTCTGGCCAATGATTTATCAATTACGGGTTTGGAGTAAATGTAAACTAGCTGACACTGCAGAAGCCATTGCCACCCTTCTGGATAGCTATTGATTGTCACTGGTTTTGAAAAACATATAGGGCAATGCGTGGCATGCAGTTCGTTCCCTAAAGGTAAGCTATACATAGTGTTTAGTTAGGTAGTAGGCAACGTTATGATTTCTCTCATAGAATAAGGAATCCCTGAATCATACTGCTTTTATTTGAAAATGTCCTTACCCAATTGTGGCTGGTAAAACTAAAACTCTTCACTCTTCACTCTATCTACCCAGGAGTAGACTGTCTGACTCCACCTGGTTATGATGGAAAGCGGTGGTGAGCAGAGGGGCCAAGTGGAAGATGAGGCCATGTGCACCTCTGCCTCGGAGGGGCTGGAGGAGGGTGAGGTGGAGGGCGAGACGCTGCTCATCGTGGAGTCGGAAGACCAGGCCTCGGTGGACCTCTCGCACGACCAGAGCGGTGACTCGCTCAACAGCGATCTGGGGGAGGATGCCGAGGGTGGCTGGAACGAGGACATGGCCTTCTACTGTGACAAGTGCCACAAGTGGATCCCCATCGGTGAGAGGAGGGCCAGGCAGCCCCTGGGGGGGGGGAGAGCGACCTCTACCTGCGACGGGGCATCGTTCTTTCTCAATATCACTTAACACTTGCAAATTTGTCACTACAATTTGGACAGAGTATATTTTACGCTGTTATTTCCTCTGTAATTTCAGTGGGGTTGGCCTTATCTGTTCATCCATAGATATTATAAAGGGCTGCTGTTCCGTATTTGGATGTCATGTCGTGTCCTGTTGCACCGTACATGCTTTTCAAATAAAGAATGAGAATGAAATGAACAGAATGCCTTGTCTCTTAGCAGTCTTTTTATTCTCCTCCGCACCATTCAGCACAGCTGCACGGAGAGCAACCCAGCTACCTGAAAGGAGACAACTTCTTCAAGTTCACCTGCTATGACTGTACAGAAGATGTCAAGGAGACCTTTGAGAGGATGAGACTCACCTGGCAACAGGTACATGTGCCACAATGAAGCACGTTGGCAGTTTACAATAAAGAACTGATTTGCAGTGCAGCTTACGTAAGATAATAACATGAACAGGGTCAAATGAGGAACACCTTAATACAAACATATGGGGCTAAATATATGGGTCAAGATCCTTATCTAAAGTATGACCAAGTATAAAATTGCAGAGTACTATATATTGTATATTGCTGTAGACTTTTTCATTGATTATATTTGTTCTGGGCAACAGCCCTCTGAAATGAGTACTGAACGAATGTCATATATTATTTTCCTGGTTTTCACTGCAGTTCAGTGTGTTTTCTGTTTTATTTCAGGTTGTTATGTTGGCCATGTACAACCTTTCGTTGGAGGGCACGGGGCGTCAAGGCTACTTTAGATGGAAGGAGGACATCTGTGCCTTTATTGGGAGACACTGGACCTTCCTACTGGGCACCAGGTTAGAAAGAAAACAACCTTAATTTGGTTGTCAGTTGGTAAGGTTTTGATAACAGTTTGCATACAACCCTAAAAATGTAAACAGAAAACCTGAATTGTTCAGTCAATTATCAGAATATCAAGAGTGGACATATATGGAAATTTAACCAACTTTTGTGGAAAGAAGAGCTATGTTTGAGTTATTCTTTACAAGTCTAGTGTTTTGTAAATGGATAGAGTTTTTGATGCATCACCTTCACCTGCAGGAAGAAGACTTCCACGTGGTGGAGCACGGTGGCGGGTTGTTTGTCGGTGGGGAGCCCCACGTTCTTCCGCTCAGGGGCCCAGGAGTTTGGCGAGCCAGGCTGGTGGAAGCTGGTGCAGAACCGTCCACCCACCCTGCGCCCAGATGGGGACAAGTCCTCGGTGGCCTACCTAAAGTCTAAAGGTGAACTGCGGAACACTCATAAATAACATTTAAGTTTTCAAATTTTCAGACACAACCAAAGGATTATTTTGTGTGTTAAATAGACTTATTTAAGAAAAGTCAAGGGGGGACATGACTTTAAAAATGACAGGGATATTACAAATGTTAAATTATTGTTAGAGGTAGTTAACCCTAAGCAGTTTGCAGAATTGTGCAAAGTCTGTTGTGCGAATCAATTACATGTTTTTGAGGGATAACCAGCTACTGTTGAAGTGGAGTCCAAATAAATTCACCCCTCCAGGCGACTGTACATGCATGTGTTTTTGATTGAGCATTTAGAGCCCTTTTTGTTTAACCATTTTTGCTTAGCTGGCGTTTGTTACTTTCTCAGCCGCCTCCAAGCCAACCCTGGAGCCCATCATCACGGTGGAGGGCTTACGGAAGCGTGCGGGCCGTAATCCGGTGGAGAGTGCCATGCAGCTGAAAGAAAAGCGCTCACGCACCCACGAGGCCAAGGACATCCGGCGGGCGCAGAAGGAGGCGGCGGGGTACATGGATCGCAGCACCTCCTCCACGCCTGTCAAGTTCAGCGGCCGTGGCGGTGGGAGGCGACCCGACTTTGTCCTGGAGAAAGGCGAGGTGGTGGACTTCTCCTCAATGAGCTCKTCGGACCGAACGCCACTCACCAGCCCCTCGCCYTCGCCCTCTCCYGACTTCTCTGCACCCGGCACCCCCGCCTCCCACTCAGCCACGCCCAGCCTGCTGTCGGAGGCTGACCTCATCCCTGACGTCATGCCACCGATGGCGCTCTTTCACGGTAAGAAGTCGGGGTCCCCTTGATCTTGGAATTTTTAGTCTAGATAGAAAATGAAAGGAACCATTCAAAATACAGTTACTGTTTTAGTGGTAAGCAGTCCAAATTTGTCCCACCGGGGCAAGATGAGAAATGGTGTCAGATAGCATTTAATACCACAATGTAAGATTCGTGGGTGTGCCAACCAACAAAAAAACGTCAACAATGGAGCAATATTCCAAGGTGCATTCCATGCCAATATCAATTTATTTCTAGGATATACAGTATCTGTCTGTAGTGCTATAGGAATAAATTACTTTCTGTGAGAACAACGTTTCAGAAATCATATTCCTCAAAAACTAAATTAGTTGAAATGATCAGTAAATGGCTGGAAATCTCACAGAATGTATTGTTAATATTTCCCATTTCTGATTTGAAACTCCAGATGACGAGGAGCTAGACGGCGAAGGCTTCATCGATCCCGGCATTGAATACATCCCCTCACCCAGCATGTCCCTGGGCACTGGCACCCTTGTCGTTCGCAAGAAGCTGCGACCAGGAGCGCACATCAAGCAGGAAGCAGAGAGTGATGAAGAGGGCCGTGACCGGGACAATGAAGACGACGAGAGAAGGGGGCACGGCAAAGGCCAATCCAACGTGGCCAGGGGGGCATGGGGTGGCGGGGAGAGGAGGAGGGGAGTCCTAACAGAGAAGGGGGAGGGTTTGCCTCCCTCAGAGCCCCGGTTTGCCCCCCTCAGCCTTTATGAAGAGCGCGTGCTGCTGCGGCGCCTGGAGGCCTGTCCGCAGGCGCTGGCAGTGACTGCGCAGGCCAAGCGGCTGCACAGGAAGCTACTGGTGAGGCAGGCCAAACGCCAGAGAGGGCTCCCCCTGTTGGACATCGATCAGGCGGTCAGCGCCACCCTCAGTCTGGTGGGAGGGGTGTACGGGGCCCAGGAGGGGGGACAGGGCCACTACGGGGGCTCCGGCACGGGGAAGTACCGCACCACCAGCCAGGATCTCCGAATCCTTGACCGCTTCCAGGTACACCTTCACTACCACAAGCACAGATGGCAAATTCGTTCACAGATCACACACACAAATGTATGCACTCTCTGTACTCTTGGTCGCTTTCGATAAAAAGTCTGCTTTGTGGCATTTATTATTGCGGTTAAATTCTGATTTGTTATGAGCGGTCACGAACTAGAATAACGAGAATGAGAGGAATGGTTGGAATATTTCCAAACACATTACATCACATGCGTGATACATCTTTTGCTTCGATCACACGTCTATGGAATGCATTTGATCCCTTTTAGACAACGGTGTCCAGCAGAAGAGGGTACCACCAGCCCACAGTGTCCTTCTGGCACCGGATCATGGGCTTGGACGCCAGCATAGACCAGGGCATCAAGAGCCCGTACACCTCCCGCACTCTCAAACCCTTCATAAGGTATGCCACACGCCCTTACCTCCTTCATGAGGCACACCACATGCAGCCTTATACCCCTAATATGATAAGAGACATTTGTGACCACCTGACCTATGACATTAACCTGTAATTAAACCCTGATACTCAAGGTGAGGTATAACAATCACAGCATGGAAGGAACCAATATTATTGTGGCTCTATTCATGCCGTTTTTCTCTGTTACATGCAGTATGTAGCCCTCCTGAACGTGCCCCTGAATGTGCCCAATATCTTTATTACGTTCAGATTGAAATGCATTGTGAAGAATAGTCATTCCTCTCTGACACACAAATAAAAAGATCATGTTGCCTCTATTCATGGCATTTGTTTTCTATCCAATCTCCTGGGTCATATTCACTAGACACCAAATCGAGAAAGAAAATGGACTGAAACGGAGAGTGACAATTTGAACTTCTCCAATAAGAAACTTGTTTTTGTTGCGGAATGTTTTCCATTGCAAAACGTTTTGCTACGGTGTGCACTAATGAATCCATCACCAGGAGGGACTACGAGAACAAGCCTATGAAGCTGAAGATGTTGGCGGAGATCCGTGCCTACCCCCACAGGAAGGACCCCCTCTGGGACCCAGATCCAGAGGCCCCCATCGACTACTGTTACGTCCGGCCCAACCACATCCCCTCCGTTAACTCCATGTGCCACGACATCTTCTGGCCAGGTAGGAGGCTGAACAGGGCCATGCTATCATGTTTGGATTTTTATTTTTTATTTTACTTGATAATTTTTACATTTCAGACTAGTGCTGGGCATTATACCATATTTTACTAGATACAGGTATTTATGCGCATACCGGTTTGGGTTTTTACTTTACCTTGTATAACGGTATTTGAATGTTTGGTTTGTTAAATGTGATATGCCGTGTGTAACGTCCATTTTTATAGTTTACTCCGCTACTTGAGTCATCTCTCTCTCTCTCTCTCTTTTCTCTCTCTCTATCTATCTATCTATCTATCTATCTATCTATCTATCTATCTATCTATCTATCTATCTATCTATCTATCTATCTATCTATCTAATGGGCTTTATTGGCATGGGAAACATGTGTTAACATTGCCAAAGCAAGTGAGGTAGATAATACACAAAAGTGAAATAAACAATACAAATTAACATTTTTTTTGTAAACATTACACATACAGAAGTTTCAAAACAAGAAAAGACATTACAAATGTCATATTATATATATACAGTGTTGTACAAATGTACAAATGGTTAAAGCACACAAGTTAAAATAAATAAGCATAAATATGGGTTGTATTTACAATGGTGTTTGTTCTTCACTGGTTGCCCTTTTCTTGTGGCAACAGGTCACAAATTTGCTGCTGTGATGGCACACTGTGGAATTTCACCCAGTAGATATGGGAGTTTATCAAAATTGGATTTGTTTTCAAATTCTTTGTGGATCTGTGTAATCTGAGGGAAATATGTCTCTCTAATATGGTCATACATTGGCAGGAGGTTAGGAAGTGCAGCTCAGTTTCCACCTCATTTTGTGGGCAGTGAGCACATAGCCTGTCTTCTCTTGAGAGCCATGTCTGCCTACGGCGGCCTTTCTCAATAGCAAGGCTATGCTCACTGAGTCTGTACATAGTCAAAGCTTTCCTTAAGTTTGGGTCAGTCCACAGTGGTCAGGTATTCTGCCACTGTGTACTCTCTGTTTAGGGCCAAATAGCATTCTAGTTTGCTCTGTTTTTTTTGTTAATTCTTTCCAATGTGTCAATAATTATCTTTTGTTTTCTCATGATTTGGTTGGTCTAATTGTGCTGTTGTCTGGGGCTCTGTGGGGTGTGTTTGTTCGTTGTGACAGAGCCCTAGGACCAGCTTGCTTAGGGGACTCTTCTCCAGGTTCATCTCTCTGTAGGTGATGGCTTTGTTATGGAAGGTTTGGGAATCGCTTCCTTTTAGGTGGTTGTAGAATTTAACGGCTCTTTTCTGGATTTTGATAATTAGTGGGTATCGGCCTAATTCTGCTCTGCATGCATTATTTGGTGTTCTACGTTGTACACGGAGGATATTTTTGCAGAATTCTGCATGCAGAGTCTCAATTTGGTGTTTGTCCCATTTTGTGAAATCTTGGTTGGTGAGCGGACCCCAGACCTCACAACCATAAAGGGCAATGGGCTCTATGACTGATTCAAGTATTTTTAGCCAGATCCTAATTGGTATGTTGAAATTTATGTTCCTTTTGATGGCATAGAATGCCCTTCTTGCCTTGTCTCTCAGATCGTTCACAGCTCTGTGGAAGCTACCTGTGGTGCTGATGTTTAGGCCGAGGTATGTATAGTTTTTTGTGTGCTCTAGGGCAACGGTGTCTAGATGGAATTTGTGGTCCTGGCGACTGGACCTTTTTTCTCTCTCTCTCTCTCCACGCTGCTTTCCACACAGACCTAGTCCCAACCCCTGTCATTCAAGGAGCGCATTTGTTGTTGCTTGACCACGAGACACTTTCGTTCAGTCTGCATGGTCAATGCAGCACATGCAACATGTTGATGACAACGATGTTTCCACTTTGATCTTAATATAAATCCACAAGTGTTCTATAATTACAATATTAGTTTGTGTTTCTGCAAACAGCTAGTTTGTATTTTCTTAGCAAGTTAAGCTAAATCGTGTTAGCAACTAATGCTAATCGCTAGCTAACTAGCTAATAAAAGTACTGAGTCAGAGCAAACGTAGCTAATACAGCCTGATACCAGTACTGGTGGAGGCTTAAATCTGCATGTTTGTGCAACATTATCTTTAAATCAAAGAGGAATAGGCAACGCATGAATATGTTGGCTATATAAATAAAGATTTAATGTAGCCAAAGATTATAGGGTCCCCTAGGAAACACTGAACACCACTTTGTTTTTTTCCTACCATGTCACAATAACTCGTAAATGGCATTTTCACTCGTCATGTCAAACAACTGTATTCAAAGTGCCCACTATTATTTATATTGTAACTATAGAATTATAATAAACATATTTACATGATTCCAAAAGTTCACCCAAGTGTTTTGATCTAAATCGCAATTGCAACATTTGGTTAAAAATATGGCATAGTATTTTTGCCCATATCGTGGCAGAGTGGAAAGGATCTCAAATGAGGGTAGGAAATGCAGGAAATTATTTTTGGTTGAATTGAACAGTATAAAACAATCCGAATGGAGATAGACCCATTGAAATAATTTAGAATATGTGGTGCCACGCCTACTCATGAAGCAAATGTATAACTTTTATTAATCAAAAACATAAAATACTGTCCAAAATTTGAAAAATACCTTGAAATGATATTTTGGCCATGTCTCCCCGCCCTATTTCAGACTGGGAACTTAAAAGGGACATTCATTTGGGGCTGAGGCATATTGCTGGATCTTCACAAACCATGTTGTGGGACATGGAGTCATCTTGACATTAGATACTTATAAAATGTCTGACAAACATTGATTTAAAGTGTTGAAAGTGTAATATTCTTTTAAATATGTTCGTGTGAATGCAGATGGAAATATTGTCCTTGTAAAATAAATCACATGGAAGCATACAACATTGTGCATATTTATTCTACTTTAAAATATTCCCCTCAAAGTTTTAGATTGATGGCTGATTTTCTCTCTGGCTCTCTTATCAGGCGTGGATCTCTCCGAGTGTCTCCAGTACCCAGACTTCAGCGTCGTGGTCCTTTATAAGAAGGTGGTGATCGGCTTTGGGTTCATGGTGCCGGACGTGAAGTACAACGAGGCCTACATCTCCTTCCTGCTGGTGCATCCCGAGTGGAGGAGGGCTGGAATCGCTACATTCATGATCTACCATCTCATTCAGGTATGGTATCATAACTAAAAACAACAATACTACAGTTGCAAGCAGCAATTAAAGGGTCACTATACTATTGTCTACATAAAAAGTGGTGAAGCACAGCTTTTATAGAGACTCTAAGCCACATTGTATAGAGCCATACTGCCATCATATACATGCCATTGTAATATACACTAAGTGAACAAATCATTAGGAACACCTGCTCTTTCCATGACAGACTGACCAGGTGAATGCTATGATCCCTTAAGGATGTCACCTGTTAAATCCACTTCAATTAGTGTAGATGAAGGGAAGGAGGTCAAAGGAGGATTTTTAAGCCTTGAGACATGGATTGTGTATGTGTGCCATTGAGAGTGAATGGGCAAGATTTAAGTTCCTTTGAACGGGGTATAGTCGTAGGTGCCAGGCGCACCAGTTTGAGTGTGTCAAGAACTGCAACGCTGCTGGATTTTTCATGCTCAACAGTTTCCCATGTGTATCAAGGATGGTCCACCACCTTAAGGACATTCAGCCAACTTGACACAACATTGAAGCAGTGGAGTCAACATGGGCCAGCATCCCTGTGGAACACTTTTGACACCTCAAAGAGACCATGCCCCAATGAATTGAGGCTGTTCTGAGGCCAAAAGGGGGTGCAGCTCAATATTAGGAAGGTGTTTTGTACACTACTGGCACTTAGTGCTTTTTAGACCAGAACTAACTTGACCCTACGGCTACATTCGATTTAGTCAAGTTAGCTCAAGACTGCTAGAAATACCTAAAAATAAATAACTGTAAAATGAACTTAAATTGTTTGGATCGATCTACAACCGCACAGTCTAAGTGGTTGAAAAAAGGGAAGATGTCTTTTCAGGCAAGGTTCTCTTTTCCCCCACAGACCTGCATGGGAAAAGACGTCACTCTACACGTCTCGGCCAGTAACCCTGCCATGCTCCTATACCAGAAGTTCGGCTTTAAGACTGAGGAGTACATCTTGGACTTTTACGACAAATACTACCCGCTGGACAGCAAGGAGTGCCGACACGCCTTCTTCCTGCGGCTACGGCGGTGAGACAGGAAACGGGACAGGCCAGTATTCAAGCCATAGAAATATAATTACTAGAATGGACAGTCCCAAGTAAATTAATGTTCCATTGGTGAACTGGTAGCCATATTGAGTGTACTAGTCAAATTGTCGTTGTCTGTTGTAGGGTTTGTATTTCTATACAGGCAATCAGTCAGAAGGAGTAAAAAATTAATCTGGAAGTGCCTGTGCTATTCAGTGTAGCCATTGTATGAACCTATGGTGAGGTGTATTTTTTGTTGATCCACAGAAGAGACTGAAGGACGATATTTTATTGTAATTTTGTACACTCGCATTTCTGAATAATTCTGCAGCCCAAGTGGCAATTATATAAAGAAAAAAATCATTCACATTCCGAATTCTGTCTTCATTTGCTTGCTGGAATATACTGTATAGTGAGATCCAAAAGTATTTGGACAGTGACAAATGTTTTGGTTCTGTATTCCAGCACTTTGGATTTGAAATGATACAATGACTATAAGGTTAAAGTGTAGACTGTCAGCTTTAATTTGAGGGTATTGTCATCCATATCGGGTGAACTGTTTGTCAATTATGTTAGTATTACGGAGTAAAAGCACTGTAATTTCTAGAGTGAAAAGGATGCCTGTACAGAATAAAAAAAAGTATACAGCAAATAATGTGGCAAAGCAATACATTTTTTGTTCTGAATACAAAGTATTATGTTTCGGGCAAATACAACACATGACTGAGTACCACTCTCCATATTTGTAAGCATAGTGGTGGCTGCATCACGTTATGGGTATGCTTGTTATCATTACGGACTGGGGATTTTCAAGTTAAATAAAAAATGGAATGAAGCTAAGCACAGGTAAAATCCTAGAGGAAAACTTGGTTCAGTCTGCTTTACACCAGACACTGGGACATGAATTTACCTTTCAGCAGGACAATAACCTAAAACACAAGTCCGAATCTACACTGGAGTTGCTTACCAAGAAGATAGTGAATGTTCCTGAATACTTATGTAAATGAGATACTTCTGTGTATATTTTTCAATAAACCATTTCTAAAAACATGTTTTCACTTTGTAATTATGAGGTATTGTTTATAGATGGGTAAGAGAAAAATATGTAATCTATTTTAAATTCTGAGTGTAACAACAAAATTTGGAATAAGTCAACAGGTATGAATACTTTCTGATTAAGTGTATTTGTCCAAATACTTTTGGTTCCTTAAACTGAGGGGACTATTTACAAAAAGTGATGTAATTTCTATGGATGAAAATACCCTAAAATTAAAGCGGACCGTCTGCACTTAAGCATAAGTTATTGTTTTATTGCAAAGCGCTGGAGTACAGAGCCAAAACAACAAAAAATGGGTCACTGTCCAAATACTTTTGGACCTCAGTGTACATGCCTCTTAGAACTAGTGTTGGTTACTATAGCATGTGTACCATTATTATCATCAAGTTCTATATTGCGCATCTGTATTCAAATCTGTCAGTGAAGGCATTGGTTCGATTGTTTTGTTAGTATTAGCAATTTACAAGAATTGGGTGTTTTTCCTCAAACGGTTGTAGATGTTTGTAGCACTACAGTACATAAGGTTGGGGTAAATTCCTTATCAATCCAATTTCTGGAAGTTATAATTGATTAACAGAGATTCAAGATAATTGATGAATGGTCAATTCAGAAAATAAGGCCACCATGGAGAAAAGGTTACATCCCAAATGGGACCCTGTTGCCTATTTAGTGCACTACTGTTGAGCAGGGCCCATAGCAGTGCACTTTAGGGTGCCATTTGGGGGCCGCACACAATTCTCTCTGTCATCAGAATGCATCTAGGCTTGGGTGAGTCCTAGGTTTGACCAGTCTGTCTAGCATGCCCTGACCCATCTTAGCAGCTAGTAGAGACACCAAAGGGCTGCAATCTGAAGTGACCGCCAAGTCATAGGCCGTCAGACCTCTGTCGTTCTTCTTCCGAATGCTGGCGTTGCATCTGGAAGGATTGGGATGGGATAAATTAATTGACCCTGGTTATGTACAGCAGGGTTTCCCAAAATCTGTCCAGGGGCCCAACCTGGGGGCACATTTAGTTTTTTGCCCTAGCACTACACAGCTGATTCAAATAACCAACTCATCATCAAGCTTTGATTATTTGAATCAGCTGTGTAGTGTTAGGGCAAAAAACAAAATGTGGCCCTAGGACCGAGTATGGGAAACCCTGATGTACAGTATTTTGGAAATAGTAAATTCCTGATATGGGCTATGCAATGGCTTGGGGCTGTCCTACGTGCACTAAACCGGAGCATGCAGATATAAAGTATATAGCTGGTAGTCTCTTACCCTAATAGTGTCTCTGCACACTGTAAGCCCTTACTCCCAAGAGCAGCAGCCTCATGCAGAGCGGTGTTGTTCACCCTATGAAAGAAGAAAGAGAGAAACTTAACCTTTTTTAAAGTGGAAAGACACAGGAACGAGAATCCCAGGTCCAACACCTCAGAGTATTTTCAGCATGAAATTTATACCGGTGCGATTAATGGTTGGATGCAGCTCATGCACATGTAAAGGCTGCTACACACTACGCAGACGGAGCTTAGTTTGCGTAGAGTTTTTGTGTAGCACTTCGGGAGACAACTTCCGACAAGATTCTCCGGGGGAATCTGAATAAAAATCTGAATTACTTTAATCCGTTAGCACTGTACTTACGGCCCAGACTGCCGGTTGACGTCAGCTCCCCTTTGTACCAGCACAGGGAGGACCTCGTGGTGCTCGTGCAGCACAGCAACAACCAGGGCAGGGTGTCCGTCGCACCCCTGGCATGAGGGATCTGCACCCTGGCACAACATCGCAATGTTAGGGGCATTACAAGCATAAAATTAGATTTAATTTTTTTACCATGCCGACCCGAAAGCTGCAGTGCTGGCTCTGATATTCCTTTCACATGGATGTAACAAGATTCCAGAAACTCTGGAATCTGTGCAACCAGGTCAGCGTAGTACAGTTCGGTTCGGCTATATCAGTCGGTGTAGTTATTTCATGGTCCTTCGAGACAGAATCTTAACTAGCATCTCAATATGAACATTCCTTTTACCAGCTTTGATTAAGTTACCTCATCAAGCAGTTGCTGGACCACAGAGATCTCCCCCCTCCCGTCTGGACCAACTTCCCTCAGAAGCAGACTGTCTTTGGATGGCTTGGAAATATAAATAAATTATTGTCATAACAAATTAAGTCATTGGACATTAACACCATTCACTTACAGTTAGATATGCAGTGACCTAGCACTATTGTGAATGTGTGCATTGAAACAGATCATGCCCGTGAAATAATGCAGTTGGATTAAACTGAACTGCACTGCGGAAAGTTTGCACTTTTCCAAGGGCACAAACGACTGTAAACAAAAGTATAAAGCTATGGTTCGGTCCAGAAACAACCCCAATCCCTTAAACCCTCGGTACCTGTGGCGATCTGAAAGGATTTGACAGGGAAAAGCAATATGCCTAAAGTCCTACCAAGCCTATTGGAGAGCCGGGTGGACCATATGTGATCCTCTCAGATCTCCACAAGGGCTTGGGGTTGTTTCTGGGTTGTTCCAAGTCCGAGCCAAAGCCTCAGCTAAGAAAAAGTCCAACTCACAGGCGGTTTCTGTGCAACGTCAGAGGTCCAGCTCTGGTCCACCTTACAGATATAATGTGTTGTAAGACTTGTCATAAACATCTATGACACCCCCCCACACAATTTTGTCATATCCAATTGGTAGTTAGTCTTTAAAAAAAAAAATGTTTTATTTAAAAAACATATTTTTTGAATTGAATATTCGAAACATACAATATACTTGCAGTGAAGCCGCTCAATAACTACATCATACCAGTCATCCAACAGATTCCCATTCAGAGCGATACACAGAAGCATCCAGGGTCAATGCCCTGCTCAAGGGCATGTTGACCAATCTACCACCAGGCCAAAAAACGTGAACCCGAACCCTCCAAGATCCCCCCCACAGTTCCCCAATAGCTGTCTCTCAACCATTTGAGACCCCTCCCACAGTCCCCCCCCCAGGAAGAAAAATAAATTAAAAATACAATTAATTCCATTCCCCACCAATTACAATGCACCAATTACAATGCACCAATTACAGTCCAATTACAGTCTTGTCCCATCGCTGCAACTCCCGTACGGACTCGGGAGAGGCAAAGGTCGAGAGCCGTGCGTCCTCCGAAACACAACCCCGTCAAGTCGCACTGCTTGACACAATGCACGCTTAACCCTGAAGCCAGCCGCACCAATGTGTCGGAGGAAACGATGTACACTGCGACACAGCCTGGATCAAACCAGGATCTGCAGTAACGCAGCTAGCACTTCAAAGCAGTGCCTTAGACGGCTGCGCCACTCGGGAGGCCAACACCCTTTTTTAACGTCTTAGTGACACTAATGATCTTATGATGATCCTGTCTAACTTACAGTTATAGAAATACAGTTGATGTGGGAAGTTTACATACACTTAGGTTGGAGTCATTAAAACTTGTTTTTCAACCACTCCACAGATTTCTTGTTAACAAACTATAGTTTTGGCAAGTCGGTTAGGACATCTACTTTGTGCATGACAAGTAATTTTTCCAACAATTGTTTACAGACATTATTTCACTTATAATTCACTGTATCACAATTCCAGTGGGTCAGAAGTTTACATTCCGACTAACGCTAATGACTGGTGCTCTTAAAATATATTACCAGCTTGTGGACAATATCCTAGAATAATGATGTCATGGCTTTTGACGATAGACATCTGAAGTGCATAATTGAATATTTATGGAAGTCAATTGAGAGGTGTGGCTGTTTAGGACCCTTGAATATTGTATAGGTTCAAGGGCCTACTTCAAACTCAGTGCCTCTTTGTTTGACATCATGGGAATAATCTCAAAAGAAATCAGTCACTGACGACGTCAGAAAATTTATTTGAGTAGATAGCCTCTTACAAAACAAAGGTGAATCCATGAATTTCATGCGCCTTAGGAGGCAATTTACGTCATACGAGGTCTCTGTAAGTATTAATTCACGTTCAATCTGTCTAAGAAAACCAAAATTTTAGGCTCGCAAGTATAAACACAATACATGGATCTGTCTAGAGCACGTCGGTACCTAAGTTCCGATCAGGTGGGAAGGGAGACGCGTTTCTGTCTCCTAGAGATGAACGTACTTTGGTGCGAAAAGTTGCAAAAGTCAATCCAGAATACAGCAAAAGGACCAAAGATGATAATCATCTGGTTAGGTAACAAGGACTAAATAAAGTAATTTATATCCCACAGTAATAACGAATGCTCCTATATTGGACATAACCTGTTAGAGCTGGAACCGACTAACTAGAAACAGGAAGAACGCATCGCTACCAAAATACCCGCCACAAAAAAGCCAGACTACATGTTTGCAACATGCCCATGGTCTAAAAGATTCGTACTTTTTGGAGAAATCGTCCGTCTGATGAAACAAAAATAGAACTGTTTGGCCATAATGACAACGTTATGTTTGGTGGAGAAGATTGAAAAGGGAGGCTTGCAAGCGGAAGAACACCATCCGCAAACGCTGAAAGCGGATGGGTGGGTGGCAGCATCATGTTGTGGGGTGCTTTGCTGCAGGAGGGACTGGTGCATCTTCACAAATAGAGAGGAAATTATGTAGAATATTGATTATTGAAGCACATCTCAAGACATCAGTCAGGATAGTGTAATAAGCTTGGTCCCAAATGGGTCTTCCAATGTGACATGTACCCCAAGCATACTTCCAAAGTTGGCAAAAATGGCTTAAGGCAACCATAAAGTACAAAGTTATTGGAAGGGCCATCACAATGCACTGTCCCAGTCAATTGCCTAAGGTTATAGAAAATCTGTGTGGCAGAAACTGAAAACAAGCGTGTAGCAGCAAGGAGGCCTACAAACCTGACTCAGTTACACCAGCTCTGTCAAGTAGGAAAGGTGGCCTCAAATTCACCCAATTTATTGTGGGAAGCTTGTGGAAGGCTACCGAAACGTTTGACCCAAGTTAAACATTTAGGCATGCTATAATACTAGTAGAAAGAGGAAGGAAGGGAGAGCTGCTACTTGGTACACTATAGTATATTTTTGGTAAATAGAAGGTTTGGCTCTTTTATTGGTACAAAGGGGTATAATTTCGCTTTTAAAACCGACGCGGTTTCAGCTGCAATGGCCTTCGTCAGGAGAGATCTCGGCCGCCGAAACGCGTCGGGATTGAAAAAACTTTTCTGATTGGTCTATTGTGATACATTGGCCGTTATATCTATACCAAGGTGAACTCATTTTGTATATATTAAATCATATGTAAGATGGCCTTGGTTCCTTATAAATACTTTTATATGGCTAATCACCAAAAATACTAAATTGAGGCTGAATTTGTAACACTTTCGACCATATGCTGGAATGTGAATGAAAAGAAATACAGACGCTGAAACCTACCGCAATTCGGCCTCTCTCTAACCTAATATTATATTCTGTATATATTAAAATTCACATTAAAAAGCGTAGTTACCAAGGAATAACCACAGAGTGTGTGTAGGTGATCCTAAGCTGACCTAAAGGCATACAGCGACAATCTTCTAACTGGGCATTCCAAAATGTGCATTGGAATTGTGAAAACTGAGGTTTTAAATTGTATTGGGCTAAGGTGTATGTAAACTTACATTTACATTTAACATTTACATTAATGTTCAATTTAGCAGAACGCTCTTATCCTTAGTGGACGCCGACTAAACATAATTGGTGCTAGGTTCAAAACGTTATGATATCCAGTGAACAACCACTTTAGCAATAGTGCATCTACTTAAATGCGCTTTTTAAGGTGTGTGATTTACAGTGGGGTTAGAAGGATTACTTTATCCTATCCTAGGTATTCCTTAAAGAGGTGGGGTTTCAGGTGTCTCCGGAAGGTGGTGATTGACTCCGCTGACCTGGCTTTGATTGATTGATTTGATTGACTCCGCTAACTTCCGACTTCAACTGTACACACAGGTTCATACAAGCTAATAAAACATTCTGTATCTGTTTGTTTTCAGTAAAGTATTACCAAGATTATAGCCCGGATTAGTTATGAGAGAGGCTGGTCATACCCGGCCCATGCGAGGCTCCCCTATGAGAGCCCGAAACTCAGTGTTGTTCTGAGTGTAGCTGCGCAGGTGAGCACACACATGGTCCAGCTGCTTCCTCCAGTACCCTAGAGAAGAGTGAGAGAGCGATAAAATGGAGAACGAAAGTGTCAGAGACAGTTTCTAAAAAAAGAGTCCCCAGCATTTATTTTACTACTTCGTGGTGCAAGCAATAAAACAGTAGAAGAGGTTCCTGCCTTTCCATGGGAGTTTTTCCTAGCCACCGTGCTTCTGCATTTGCATTGCTTGCTCGTTGGGGTTCTAGGCTGGGTATCTGTATAGCACTTTGTGACAACTGCTGATGTGAAAAGGGCTTCATAAAAGAAATGTGATTGATTGAGAAAGTGGTCAGCTCTGTGGCAGAGTCTTACTAACTCTGCTGGGAGGCCTGGGATTTTGGGGCACAAAAAAATGCTCTCGCCCTGTGCTTTTGCCCTGTAACCACATGGTCGCCAGTTCAAGCTTCACTGCGGCTTTTCTCCCTCTATCGCTACATTAGGGTTAGTAGTGCTCTAGGATAACATTTCCCCTAGGAACAGATCTAGGATCAACTTCCTCTCCCCCAATCCTAACCTTAACCATTATTGGGGAAAATGCTAAATTGACCCAAGATCAGCATCCAGGGGCAACTTCACCCTACACCAGTTAGCCGTTATTTAGCCACTGGCAAGCGGTCACCTCTGCCTGGGCTTATAGCTGTGAGCAGTGGTCTGCGGTCCCTCATCTGCTCCTGTCTCCTCAGCTCCAGCGCCACCTGCTGGCCCTTCCTGTGGACTTCAGTGCCCGACGGGTAGAACAAGCCCACCGTCTGAGTCTGCTGGTCCGCCCGTGCTGGTGCCGGGGCCAACGCCACACCGGGGGAAACGGAGGAGGGCACAGCCTGCCAGTTGGCAGTGGCACCGTCAGAGGTGTGAGTGGACATCTGTTGAGAGAGGGAGAAAGAAAGAAAGAAAGAAAGAAAGAAAGAAAGAAAGAGAGGGGGAGGAAGTGTGATAGACAGAGAGGGGAGGGGGGTGAGAAATAAGGAGAGATTGAGAAAGATAGAAATGGAGAGAAATTTTTATTTATTCAATTGTGGGAAGGATGGCTCTCACAAAACACTCAGAGAATGTACCACTGTATCACATTTAGTGACTAAGAGTGCGTGCACACACGTGTGCCCTTTTAACAAGGGTTATTAGAATCAGGGTGGGGCTCAATATAATTTCAATTCAGGAAGTAAACTGAAATTCCAATTTTCCTCAATGATTCTCTGTGAGAAGAATACGGAATTGGAATTTAAGTTTACTTCCTGAATTGACTGAATGGAAATTAAATTGATCCCCAACCCTGTTTAGATATGAGTAAATATGGCAAGGTGAGGGACGTACTCGCTCCAACTCCAGTTTCCCCCCCATGGAATAGGCAAGGCTGGCACGTGACTCCCCCCTAGGTGGCCCCTCCAGAAACACCCCACAGGAGCCACAGAAGTTGGCATAGGGGTGGCTGCTCGCTCCGCACCGGGAGCAGATCAAACAGCTGACTGAATGGCCAGGCTGGCAGGGAGGGGCACCAGTTTACAACAGAGAATGAAATGGACAGAGGATGAAAGGTACACTTTGTGAAGAAAATGTGCGTGCTTGCTTCAGCTGTCTAAAAGTATGTTTATGGTAGTGGAAGAAGTTTAAATTGCTAGAGGCTAATGTTAACCTGGTGGAACCAGTCTCATTGCTGCTTTCAACATTCTGTTTTAGTGAAATGGATGGAAGGTTGAATGGATGGAGGAACAGATGGTTGGGGCAAGTAGTATGCTTACCTTGGAACCGCACCAGTCACAGAAGCGCGCATCCGAGTGGTTGACCCGGCTGCACTTAGAACAGGACATCATCTTGCCTGCTCCAGATGGAAGTGGCGGGGCACTCTGACCACCCAAATCAGCCTAGACAGAAAAATGTCAAAAAACCTACGGTAGCACCTTGACTTCTCAAGAAATAAAATCTAATGTGTACAATCACAACATGTAGACCAACATCTGATCATGCACAAGAGTCACTACGTCTCTCACAGGGTGGGTGCTGGAGAGCTAGTGGATGTGCAGGCTTTCGTTCCAGCCCATCACTAACACCACTGACACCAGTTGTCCAAACTGAAACCATGACTAGATCATTATTTGAAACAGGTGTGTTAGTGATGGGATGGAACAAAAGCCTGCAGACCCAGTGGCTACGTACTAGTAATAGTAGGAGCGGAATGGGAGAAACCTGGTTGTATAAACTCCTCGTGGTAGTTCACGCTCTTAATATGTTGAGAGAGATACTTCTCAGAAGGTAAGTGTGATATTCAACTATAAAATATTTGAAGTGTAGTTACATTCAACTGGCTGTCTGGAGCATATTATACAATAACTAAAGTATATATGTACAGTATATATGTTTTATTGTCACATACACCGGATAGGTGCAGTGAAATGTGTTGTTTTATAGGGTCAGCCATAGTACAACGGCGACCCTGGAGCAAATTAGGGTTAAGTGCCTTGCTCAAGGGCACATCAACAGATTTTTCACCTTGTTGGCTCGGATATTCAAACCAGGCAGCAACCTTTCGGTTACTGGTCCAACGCTCTAACCGCTAGGCTATCACGAAAATCTTATCTCTCGCAAACTAATGTAAACGCCCTCTTGAAACACTAGCTGCACCCTTGAAAGGCTTGTAATTATATGCTGCGGGTGGAGGTTTTTCAACTTGAGAAGTGAGTTTACCCAATTCAACTTGGTTACATTTCTTTGTAGTTTGCTTGCTTTCTGACTAATTTCATACTACAACAAAAACCTAGGCATTTATACAAGTCTAAACTAAGCCTAATAAGGATAATTAGGCTACTATAATGCAATCAATGAACTCTTACAGTGGGTGGCTGCAGTAGTTTAGTTTCACAGGTGACACAATTTGAGATATGCGGAGGGTTTCCAGTTCCACATGACGGACAGATCACCTTGTTCTACAGCACAGAAAAAAGGAAAGGCGAGTGGACAGGTGTACACACACACACACACACACACACACACACACACACACACACACACACACACACACACACACCACACACACACACACACACACACACACCACACACACACACACACACACACACGCACACACACGCACACACACGCACACACACGCACACACACGCACACACAGAGTGCAAGTGAAAAAAACTATCCATTTACACTGCTTTGGATTGAAAAGGTAAATGTTAACACACCTGCAAATAAAGTAATCTATATTCAAACGTGTATATGTGCAAAGTCACAAGGTGTTTGAAAGCGGAGTGTTTGTGGCAGTAAACTTGATATTTACCTGGAGTCTTAAGCTGGCCTGAGGCTGGAGCTGGGGGCTCATGGGGGCCTCACATACCACACATGTGGGGGTGTTGACAGGCACCATTGTTTTACAGTGGACACACAAGCCCATCTAAAAACAAAAGAGAACCCAAACCTGGGCTGGTAAACATTGAATTGAAATGCCAGAATGAACACACAGGCCAAATTGAACATTGAATTGAAAGGCCTGAATGAACATACAGACCTGTTATCCTTGGGTGACTTAAGGGGGGAAAACTACTGAAAACACTGAATAACACTAAACTGCATTTCAATTTTGCAGCTATATACTGCAATATTCAAAAGTATATCCAAATCCTTTTTGTGATTTTCCCTGAAATTATATTATTTTGTGGTGGCATTTTTCTGCATCTTAAAACAAACACAGTCAAATTAACCTAATGTTAATTGCCACACTGTAAAATGTGCATACAATCAAAGAGTAGGCCATCAACAAAATGTTAACAATAGTAGCAGTTTCAATAGTAGAAGGTGGTTTTAGGACTGGGGTGATACCTGTCCACCCTCTGTGGGTGGCAGCCTCTGGCCTGGCACAGGCAGCACAGCGGTGCCACACTGCAGACAAAAGCGGGCAAAGGGGTCTGAGGGGCGATGGCTCAAGCACTTCGCACACCTGGGGAAAGGTAGAAGTTGCGAGAGATCATTCGCTTCTCCATTAGAAACAATCTCTCTGCATCTTTGTCTCATGCTTTTTCTCTTTCTTTCTCGCTCTCTCGCTTTCTATTCACTCACCTCAGAAAGTCTGTCTCCCTTTGGATCCTTGACATTTGAGTGCTGCTTAGGTTTTTGAAGGGACTGTCTTCCAAGCTTGCATTCTGAAAGACCATTTAACACCAAATAATGAATGTTCTGTGGCGTTCTAAGTAAGGAGCTGTATTTGCTCATATGATTGTCATACCATCTATGCATGGTATGACAATGACAATAGGCTAACTTGGAACACCAGGGTTGTGGGTTTGATTCCCGCATGGGTCACAATGTATTTGTTAACGCTTAGCAGATTCTGATAATTGACCATATTACAACCAGTCACCATCATCCCCGTAATAATGATATAATATAATTGATAATATAAATATAATTAAAAACCGGGTGGTTCGAGCCCTAAGGGCTCTGCGTTGGGTCGTGCCTAAGAACAGCCCCTAGCCGTGGTATATTGGCCATATAACACACTCCCTCGGGCCTTACTGCTTAAATAATATTCACAATATATTTTTGGTGAATGTACCAGTGTCTGAGAACGATGTGAAGACATGGGCTCCGGAGCAGGGGACACAAGCCCTAGACGGCTGCTGAGGAACCGTGGACCTTTAGGGGGCCGGTAGGTCTTTGGCACTAAAGAGGACACACATTACCTATTACCAAAACGTACACGCTCTTACACTGCATAACATTCATAAACTATCAAGAATCCACTTCATATTATAAAGGGTATTATTGATAGCTTATGACAGTTATAAGGTTTATAAGTATTATATGAATCTCCATATATATAGTAAATGTCCGTTTGACAGTGTTCGCACCATTGAGATCCTATTCTAATTTCCAATTCTATGGTATGCACTGACACAGCAGCTTGCACTTATTGAGACAAGCATTTCGAAATGCTGATATTGAGTTTATAACAGTGTTTCACATTGCACATGAATATGATATTTAGTACTTACATTACAGTATGACAGTTGTATGGTCAAGTAAACACAAATATTTTTATAGGGAAGAGGGAAATAGCCCTTTAGGGAAATTGGTATTGAGCTATCTTTGTGACGTTGTTTAGGCAGTGTAAATTGCTCATCAGTAAAAGTTATTCAATTAGACATACCTTGAAGCTTCAGTGAGGCATCTCCAGAACCGTTCGCTGTCCCCATCTCCTGTGAGAAACAGTACAATACAATAGACCCACAGTAACAGTATACTCAGCTTCCCCTCAGCTTGTTCAGAACACATATTGATGCAGATGACAACACAGTTGTTTGAATGCTCCATCATTGTAATGCATATACAGTTTTCATGAGAATGCCTTAGCGCTTGATATAGCCTAACATGCAATAACAGTTGTGTCAGTTATGTCACGTCATTGCTAGGCTTCCCCAGAAAATCTGTGAAGAAGTATTACGTTTTAGTAAAGTTTTAGAGATTCATAGCAAATTTAATGCAGACTGGCAATGTGACATATCTTGTCATAAGCTGTTGACATGTTACATGTCAAACTTCACACAACATTGAAATGAAGTGTTAGCATGCAAATATGCCTGACTATACCTGTCTAGGGAGGTCCCGTTCATACTCCTTTAGAAAGTGATCTTCCTTGTCCTCAATGGAAGGTGGCTCGTTTGAGGGCACATACTCCACCAGAAATAGCTTGGTGACAATGGCACTCTCTCGACCATCCCTAAGGCAGATAAACATAAGGTCAGTTGCAGTCATCAATTATCCATAATAGCAATTATTATAACATAACAGCACCAGACCTCAGTCAAATAAGCATTTAGGGTACCCTTGATTTTGCTTGGGAGTTTGCACTTTTGGGACTATTATGTTGATTCAATTGTACAGGGAAAACGAAATAATATTTGACCCAAGACTGAATGGCAATGAAACAATAAATGTCTTTGTGTGATATATTTTTGTAGAATCCTTTCACAATCCAACCTGGTGATAGCCAGAGCTTTGACTGACACTTTGCCCTCAGGTAAGCGTATTGGTCCGCTATACTTCAAAGTGCTGTTCTCTCCAAACCCTGGTCTCTTCGTCACCTCTGGTTTAGTACCATCCAGAGTGTAGTAGATAGTGACATCTGGGGTATCTAGGCAGCAATATATGTTGTTTGTCAAAAACCTTTGAATCTAGGGCAGATGTTATCTATCAGTGCATTGTGGATCTCATTTTTAAAAATGAAACAATGTTCAAACATAAAAGTGGTACATAATATATATTAATGTTTACTCTAGCAACATCCACACATTATGGATACACGCATGTTTTCACCTGATTTGAGCTCAACAGGAGTTGTGGTGTCTATCTCATGCTTGGCTTTACCAGGAGGGGGGATTCGAATCGGTATGATGAGAGGCACCACAATGCAACCGGCTGCCATATTCGGTCCTATAATAAAAATGCATTCGGCTATAACAACCTTTTCATCAGTCCATTGCAAAAGTCACATGTTTTATTATAAAATGTTTAATCGGGATAAAGGCGTTTTTCTACCTGATATAGATGCGTTGATCAGTGACCACTGATGTTTCAATGCCTATTCGACGCAGCAACGGAGAAACATACTCCTTAGCAACCACCACAGCCAATGGCAGGATTCACAATGTTTTCATTGTTTATTCTCAACTTTCATTATATTAGTTATAATTTTGCAATTCCTGAAATACTTGTTGAACTTTGAATGCTCGCGCCATAGAAATGTAATTCACTGCGTTCTATGCATGTCTTGCAGGCTCTTTCATTATATTCAAGTCAACCATTATCTAAGCATCTTTGTTATTGTTACAAAATGCACCGACTGCTTTGCTATCACTCACTAAATTCAAAAATACTGATGACAATAGGCTGAGAAAAGAAATCTAATTATAAATTAATTTAACTACAGTGAAAAGTATTTTCTACAGGCAATTTCTGTCCTTCTATATAGCCAACCGAATGCGACTTGGACCCAAAGTCACATGTTCAAATGTTGATTAATTGCATTGCTAGCTAGCTACCTAACTAACTAAACAAACAAACATACAATATTTTACAATTCTCCACGATGGCGGATGTTAAAGTTAAGAAAGAATCCACAGATCCTGTAGACATTGAAAACAGGTTTGTCGCTATCAAGAAGTCACTAGCATAGGCTAGCTCGCAACCTAGTTAGCTAGGTAGCTGTCTATTTTCACTTGCTCAAATGGGCTACATTTGACCAACTATAGTAGCTAGCAAGACTTAGACCAAGGGACTTAACATTAGCTACTTTTAAATATGCCTTATACAACTAAACAAAGCTGCTAAAGAAGGCGTTTCAATTAATTCAGCCATGTTTTTAATCCTAAACTCCTAGACCCACAAGTTTGACAATGACAGTTTGATTCATGTAGCTAACTACTGTATAATACATGAACTAGCTATTGTAATGCTCGTCATCTACTAGTTAGACTAGCTATCTAGCTACGTCAATCATTATTTCTGAATAAGCAGTAAGAGATTTATAGTTGAACTTATAGTAAATCTGATGTCCTGACTACCTAGGTTCCTAACTAACGTTAATGTTCTCCACTATTATAAAGGATAAAGGCACTCTGTCAACAGTTCCCTCATGGAATAACAGACCAGGTGATCCAGAATGACATGCCTCATTTGGAGGGTCAACAGAGAGCCATGGCCATCAACAGACTACTGTCATTGGTAAGTGGCACAGGTGTAGCCGTGGTGCCAGTCCGTTTCTGCTCTCTTAACGACTCCTTATGAAATTGTGATGCCAATAGGCTCAATAGTTCTGGTTGATAGCGCAATGCTGAGGATAAGAATATTGTAAACAAGTTTGTTTTTGTGCACACAGGGTCAGTTGGACCTTCTACGAAACAGCTCAGGACTTCTATACCGCATGAAGGATGCCCAAACAGCAGGGTAAATGTCAGCATCGTCATTTAACAATGTTTTTTTTTAAGGAAGCCTTTTATTTTTGGATGATTGGTGACTTTAACTGTGTTTTATTATGTCCCAAAGCAAAATGAAAGGCTCTGACAATCAAGAGAAGCTGGTGTATCAGGTCATTGAGGATGCAGGGAACAAAGGTAGGAATTTCAGAGGGGTCCTGTCCAGACAACCCCTAGCCCCTGTCCCCTTAGGTAGCCTACTTGGGTAGATCAGACGGAATTGGATAGGTATAAGCTAGTCTAGGTGACTAGGCTTGGTGACATTTTCCCCATATTGTTTACATCTATCCAATCCTCTCAGATCTACCCAAGTGCTATGGGGTAAGAGATGGGAGTTGTCTTTGGATGGGGCCATCAAGTTCATTCAAACCTGGCCAACTCACCCAGTTCACACTTGACACTTCACACTTGACACTTCACAGTATCCACATCCACATTATTTTCCATTAGTGTATTTCTTTGTGAAATGTGCTTTCTTTTTGTATATTTATGAACTGTCCTCTTGCTTTTACACAGGGATCTGGAGCAGGGACATTAGATATAAGAGCAACCTTCCTCTGACAGAGATCAACAAGATCCTCAAGAACCTAGAGAGCAAGAAGCTGATCAAGGCTGTGAAATCAGTGGCTGTGAGTCGAGCTCCAAACACTAAGATATTCTAAAATGCATGTTTTAAAAACCAGAGATATGGTTGAATCAAAAAAAGTACCACTTAATAATTTTATAATAATAATAATAACTTAATAATATGAATGCATCAGCAGTCATGCTATACAAACTCTGTAAGTGTTTAGTCTCACCTATAATGAGTTGTTGTTGTTTGTCCAGGCGTCAAAGAAGAAGGTTTACATGCTATACAACCTGCAGCCAGACCGCTCGGTGACTGGGGGAGCCTGGTACAGTGACCAGGACTTTGAGTCTGAGTTTGTGGAGGTTCTCAATCAGCAGTGTTTCAAATTCCTTCAGAGTAAGGTGAGGGTTCCACTGAATGGGAGTGGGACAACTGTCTTACGATGGACAAGTCACATAAATTAAAAGGGTGTGTTCTGTACTGAAAATGTTTGGAAATAAGCTACTAATTACACTGATTTTATATGAGCACATCAACGTTGGGAACCGTGCAAAGCATGCTTCAACCTAATAGATTATGCCATGAAGAAAAACTTTACGGCTTCTGGGGCACTTGCATTTGTTTTGGAATGCATCCTACAATTCTTCCAATTCTAAACGCAGGGCTGGTTGACATAGCCAGAAACGACTCTGGCTCTTAGTTATAAGCTATCTGGTAACCAAGAGTTTACTAAGACATAATTTCTACGGTCATGTTGGTTTGTTTGTCACCCTCTAGGCCGAGGTGGCGAGGGACAGCAAGCAGAACCCCATGGTGCAAAGAAACAGTTCCTTTGCCAACTCTCACGAAGTGTGGAAGTATATTTGTGAACTTGGCATCAGCAAGGTGAGACTGCTGCTGGCTACATTCTGTTTGGTTTTGACTGCAATTTTGTCACGTTTTTACAGGTAACGGCCATAGTTGTCAAGACCAGGGTGGAATCCTCCACTGGTTGGTCAGGACCGGGGCATATTTGTCCATACTTAGTACTATTTTCACACTATTGACCAAACAGAGCTGTACTGTCTGCACTGGCCTGGTTATGAATATGCTATAGTTGCAGGAAATGGTCTAGAAAGGTCCATGCAAAAAGAAAATATCAGAGCCAACAAAGTATGGTTGGTACTCTGTACAAATAAGGAGAAAAGGGTACAATGTGAGGGAGTCAAATGTAACAACTGTCTCACCTTTTTAGCATACAGTTGCTATGTATTTCCTATGGAGGTTGTAAGTCTGAATATTGCACTTTGTGTACAGGTGGACCTGTCTATGGAGGACATTGAGACTATTCTGAACACACTCATCTACGACGGCAAGGTGGAGTTGACCATCATCGCGGCCAAGGAGGGCACTGTGGGCAGTGTGGACGGCCAGATGAAGCTGTACAGAGGGGTCAACCCCATCATCCAGCCCACGGGCCTGGTCAAAGCGCCCTGTGGCCTCTGTCCGGTGAGCCCCCCTTCACAGGCAACAGCAGCCAAGTGGCTCCGTTTCAATATCCATACCAGCATATCACTTGGTATTAAACATCGCATTGGGGACATACACTGAGTGCACAAAATATTAGGAACACCTTTTCCGTGACCGACTGTCCAGGTGAAAGCTATGATCCTTATTGATGTGACTTGTTAAATCCACTTCAATCAGTGTAAATGAAGGGGAGGAGACAGGTTAAAGAAGGATTTTTAAGCCTTGAGACAATTGAGACATGGATTGTGTGTGTGCCATTCAGAGGGTGAATGGCAAGACAAAAAATGTAAGTGCCTTTGAACAGGGTATGGTAGTAGGTGCCAGGCGCACCGGTTTGTGTTAAGAACTGCAACGCTGCTAGGTTTTACTCGCTCAACAGTTTCCTGTGTGTATTAAGAAGGGTCCACCACCCAAAGGACATCCAGTCAAGTTGACACAACTGTGGGAAGCATGGGCCTCTGTGGAATGGTCTTGACACCTTGTAGAGTCCATGTCCAGATGAATTGAGACTGTTCTGAGGGCAAAAGGGGGGTGCATCAATGTTAAGGTGTTCCTGTACACTGTGTATACCAGTGGTCACCAACCGGTCGATCTTCACGGCATTCCTAGTCGATAGCCAAATATTTCTGTAGAAAAGCCAACGAACGATAAAGGCCTGCGCTCCTTTTTTAAAATTGTGTTGAGCTGTTGCCGGTAGGTGCACTTCATTCAAAGGTCCTGTGCACCGGGTAAGCAAAGTGTTCCCATGAGACAAACTCCGCCTACCCGGCGGACCGGCAAATCTGTGACTAAATCGAGTGTACCTACTGCACTGCCCAATCGGATAGCTCAAATCACCGTGGCTACAGAGCTTCCATGACCCTGGCCACAGCCAAGTTTAATAGGCTGCTAGCCTTCGTAATATTGAATCACATTTAAAACCATGACCACAGAGAGACTGTCAACGAATTCAGCAAAGAGCTGCTGTTTTTATGAGTGAGTTCATGTTTAAGTTTTTATTCAACACTATTACAAAACGCGCTTCTCGATACTTTCGCTCGGGCTGCAGCTGCAATGAATGAGTAGCCAAGTATTGATAGTCCTGCATTTTATTATTATTATTATTAGCAGCTCGTCGTGTCGATTTTAAGATGATGGAATATTTAACTTTCTCTGGTCATAGGAACAACATGAATTTGTGCATGAGGCAGATGCGGTGCGACTTGAGTTTTGCCATCAGGCGGAAGACTGTGTCCCCTCTCTCTGGTCAGTCTCACCGGAGGAAAGGAATGAGAGAGCAGGAGGTTGGGGAAAATCGTTTTGAACGGTCATCCAACTCGGAATTCCAAGTCGGAAACTCGGGCGCCTTTCTTGAGCTCCGACTTTTCGACCTGAAGATCACTGACGTCGTGATTTGATCTCGTTGACCATCGGATGCAGGTACCACCAGTCCAGTAAAATTAAAAAGCAAATTATTTCAATTCATGCTCCACAGTGCCTCACAAGTGCTAAACCAACTGATCTCTTTTGTTATCAAAGCTCGAGTTTTGAAATATAATATAGTCTGATTAACAGTATTGGCAGGCCAATCATATAGCCAATATGCTGTGATAATGTATTAGGCCTACTGCCCAAACCTCATTATTACAAAACTGTTTGTGTGAGGTTAATGTAAAAAACAAACATCTGAGGAGTAGATCTCAGCTTGCTTTTTGACTGCGAAAGTGATCTTGACTCAGAAAAGGTTGGTGACCACTGGTGTATACTAACACTGAAACTACATCACCAGTGTTGCGTTTTCCTTCATTAGCGTTGTTTATAGTTTGCTACACCAAAAGCAGCAAACGGCGGCACAAATCAAAAGCGCCAGCCACTTTATCAGTTGAGAATGCTTCAGAGACACATAAACACACATACCCTGTATAGTTTGGCCGTAAGTGGTATGCTAGTGTGGACATTGGAGTGCCCGGTCACTCGTCAAATACTAGAAAGGCATGTTTTGACCTTGGGCTGGGCAGAAAGAAAGCAGACCTGCAGAGTTCTGATCCTAAATGTTTTACTATTTCTATTCAAAGTACTTTACCTGTAGCCAGATAGCCAGCAGGAAATGCTAGAAAAAGGTCAAGTAAGTATGGTGATGCAAGAGTGTACTTTAAAAAAAATGTAACCAGGCAAGTCAGATAAGAACAAATTCTTATTTACAATGATGGCCTATCTGGGAACAGTGGGTTCAGGGACAAAACGACAGATTTTTTATCTTGTCAACTCGGCGATTCGATCCCGCAACCTTTCGCTTACTGGCCCAACGCTCTAACCACTAGGCTACCTGCCACCCCTAATCTCTACTAAATCTATTTCTCTCTTCTCTTAGGTGTTTGATGATTGTCATGAAGGAGGCGAGATATCCCCCTCTAACTGTGTGTATATGGCAGAGTGGCTGGACATTTGATCAGTGACTTAGCTTGTTTATTTTTTTTTCCTCTGTGGAAAAGTTTCATGTAATTTTTTTTCTTCTAGCAACCTGAAGATATTTTTATTCATACAGGGCTTAATAAATATTTTAAGACTGACTGAGAACGTCTACTCTCCTTGGGAATGTAACAGGCTCAATTGTGTCCTGCCGCTACATTTATCTATAATTTTTTAAATAAAATGTTTAATTTAACCTTTATTTATGTGGCACTCATGAAAGTGGTGAAGATGGACAAGTTTTGCAAAAGCATTCCTTTTGCTCTGGAAATAAACATAGAAATTGTTTAACTTCTTCAGCACACATGATATAACACAGCATTGTTATATTATAAAAAGCCTAAAGCTTTTTGTCAGACACATTTTTAAACCCCTTGTGCCAATGTGAATATTACCCATAGCAATTTTACAGCTGCCTACATTGCAGTTATGTAGATATCAGATTGTTAAATCATATTGATGATGAGCCTTCTTAGCATCTATAGCAACTATAGGGAATTTAATTAAAAGTAAATCACAATTGCAGGTAAAACTTTGAATTATCAGCAAAATCTTGCGTAATTGTGTCAGATGCTCGATTAGATTCTTGGGAGAGATGTAAGAGAGAAGCCACTAGCAAAGTCTCTACCCCCTTAAACGGAAACTCTCAGCCAAACACCTCAATCTAAAGCTGTTAGTGTAATGTGTCTGCAAGAACAGATCACTCGAGGCAACTCTTAAATAGACTGAGCGTTATGACGTTGCTGCAAAGCCCTTGCTTACAGATTGAAGGGTAGTGCTTCAGACAATCCCACGCTTGTAATTTTGGAAGATTGTTGGGAATATGAAGTATCTCAGAGGGGTTTTGGCTTGGTGATTGGAAAAAGGGTAGAGAGGTATGCTATCAGGGATCTGGTAAGGCTGACTGGTATGTTCCTTCATGTCTGAAGGCCTTATGTGATTAAAGAAATGATTGAAGAAAATGGTGGTATGATGTAGATCATTTGGGTACACTAGATCACTGTAATCAGTTTTATTCCTGTTTGGCAATGTTGGATTGAAGGGTCCCAATAGCATGTGTTTTTATACCGGAGTTCAATGTTAGCCTGTGCAAGCGATTACCCTAATGTTTGTCTGTAAATCCTGTTGTAGTTTTTGTGCCAAAACCATCAACATAGTTAAGGGATGGAAACACAAATGACTTCTGTCTTTTCGCACAGCATTTTATTTGCAAGAAGCCAGTTTGATGGAAACTCACGGCTGTCAGTAAAATGCGCATTTGTGGGTGAATCTTAATATTTGCTGAACTCTTTCAACAAACTGCTGGAAACAGGTGAATCAAAACTGGCGAGTCTTCCGTAGAGCACTCAAAGTAATGGAGCAAAACATAAGCACATTGATGACATTGTGAACTACACTTGCTAAATTGGAATCTCCATCATATCGTAATCATAAGGGTCCACATGAGGATTCCCCAGAGGGACACCGAGTGAAGGGAGCAACTAAACAGATATTCGTAATTGGGCTATTGTCCTCATTGCGTGTCATATTCCAATGGCGGACATCTCTGCTGCTTTTTAAGCAGCTGCCCTCAGCTTTCGCACTGCGTCAATGAGCTCAGGGAATTGTGTGTTCTGGAAGTGTCCTCGGTCTGTGTATTTGTGCAGCACCGCGCCCAGGCCCTCGGCCACAGCTTGCTGCTCCTCCCAAGGCAGGAAGGGGTCATCCGTGGAGCCAAACTGAACGATGTGCCCAACGTTTCTTCTCATTTGCTCCCACTCCCATGGCCGGCTAAAATATCCTGAGTGAAGAGATACACAGGGAGACATAACGGTGTGTTCCAAACTGCCTACATTGCAGTCGCATACTATCAGATCATTAAATTATATTGATGGGGTCTCTGCAATGTCAAACACTACTTCCACATTTGCAGGGATCTGATTGGGCTCATATCTCTACAAATGAGGAAATGGAGTTGTACATTAAACCAATTACTTTACGATATGATAATCTGCACAACCCGACTGCAATATAGGCATACTGGGATGCAGCCACTGTTTCAGTGACTTGAGGTGGGGGATGGATAAACGAGTGGTGATTTACATTAAACTGGATATATGGACACTTGACTGCAGCTTTTCTGTGGCGCTCTTGTATCCCAATTCAGAAATTAACACTAGGCTAGTCTAAACACCTGGGCCCAGTTTTTCAGAATCAGAATGATCTGGATTCTGTAACCCCCTATTTTGCTTTCCAGGATCAGATCAACCTGGGTGATTTGGAGCCAGAAAATGATTGAATAGGGTTATTCTGATCCAGACATTAAAATCTCAACATCACAGAATCTGTATTTTCAGTGCTTTGAATAGGCCTACACCTTGCCATGTACTGAACAGGCAATGTTACTACAGATGACTAAACTACATGAATAAAGATATTCATATAAATGATGGAGCTTGCTTCTCGTATCACTTGTAAGTACATGCTTTTATTTGACACTGCTCAATACAACAACTGACCACATACCTATACTCCAGTCAATTTAACATAATGAAAATATTTGATGAAACCTTTTTTATTTCTCTGAAATTCCACTATTGTAATGCCTTTCACCTTTCTAAATCTACCCTTCTAGTGAGATCAAGATTATCCAGATTTTCATCACTACACACCGAATGATCAGAATTGAAATACCCAATTCAAATATTTAATCCAACCCGAATCCAATTAGAAAAGTGGTTGTTGTAGTTAATTGGAACTGACACTGGTAAGAAATCTGTAAACTCACCACTCTCTCTCTCATTCTCATCTCCCAGGTCAGAAGTATAGGCACCCACCAGAATGAGGCCAAACACGTTGTGTGTTTCTGCATACCTGCATGGTACCACAAAGTTAGGTATAGTAACTTTCCAACAAACAAAAAGGAAGAGTTTGCATGAGGAATATCCTCAAATTCTTTGTAATCACGATCCTACCTCATGGCTGCAGCTGCCCCAGAGCTGTGGCCAATGATGACAGTCTCCTCATCACATTGGAGCTCCTCCTGAATGAATGGCAACCATATGCTCTCTCTGGCTGTCACTAGAAAAAGAAAAATACAGTACTAGCACCTCACAGTAATGACATTGGAGGCCCAAAATGAATGGGTTTAAATACTGAACTTCATTCTACATACCTGGGTCAGGCATGTTGCTCAACAGGCAGGTCATATCTGGAATCTATAGGACAGCAAGTTAACTATTAATACCAAATGAAGTATCAGTAAGTAAAGGTTGAAAATGGGCGATTCCACGCCAGGATAGCCCAAAACATGTTTGGTATTTCAGATCGTTATGGCAATTCTCACATAGAATCTTCTTTGGTAGTAAGGATGTTATGATTTTTACATTTGCATCACAAACCATTTCTGAGAAAATTATGATGAAGATAGTGGCAATTTTAGGCCCTTTTTAGACCTATACCTCTCGTAAGACCCTATGATCGGTGAACTGCACATGATACAGACATCTTGGTTTCATTATACTCCTTATAGTGTGCTCTAAAATATGGAGTTTGTCGAAATTCTGAAACGCAATTTCTCACATTAATTTATTCAACATTGGAAATATGAATATCTCAAAAGTACCCTTTTTAATATAGCTTATTTTTTGTTTGAAACAATATACTCTTCAAACACATCACATTTCCAGAGTGGGTGCTTTGCTACTTATAAAGATATGACCCATTTTATACATCGAAATTGACATTGGTTAATGACCTATCATATTTCAGCAAATCACCAGGAATTTACCTTTGAATTCATTTTCCCCATTCAAAGTGTCATAACTTCAAAAGTAGCAGAGCACCCACTGGACATGTGATGTACTTGTAAAGTATATTGTTTTAAACAATGTCTAAAAATGTACAAAATCAAAAAGGGTACTTTTGAGATATTCACATTTTTAATGTTGAATAAATTCAGGTGAAACATTTTATTTCAAAATCTAGGACATACGCCATCACACTCTTCCATCATATAATTCTCAGAAATTTTACATTTACATTTAAGTCATTTAGCAGACGCTCTTATCCAGAGCGACTTACAAATTGGAAAGTTCATACATATTCATCCTGGTCCCCCCGTGGGGAATGAACCCACAACCCTGGCGTTGCAAGCGCCATGCTCTACCAACTGAGCCACACGGGACCAAATGATTTGGGATACAAATGTAAAAAGCATATCAAACATTCTTCCTCCAAATTAAGTTTCTATGGAATAATTTCCAGAACAATCATAGACCATATCTCTTCCATGCATTGCACTTGTCAATTAGAATTCTGTATGGAGGATATCCTCCATACAAAATGCAGGGCTCTGTATAGAGCTAGCTTATAATGTGATATCTGAGGAATCTAGGCTAGTTTATAATGTGATATGTGAGAAATATAGGCATTTGTGGTCATCTGTCACTGAATATAATAATTCATTATTTGGTGTGTATTAATACGCATGTGTGAATTTGATTATTATAAATGTTTTAATCCCAACTCCCCTAGACAAAGCCACCTTGTCATTCCATAATTGCTGCTGTGGCTACTGCTGGCTAGCATGAGGATGAAAAGGACAGTTTTTCAGGAAAATGTAAGTATTTAAATCTTCTCCATGTACCATATCTCGCACTGGCACAATGCTGTCTTAATGTAACCATGATTGCGTTCCGACGCCCATGAGCTCAGTGTAAAGGTAGGGTCAGGTATCTTCTGGCAAAAGTAAAACAAGTGGTTCCTACCGTTTAAAGTACATGAGGCATTTATAAGTTATATTCTTCTTGATGTCTACATATCATTACTCTAAAAGTCCAAAAATGTATGTAACAAGCAGAGTAACCAATATATGAAACAGTTGTCAAAATCATAGGAGCCACAGTTCGCACATCCCTTGTTGGGAGCATGCGGGCGCAAGCTCTTAGACTTTCGCATACTTTAACAGTGCGCACCTTATTTATCTGTTTTTTGGCCCATCCATACCAATTGGACCGCTCTACATCTCCAGCTCCATTTCCTGGGACAATTATCGCTTTCGTCAGTGGCATTTTCTCTTATCCACGTTGTCTTCTGTCGATGTTTGAATACACTTCCCTAAACAATGCTGACTGTGAGTAGTCATATGACGCTCATCAGTGCATGTTCGAGTGAGTCAATTTTGCGCAGCGAATGGTTGTGTTCCAGATAGACCATAGAAATATTAGAGGACTTAACCAGTTTTAGCATGTACATGGCCATTGAGGGCTTCCACCATTGAGGGAGTTCGACTAAGTGCACCAGACTATTGCCCGTAAACTGAACGGGCAAAAGCAGCGAGGGAGGAGCACCCTTCTCAAATCGAACAGTAATCTGTGCGGTCATGTTGTCAACATGGCAGCATGGTGGATCGTTCAGAAACATACAACATATCTTTTCCATAAAATATATGTTCTAATTTTTAAACTAGTTTTCATTGGGAAGGCAGATAAAGCAATTACTTTTGCATTACTCCACACGCTTAACCTTCGTCACTTTTGTTTTTGGCCGACTCCGCCGTCGGCCAAAATGGGGAACATGGATCACCGCTGGGAGGCAGCCCGGTTCTGAAACCAATGCAATCAACGGTCTGGGGCATTAATCGAACCCCTTCATTTTGAAGTAGTCAACTGGTTGGGAGCGATCAGCCATTGATCCAAGCATCGTCTTAATCTTCAAATGGTGTGCTATGGTTTGTAAATGGATGTAAGCTATATCACCGCCATCTTGTGGCCACAATAAATTAATGCCACACAAGATTTGGTTCAGGACTCCAGTACTGCAGGTGGGCTTAAATCACCAATATTAGCGTTACACTTTTTTCAAACACAAAATAAGAAGAAAGTGGGCCAATCATTTCTAGGCAACAATTAAGTACCGTACTGTGAGTGTTTTCAAATAAAATGGTCAAAAAGAAACAACTTCTTAGCAAAGAGCAATTTCTCAAGCAAATATTTTTGCTAGGACTCTCTGAGTGGGGAGGGGGAAACTGAAAACCAGCTGTTATTGGCAGAGAGGTTTGGAACTCTTTCAAATTGGAGAGGTCTATTAACTAATTTACTGCCTGGTGATGCCAAAACCACATCCCACCAAAACGGACAGAAATTTTAGGTTGTCTTTTCAAACAGCTCTTACACTAAACGGGCATTATCCTAATTTTTACAATGTCACAGTATTATTCCAACCTCATAGTGTGGAAATGTATATAAAACATAGGTAATCACATTTTTTGTCTGCACTGGGCCTTTAAAATGGAGACTCAATGGCGCTGCCCATGCTGTCACAGACGCAATAATGGCACAGATACAAAGATAAAACCTCTTTCCATCAAATGACAAAATAATTATATAATTCCTTTACAAATTACCAAATATTTCAACTATACATTATGGTAGTCATACAGTAGATCCAGAATACATTGGTATAGGTTCAAATAAACTAAAAAGTGCTGTAAGTCAGCTATTCATATGGAAGTTTAGTTGCTAATTGTTTGTGTCACATTTGGACTTTTGAACAACAGATTTTTTTACCTTGTCAGCTCAGGGATTCGATCTTGCAACCTTTTGGTTACTAGTCCAACGCTCTAACCACAAGGCTACCTGCCGCCCCTGTATTTAAATAAAAGTACAAATATGGTCACATTTTGTATAGGGAACACATCTTAAGGTACTATGCCCTTATTAATCCAACATACTAAGAGTCTGTTTCTTGTGTAACTTGCCCTTTATTAACTATTAGTACGCCTTTATTATGGCTATGAGGTTATTACGGATTGACCAATAAATACATTACTTATAATGTTTGAATAAGAAACACTTAATTAAGGTCTACTAATAACACATAATAAATGCCTTATTAGCTATATACACACTTACAAATTAGAAAATAGAGGTGAATATATATACCTTTTTTTCGTCATATTTGATGTATCAGCTCTCGTTGGTTGGCCCTCGCTTCATACTCGTCGCCAAACCCACTGGCTACAGGTTATCTACAAGTCTCTGCTAGGTAAAGCCCCGCCTTATCTCAGCTCAATGGTCACCATAGCAGCACCCACTCGTAGCACGCACTCCAGTAGGTATATCTCACTGGTCACCCCCAAAGCCAATTCCTCCTTTGGTCGTCTTTCCTTCCAGTTCTCTGCTGCCCACGACTGGAATGAACTGCAAAAATCTCTGAAGCTGGAAACACTTATCTCCCTCACTAGCTTTAAGCACCAGCTGTCAGAGCAACTCACAGATTACTGCACCTGTACATAGCCCATCTATAATTTAGCCCAACAACTACCTCTTCCCCCACTGTATTTATTTATTTATTTTGCTCCTTTGCACCTCACTATTTCTATTTCTACTTTGCACATTCTTCCACTGCAAATCTACCATTCCAGTGTTTTACTTGCTACATTGGATTTACTTTGCCACCATGGCCTTTTTTTGCTTTTACCTCCCTTATCTCACCTCATTTGCTCACACTGTATATAGACTTTTTTTCTACTGTATTATTGACTGTATGTTTTGTTTATTCCATGTGTAACTCTGTTTTTGTATGTGTCGAATTGCTATGCTTTATCTTGGCCAGGTCGCAGTTGCAAATGAGAACTTGTTCTCAACTAGCCTACCTGGTTAAATAAAGGTGAAATAATATATATATATATTTTTTAAATCATCATCTTATATTAATTTCATATGTTTTAACAATGTAATGTGTGTTTAAATGTATCAATCGAATTTGCATTAATCAACAACTGCATATTTGCCTATATGTACGGAGTATGCTTCATAATGTCATATTAATCTTAGAAAAATAAGTATTTGAAAGCAATATACTTTTCTGTCTGAAAATAAAACGATTTTCCTCAACTGCGTTATGCACTCCAGTCAGCAGATGGCGATGTGTGTCTAGTAGTGGACTGCACTGTTCTTTTGGCTGTTTCGAATACAACAACAGATCCCACCTCGGTAGCTTGCTGCTATCCGACATTGCCGAAACATTTAAGCTTTTTAGACCATTTCGGTATACTAGTCGCTGTGTTTTAAATACACTTTTATCATAGTTACCTCGTGATTTCATATGTTCATATTAATCAGCAAGCTGGCAGACACCTATAGGTTATCTTCAAACTAGATTAGCACTAGCCAAGTTGCTAATGATAGCTAGATAGCTAACTAGTTAGCTAACATCTCCGACCATGAGCTCACTGAGCTACTCCCCCCCTGCTAAAGAAGAGGATGTCTACTGGACAGAGACAGACGTTCTCGTGAAAAAGGAGAAGGAAGAGGAGGCTGTCACAGTAAAAACTTTTTTTGAAGAATTAACAATGAAAGAAGAGGAAGAAGCTTTCAGAATGAAAGAGGAGGAAGAGAATGAGGAGGATACAGTGGTTGGTGTGAAAGAGGAGGGTGAGATGACTGTCTCATTGAAAGAAGAGGAGAAGGGTGACAAAGAGGAGACTGGAGATCTTAACACCAGTGAGTACAGTATTAAAACGGGGAGAGTCTTAAACTGATGTGTGATTTTAAAGTGACATCCCACTGAAGTTCTACACTTGAATATGTTGTTCTGTACTGCAGAAATTGTTAAATCCACACTCTTGTGCATTTTGCTATTTGCCTCATGACTCCACGTACTTTGTTGACTATGAACTTTCTTGTTTACCCTACCGTGGGACAGACTATGTTTGTTCCCACACTCGGGACTCTCAATTGGTTACACAGACTTTTAGCCTCCCATCCTATTCTAACCACCTCTCGCCGGGTTTGGATTCATGTTACCTGATGAAATTGCTGTATAATATGATCCTAATGCACATTCAAATGCCATAAATCAACACTGCAGAGCTCTCCCTGTCCTCTGCCGTGCCTTGATTGTATGTAAACCTTGTATGTGCATGTACACCCTGGCCCATCTACTGTTGCTAGCCCAATTCTGACTTGTGCTCTGATATCTGTTTCACTGATTTCTGCTCTCGTAAAAGCCTGGGTTTTCTGCACATTAACACTAGAAGCTTATTACCTAAAATGTATCAATTGGAAGTGTGGGTTCACAGCTCCAAACCAGATGTTGGTCATTACTGAGACGTGGTTAAGAAAGAGTGTTTTGAATACTGATGTTAACCTTTCTGGCTATAACCTTTTTCTGCAAGACAGATCTTCCAAAGGTAGGAAATGGCAATCTTTACCCAGGATCACCTAGAGTGCTCGGTTGTCTCCACCAAGTCTGTCCCCAAACAATTTGATTTGCTGGTTTTAAGCATTAAACTTTCAAATAGCTCATTGTTGACTGTTGCGGGTGTTATCGTCCTCCATCAGCACCGGCCTGTACCCTACCTGCTCTAATCTCTCTCCTGGCCCCTTACATTAAGTCTGAATTTGTCCTGCTAGGTGACCTAAACTGGGACATACTTAAACCACCTGACAAAATCCTAAAGCAATGGGACTCCCTAAATCTTTCTCAGATTATTACCAATCCTACAAGGTATGACTCCAAACACCCAGAAAAGGCTACTCTCCTCGATGTTATCCTCACAAATAATCCTGATAGGTACCAGTCTGGTGTTTCTGTAATGACCTTAGTGATCACTGTTTTACAGCCTGTGTTCGTAATGGCTGCTTTGTGAAACGTCCTGTCCTGATTTGTCATACACGCTTGCTAGAAAACTTTAATGAGCAAGCCTTCCTTCATAACCTGGCCTCTGTAAATTAGTATAGAATCAGCCTGATCCCCTCTGTCGAAGAAGCTTGGACCTTCTTTTTTTTATATCTTCAGTGATCTTGTTAACAAACACACCCTCATAAAGAAAATGAGAATTAAAAACAGGTTCAGCCCCTGGTTCGACCGTGATCTTGCAGAGTTACTCCACCTCAAGAATTGCATTTGGTAAAAGCCTCGGCAAACGGAAACTCAGGCTGACTGGCTCTCGTTCAGGCAAATGAGAAATAAATGCACTCAGGCTATCCGGAAGGCCAAAGTGAGTTACTTTAAGGAGCAGTTCTCTCTCTGGGTTTAACCCCAATACATTTTGGAAAACAGTTAGACCTGGAGAATAAACCCTCCTCACAGCTGCCCATGTCCCTGAAAGTTGATGTGGTTGTTACTGACAATAAGCACATGGCTGAGCTCTTTAATCACCACTTCATTAAGTCAGGATTCCTATTTGACTCAGCCATGCCTCCTTGCCCGTCCAACATTTCTTAATCTCCCACCCCTTCTAATGCGACTAGCCCCGATGCTCCTCCCTTTTTTCCCCCCTGCCCCGCTTCAACGTTTCTCCCTGCAGACATTTACTGAGTCCGAGGTGCAAAAGGAGCTCCCTAAAATTGACCCTAAAAAAACATCTGGGTCAGATTAAACTTTCTTCTTTAAGGTTTCTGCCACTATAATCACCAAGCCTATCTCTGACCTTTTTAACCTGTCTCTCCTCTCTGGGGAGGTTCCCATTGCTTGGAAGGCAGCCACGGTTAGTCCTTTATTTAAAGTGGGAGATGAAGCTGATCCTAAATGTTATAGGCCTATTTCTATTTTGCCCTGTTTATCAACAGTGTTGGAAAAACTTGTCAATAATCAACTGACTGGCTTTCTTGATGTCTATAGTATTTTCTCTGGTATGCAATATGGTTTCCGCTCAGGTTATGGATGTGTCACTGCAATCTCAATGATGTCACCATTGCCCTTGACTCTAAGCAATGTTGTGCTGCTATTTTTATTGACTTGGCGAAAGCGTTTGATACGGTAGACCATTCCATTCTTGTGGGCTGGCTAAGGAGTATTGGTGTCTCTGGTATGCTAACGACCTCTCTCAAAGAGTGTATAAAGCCAGAACATCTGCTGACTCAGCCACTGCCTGTCACAAGGGTGTACCCCAAGGCTTGATCCTAGGCCCCACGCGCTTCTTAATTTACATTAACAACATAGCTCAGGCAGTAGGAAGCTCTCTCGTGCATTTATATACAGATGATACAGTCTTATACTCAACTGGCCACCCCTGGATTTTGTGTTAAATGCTCTACAACAAAGCTTTCTTAGTGTCCAACAAGCTTTCTCTGCCCATAACCTTGTTCTGAACACCTCCAAAACAAAGGTAATGGGGTTTGGTAAGAAGAATGCCCCTCTCCCCAAAGGTGTGATTACTACCACTGAGGGTTTAGAGCTTGAGGTAGTCACCTCATACAAGTTGGGAGTATGGCTGATGGTACATTGTCCTTTTCTCAGCACATATCAAAGCTGCAGGCTAGAGTTAAATCTAAACTTGGTTTCCTCTATCGTAATCGCTCCTCTTTCACCCCAGCTGCCAAACTAACCCTGATTCAGATGACCATCCTACCCATGCTAGATTACGGAGATGTAATTTATAGATCGGCAGGTTAGGGTGCTCTCGAGCAGCTACATGTTCTTTACCATTCGGCCATCAGATTTGCCACCAATGCTTCTTATAGGATATATCACTGTACTTTATACTCTTCTGTGAACTGGTCATCTATGTATACCCGTCGCAAGACCCACTGGTTGATGCTTATTTATAAAACCCTCTTAGGCCTCACTCCCCCCTATCTGAGATATCTACTGCAGCCCTCATCCTCCATATACAACACCCGTTCTGCCAGTCACATTCTGTTAAAAGTCCCCAAATCACACGCATCCCTTGGTCGCTCGTCTTTTCAGTTCGCTGCAGCTTGCGACTGGAACGAGCTGCAACAAACACTCAAACTTGACAGTTTTATCTCAATCTCTTCATTGAAGGACATAATCATGGACACACTTACTGACAGTTGTGGCAGCTTTGTGTGATGTATTGTTGTCTCTACCTTCTTGCCCTTTGTGCTGTTGTCTATGCCCAACAATGGTTGTGCTGCTACCATGTTGTGCTGCTGCCGTGTTGTGTTGCTACTGTCATGACGTGGCCCTTTCCCCCCCCCCCCCTCACTTTCTCTTACACTCAGGTTCTGTTATCTCCGGTCATAAATTCCTGGCGGAGACTCTTCCCCCCTGGTCATACAGAAATTGAGAGCGCAGAGAAAGAACGATGGACTTCACTTGGAGACGCCTAAATCCACAAAATGGGAGAATTAAAATATATATATATATGTTTATGAGAATGTAGGAATAGTCCGTGGACACTTAAGGGACAGTTGTGACGAGTGTGTTTCATTTGGTGATCTCATGAAGTACAGGAAACACACATAACAGTATCTCTTGAAGTGTACATTTCCCAGCTGTCTGGTTTACATCTAAATATTGTGAAATGTATGTGATTAAGCATGAAACTATTTGTGAAAAGATGTAATGTGATATTAACTGTCTAAATGAGAGTATGGATTTTCATATAAAGATGAACTAGTCAGTGGCCACAGCCCCGTGAGCCCAGACATCACATTTGGCGTCATGGACTGCCCTTTTCTACCGTTACATATAAAACCCACTCCTGATGAAATTCACTTAAGACTAAGCAAACCCCAGCGTGAGCTGAGGTTGCAAATGGTTGAATTTCTGAGACCAAAACATGCCGGGTGACGATGGTGTGTGACTCTACCAAAGGACAAGACTATTCCACGTGGAGCATTGGATACACGGCTGGAAATGGTTAAACTCTGAGACTATCGATCCCTACAGAATAGGAGCAAATCTTAGACACAAATTACTAGTCTGCAGCTATAAATTATGTAAACCGAGGACGAGAATACAGACAACCGCCGAAACATCTATTCTATGAGGACATTTCTGAATGGTACTCTGAAGTATCCATTCTAACCACAAAATACTTTGATCTTCGGCGAAACGCAACCAGAGAGACTCTGAACTCTCCAGCAGACAGACCGGATTCCAACAGAGAAGACAACAATGACATACGGCGTACAGTTGAAGTCGGAAATGTACCTACACTTAGGTTGGAGTCGTTAAAACTAGTTTTTCAACCACTGCCCAAATTTCTTGTTAACAAATTATAGTTTTGGCAAGTCGGTTAGGACATCTACCGTGTGCATGACACAAGTAATGTTTCCAACAATTGTTTACAGACAGATTATTTCACTTATAATTCACTGTATCACAATTCTAGTGGGTCGGAAGTTTACATACACTAACTTGACTGTGCCTTTAAACAGCTTGGAAAATTCCAGAAAATGATGTCATGGCTTTAGAAGCTTCTGATAGGCTAATTGACATAATTTGAGTCAATTGGAGGTGTACCTGTGGATGTATTTCAAGGCCTACCTTCAAACTCAGTGCCTCTTTTCTTGACATCGTGGGAAAATCAAAAGAAATCAGCCAAGACCTCAGAAAATATTTGTAGACCTCCACAAGTCTGGTTCATCCTAGTGAGCAATTTCAAACCGCCAGAATGTACCGCGTTTATATGTACAAACAATAGTATGCAAGGAAGGAGAGGAGACGCGCTCAGGAAGGAGACGCGTTATGTCTCCTAGAGATGAACGTACTTTGAATCGAAAAGTACAAATCAATCCCAGAACAACAGCAAAGGACCTTGTGAGGATGCTGGGGGAAACGGGTACAAAAGTATCTATATCCACAGTAAAACGAGTCCTATATCGACATAAGCTGAAAGGCCGCTCAGCACGGAAGAAGCCACTGCTCCAAAACTCCCATAAAAAAGCCAGACTATGGTTTGCAACTGCACATGGGGACAAGATCGTACTTTTTGGAGAAATGTCCTCTGGTCTGATGAAACAAAAATAGAACTGTTTGGCCATAATGACCATTGTTATGTTTGGAGGAAAAAGGGGGAGGCTTGCAAGCCGAAGAACACCATCCCAACAGTGAAGCACGGGGGTGGCAGCGTCATGTTGTGGGGGTGCTTTGCTGCAGGAGGGACTGGTGCACTTCACAAAATAGATGGCATCATGAGGATGGAAAATGATGTGGATATATTGAAACAACATCTCAAGACATCAGTCAGGAAGTAAAAAATTGGTCGCAAATGGGTCTTCCAAATGGACAATAACCCCAAGCATACTTCCAAAGTTGTGGCAAAATGGCTTAAGGACAACAAAGTCAAGGTATTGGAGTGTCCATCACAAACCCCTAACTTCAATCCTATAGAACATTTGTGGGCAGAACTGAAAAAGCATGTGCGAGCAAGGAGGCCTACAAACCTGACTCAGTTACACCAGGTCTGTCAGGAGGAATGGGCCAAAATTCAACCTACTTTTGTGGAAAGCTTGTGGAAGGCTACCCAAAACGTTTGACCCAAGTTAAACAATTTAAAGGCAATGCTACCAAATACTAATTGAGTGCATGTAAACTTCTGACCCACTGGAAATGTGATGAAAGAAATAAAAGCTGAAATAAATCATTCTCTCTATTATTATTCTAACATTTCACATTCTTAAAATAAAGTGGTGATCCTAACTGACCTAAGACAGGACATTTTTACTAGGATGAAATGTCAGGATTTGTGAAATACTGAGTCTAAATGTATTTGGCGAAGGTGTATGTAAACTTCCGACTTCAACTGTAAATATAAGGTGTATGTAAACTTCCGACTTCAACTGTAAATATATACTTGCAATTATTCTTGAATGAGGATTAGCATTTCATTGTATATAATTATAGACTGTGTGTAAAGAATCCATTTGTCTTTCCCGCTCTTTGTCATTCCCACCCCTTTCCCCTTGTCCACCAAGCACTCATATTGGTTTAGCCCACTAGGGTCTCTTTCCTATCATTGTTAGTAAACAATATCTTTGTTATTTGTTTGTGTATTTCTGTGATTATTTAGTAAGTTAGTAAATAAATAACTGAGCCAATTGGTGTATGGATGATTCATAGCAGACGCTGTGTTCGTGCAGATAACCAACAATTTATGATGTTCAGATGAGACTGACGAAGGTAATAATAATAATAATTAATTACTAGAAAACTATTTTATCAGATATTAAAATATCTGAAGAGTTATATTCAGAAAATTATAGCTTTTTAATCTTAACATTTTCCGTGGTGACCCGACTTCCTAGTTAATAAAATGTAAATGATTAGTTTAATCACCTAATGATAATTACAGAGAATTGAATTGATAAAGTAAGTTTTCACATATAATGATACGAAAGACACGACACTACCATGTTGTTGTTGTGTTGCTACCATGCTGTGTTGTCATGTGTTGCTGCCATGCTATGTTGTCGTCTTAGGTCTCTTTATGTAGTGTTGTCTCTCTTGTCGTGATGTGTGTTTTGTCCTATATTTTTATTAAATTTATTTTTGTTTTTAATCCCAACCCCCATCCCCGCAGGAGGCCTTTTGCTTTTTGGTAGGCCGTCGTTGTAAATAAGAATTTGTTCTTAACTGACTTTCCTGGTTAAATAAAGTTGAAATAAAAACATAAAAATAAATCAGATGTTTTGCCTATACCATCAAAGAGGGCTACCAACAAAATATTAACAATGGATCAAATGCGTCCTATGCCGTTGATTTAAATATTGTAGTTCTCAATATCCATTTCTGCTCAGCCAAAATACATGACATTTCATGAGAGAAGGATTAGATTTGAAGCTCTACATCATTTGTTTATGAAATCTCAACAAAAAAAATGAACCTAATAGTTCTGAAAAGACAGGTTATTGAGGGATCTGATTTGGATTGAACCTAATAGGAAGACGGATCTATCATGTGGAGGTTTCATTCAGGTCTCGCTGTTTAACGGAATTCTGTGTTTGTCTTTGGCAGGAGAGAGACCAGACTCTCGCTCTGAGAGTGGGAAGAGTCCTTCAGAGGAAGCAGACGCAGAGAAGCCCAAACCAGCCAGACCACATCAATGCTCCCACTGCGTAAATAGTTTTACTTGTTTAGTGGACCTGAAAAGGCATAAAAGTATACACACAGGAGAAAAGCTTTACCACTGCTCTCAGTGTGGAAAGAGCTTTTCAACGTCACAGTCATTACAATTGCACCAGAGAGTACACACAGGTGCAAAACCTTACCACTGCTCTGACTGTGGGATGAAGTTTGCGCTGTCAGGTAATTTGAAAAGACACCAACTGGCACACACAGGAAAGAAGTCTTACAGATGTGATCAATGTGGGAAGAGTTTTACTACATTCAACTCCCTGATAAACCATCAGCGAATACATACTGGAGAGAAACCTTACCACTGCCCCGTCTGTGGGAAGAGTTTTAATCAGCCAAGCAACCTGAAATCACATCAGCGGAGACACTCAGGACAGAAGCTTCACCACTGCTCAGATTGCGGAATGAATTTTACTACTTCTGGGGAATTAAAAATTCACCAGCGAACACACACAGGAGAGAAACCTTACAGCTGCTCTGACTGTGGGAAGAGTTTTGCTAGATTAGATGGATTGATGGTACACCAGAGAATACACAGAGCAGAAAAACCTTTTAACTGTGATCAATGTGGAAAGACATTCACTCAGTCAGCACATCAGGCTATACACAAGAGAATACACACAGGGGAGAAACCTTACCACTGCTCAGACTGCGGGATGAGCTTTAATAACTCAAGCCACCTGGCAGCACATCAGAGAATACATACAGGAGAGAAGCCTTATGGCTGTGATGAATGTGGGAAGAGATTTGTTCATTCAGGATCCCTGGTTAAACACAAGCAAACCCACACTGGAGAGAGGCCTTTCCATTGCTCTGAGTGTGGGAAGTGTTTCGTTAGGTTGGCGCATTTAAAATCGCACCAAAGAATACACACAGGAGAGAAGCCTTACCACTGCTCTGACTGTGGGATGAGTTTTACTCAGGCAAGCAACCTTAACACGCACCAGCGAACACACACAGGAGAGAAGCCTTACTACTGCTCTGACTGTGGGATGTGCTTTAGTTTCTCAAAAACCTTGTCCATACACCAGAGAACACACACGGGAGAGAAGCCTTATCACTGCTCTGACTGCGGGAAGAGATTCACTCAGTCAGGAACCCTGGTAAAACATAAGAGAATACACACTGGAGAAAAGCCTTACCACTGCTCAGACTGTGGGATGAGCTGTACTTCTTCTAAAGATTTAATAGTTCACCAACGAATACACACCGGAGAGAAGCCTTATGGTTGTGATCAGTGTGGGAAGAGATTCACTCAGTCAGGGACCCTGGTTAAGCACAAGAGAATACACACAGGAGAGAAGCCTTACCACTGCTCTGACTGCGGGAAGGGATTTGCTCAATCTCAGCAGCTGAAATCACATCAGCGAACGCACACTGGAGAAAAGCCTTATTGTTGTGATCAGTGTGGGAAGAAATTCACTCAGTCAAGAAGCCTGGCTGAACACAAGAGAAAACACAACAATTGTGGGTAACCTTCTTTTGTTAGCTCAAGCAAGTTGATGGTAGACCAGTAGACACACATAGGGGAGAAGCCATGCCTTGCTGTGACTAGTGGGAGTTTTGCTACCTTAAGCTTTCTTAAAGTGTGTCATTGTGGCCTTCATCGGTGTGATCTAATGCAGGGTTAACAAGGTGCCAACCCTCTCAAAACTTGTCAGCCGTTAAGAGTTACAATATATTGCACATTGGGTAATAAACTGTGTATGTACAGTTGAAGTCGGAAGTTTACATACACCTTAGCCAAATACATTTTAAACTCAGTATTTCACAATTCCTGATATTTAATCCTAGTAAAAATTCATTGTCTTAGGTCAGTTAGGATCACCACTTTATTTTAATAATGTGAAATGTCAGACTAATAATAGAGAAAATGATTTATTTCAGCTTTTATTTCTTTCATCACATTCCCAGTAGGTCAGAAGTTTACATACTCAATTAGTATTTGGTAGCTTTGTCTTTAAATTGTTTAACTTGGGTCAAACGTTTTGGGTAGCCTTCCACAAGCTTCCCACAATAATTTGGGTGAATTTTGGCCTATTCCTCCTGACAGAGCTGGTGTAACTGAGTCAGGTTTGTAGGCCTCCTTGCTCGCACACGCTTTTTCAGTTCTGCCCACAAATTTTCTAAGGGATTGAGGTCAGGGCTTTTTGATGGCCACTCCAATGCCTTGACAGTGTTGTCCTTAAGCCATTTTGCCACAACTTTGGAAGTATCATTGTCCATTTGGAAGACCCATTTGCGACCAAGCTTTAACTTCCTGACTGATATCTTGAGATGTTGCTTCAATATATCCACATAATTTTCCTCCCTCATGAAGCTATCTATTTTGTGAAGTGCACCAGTCCCTCCTGCGCAAAGCACCCCACAAACATGATGCTGCCACCCGTGCTTTACGGTTGGGATGGTGTTCTTCGGCTCGAGATGACTTTTCTCCAAAAAGTACTATCTTTGTCCCCATGTGCAGTTGCAAACCGTAGTCTGGTTTTTTTATGGCGGTTTTGGAGCAGTGGCTTCTTCCTTGCTGAGCGGCCTTTCAGCTTATGTCGATATAGGACTCGTTTTACTGTGGATATAGATACTTTTGTACCCGTTTCCTCCAGCATCTTCACAAGGTCCTTTGCTGTTGTTCTGGAATTGATTTGCACTTTTTGCACAAAGTACGTTCATTTCTAGGAGACAGAACGCGTCTCCTTCCTGAGCGGTGTGACGGCTGCGTGGTCCATAGGTTTTATACTTGCGTGCTATTGTTTGTACAGATCAACGTGGTACCTTCAGGCGTTTGGAAATTGCTCCCAAGAATGAACCAGACTTGTGGAGGTCTACATTTTTTTCCTGAGGTCTTGGATGATTTCTTTAGATTTTCCCATGATGTCAAGCAAGAGGAACTTAGTTTGAAGGTAGGCCTTGAAATACATCCACAGGTACACCTCCAATTGACTCAAATCATGTCAATTAGCCTATCAGAAGCTTCTAAAGCCATGACATAATTTTCTGCAATTTTCCAAGCTGTTTAAAGGCACAGTCAACTTATTGATGTACTTCTGACCCACTGGAATTGTGATACAGTGAATTATAAGTGAAATAATCTGTCTGTAAACAATTGTTGGAAAAAATATTTGTGTCATGCGCAAAGTAGATGTCCTAACGCCTTGCCAAAACTATAGTTTGTTAACAAGAAATTTGTGGAGTGGTTGAAAAACGAGTTTTAATGACTCCAACCTATGTGTATGTAAACTTCCGACTCCAACTGTATCTTTGTGTGTGGTGGGGTTGTTTCACTCTCAGCGGGGTCGAGGAAACCAGAAGCATCCGGTTTTCAGGGGAAAAACAGAGAATAGGCGAAAGCCCGAAAATCTGATGGTTGCAGTGTCTCCGACCCCGCTCAGGCGTTTATTTTACAGCTGCTATGTTAGGTTAGAGTTGTTGAAACATTGTAGTAGTCTGTTTTTTCAGCATTGCTTTAAATAGTTTTTATCAATAAATGGCCTCAGGCATTTTTCAACACTTGTGATATAGGTTGATGCTTGCTATTGTTGAGTGGAGATCAGGCACGCCTCCAGGATTACATGCCTGAAAGGGCATTTTAAATCCATGGGGGGGGGGGGCACAACTAGTATTGCTTTAGAGCCCTAATATAACAAGGTTGATTGATCCTACTGCTGTTCAAATGTGCAAAATATGATCTAAAATGTAGCCTTACACAACAACCGTTGTTTTATATTTATTTAACCTTTATTTTGACAGGGAGTCAATGCTGAGACCACGGTCTCTTTTCCAGATGAGCCCTGTATAGCACCACAATACACATCGAAATACAATAAACACAAACTACACATTGATTTACACAATAAAATACACGTTATTATACACAACAATAAACAAAAAGCATAAGAAAATCATAAACGGACACATTGTTCAAGAAAAAGGTCCCCTAACGACCGTCTGAAATGCCATAGGCACCAATTCCTCCAATTTTAAAGTGTATTGTAGATCATTCCACACGCAAGGAGCAAGGAAATTAAAGGCTGATTTTCCTAACTCTCTGGACACCAAAGGAGTCTCCAGAGTTAACCAACACATGTTTTATCTTAACAGTGATGTTAGGTAAGTCAGAAGTTTGTTGAGCAGGGCTTTGTGTGAAAAAAAAGAGCATAATGGTGTGATCTATGTGACTTCAAAGAGGTCCAGCGCCAACCTTTCGAGGCTAAAGAATACAGTGATGAGTAATAGAACTGTCTTCTCGTGATAAAAATGAAGGGCGTCTATTGAAAACGGCATCCAAGGGTTTAAGAGTAGAGGCGTGGTCCATTCAAATAAAATAGCATTATCAACAGTCATTGAAAGCTATGGACAGGTCCACAACAAAAGCATTGACAAGATCATAAACACATGAAGTTGGTTGATGTAATAGTGCAATGGCCAGGCCTAAACCCAGGCTGGTTTTATCTTTCAAATATCATTTGTAAAAATATTTTAAGTTTGACATTTTACCAAGGATTCAAGAAATCTTAGCTAGACAAGGAAGCCTTGAAATGGGCGATAATTATTCAGATAACTACTATCCCCGCCCTTATGGAGTGGCAGCACGAGCTGATTTCCAAAAATGTTTGAATATTTCCTGATAACAATGTTGAATAAAAATGTGGGTTATTGAGCCAACAATGATGGGCGCTGCACACTTAAGCAGACCGGGATCCAATTGGTGCGCCCCTGTGGAGTTTCTTGTTGTCTAAGCTAGCAAAGCATCCAGGACTTTTTCTGTTAATAGCTAAGAGAAAAGCTTTACTGTAATTTCTCTGATCATTCGACAAGCGTCCCCTATCAGCATCCAGGCCAATATCATTGTGAATAGGCTTAGAAGATTTTCAAAGAGGAGCCCGCTGAAATAAAAGGTGAATCTCTCTTCTTTGC
>NC_036838.1:10035285-10152352 GCF_002910315.2 Salvelinus sp. IW2-2015 | reverse complement strand
AATATCTTGGGCGAAGACACCAGTAGAAACATAGTTATAATAACACAAGAAAGATACGCGCTTCACTACGACATACAGGTGTATCCAAAATGCAGCAGTAGCCGCTGTAGACGTAATTTGCGCCGACCAACACTCACAGATCAGCTCGACAGAATGAGCACCACTAGGCTATCAAAGATTCTTACAGGCTTCATAGCTTCAACTTCAATAATTATAACTCTAGGCTACATTTCTGTCAAATTTGTGGACACTACGCAATGAGCGTAACCTACAGTAAGCCAAGCCGCCACTTCTCCAGGTGCGCAATATTTTCTGTGGGAAAGTTTCAGAAAAGCAAACTAACTCAAACAAGTGTATATTCATAGCTGGTGTGAAATTTCCTACATGACAGTAGCCAATTTGAGTAAATGCCCATTCAGAAAGCAAAACACACACCACACTATAGCAAGAGAACAGGGAAGAGGTGAAAAAGTTGGCTATGTGTTGTTTCATAGTATTCACATCACTTTACAGTAGCCTATCACACAATGACTGTGGAATGCAAATGAATGATAAGAGTGAACGTTTGCCTGCTTCTTTTTGTAGGCTACACACGGTATTGGTCCTATACTACTACGACATACAAAATGTAAAAAATGTAGGCCTATATGGTACACAATAACGTTATGACTTATAACTACTGTTCCCTGAAGAAGGGAAACGAGGTAACACATACTATGGGGGAGTCACACACTCGCAACTTCGGATGAAAGATATACAATAACGCCTGACAAGGCAATGAAATCTGCGGCCTTGCTGTTCAATCCGCTGCATACAGCACTCTACGTAGTCGTAGGTACGTCCCCATCAAACTCGATGGTAATGGTCTCGTCTAACGTCAGTTTTCTACCGCTTCCTTCTATATTCAGAATGTGAGGCCCATCATCTCACCAGGTGTGAGAACCAGGATACGTGGCTGATGCTCGGCGACTAACACAGGACATATTGTGTACCTCGTTTTCCCTTCTTCAGGAATAGTAGTGTTACCTATTAAGTCAGGCATCCATCTACGTATATGTTTCCTATGTTTTTACAGTACAGCTCTACTTTTCTTATGGTCTTGTAAGTCAGAATATAGGACTCAATCCTGTGTATGAGAAGTTAACTCTACTACACGCCGCCAAGCCAAAAGCAGGCCAACGAAGCATTACACAGTCCCTCATGCATTGCGAGTGTTAGCACACCTCAGTCACACCTGAGTACCAGATCGCTCAGGGCCACTGCTGACTCTCTAAAGTAGGTAGACTGATTTACCTCATGTGCCACATACCAAATCACACATAGCCAACTTTTTCACCACTGCTCGTGCCCGTACGTTATTCCTCTGCGTAGTATGTTGTGTGTTTGCTTAGTCCGAAATAGTAGCAGTGCATAGTTCCCATAATACAAACCTCAACAGAATTGTTGGTCGGTGATTGCTAAACCTTTGCACTCATGTAGACAAAGTATGCTACAAAATAATCTCCATTATAGTCAACGCCTTTAATATGAAAACAATGCCTCAAAGACGTATAGCCGTCCTTGGGGTTTGAGCAGTGGGCGGTTGTATCAGATGTGCTACTCTTATACCTCTTTTTTGTGCCCATTTAAGCCTGTTTTTACTCACTGCACCTAGGGGAAAATAAATAGTCCTTCCACCCACAATCCTCAGGTGGGAGAAGGACGAGCTAGCGTGGCTCGAGTGCGCTCCTGCAATATACTCGTAATTAATCAAAACAGGTAGAGATTAAGCTGGCTCAGCCTATCAATTCTGGATATCTGCTGGTCCTCGCTAATGTATGTGCATAAAAAGCTCACACCGGGAGACAGGTGCGTTGCTATCATCATGTTGACATACTTTGTATCAGAGCACGAAAACGAAGATGTGGGCCGCTCGAAAGGTAGGGACATAGTTTCAAAACTCTAAAGACATAGATTAGGACTATTAGTCCGTATGATGGCTCATTTTTGCCAAAGAGCGCGTCTTGAACAAGGCCGCAGTCCGAATTATACAGGTGCCATTTGAGGTGGGGAAGACGCTAAGTGGAGGACACAGCTGCATGTGAGCTTCTGCTCATTACTTGGTTTGCTAACAGAATATGTTTGTATTCATCTCGAGTGTTTAAGCTTCGGCGCATAATTAGATATCTGGAGTCTATTGATTTAAACCTTGGATTATTATGCGGGGTCGGGAACACTATACAGGCTGATGCTTACCCTCCATCTTGAGAGTCAATAAACCCTCAAGATATTTTTCTCACTCTAAAGTATCAAAGCAGACCCCAAACCTAACATAGATTAATTGTGTGACCAATAATTGTGGTCCTGGTTAAGGATTATGTTGGGTGATTAACCCTATGGAGTTTGTCTAGTGTTAGTGGGGCCTACACGCCGTGTATGCACTTCATGCCGCAAATTACTGTAGTATAATTGATTTGAGTTAACCATCCTTGCTCGTAATGCGTGTCTCAGTGTCGTCTTGTATTGATTAGGAAGAAAAAGGTAACTGTGTAAATGTGGATGTACTGCTTATAGTATTCTGCAGGACATGAGACATGCTGGGGAGGCAACACTCAACTGCTGATAGTCAGCCAGCTCCTCAAGCTCGAAAGTCTTGACATGTTGTTTTCCATTCATCTGTAAGATTTTACTTTCGTTATTCTATAACATGCAACAATGTTAAAGGTAGTGTTGTACTATAATAGAGTGTTGTCTCCCTGTTTTGTCATCAGCAGACTCTTTATTTCACTATAGACTAACTAGAGGTATTCTGTAATGTGAATCTCTAGCATATTCTAATTTTATTTTACTAAAGAGTTTTATACCTCAAAAGGTCCCTGTAGTCATCTATCTTGGAAGAACTGTTGTAAAGGAAACACATCACCTCCATGCAAAGGAGCCTAACCAACACATTACTACTACCAATTAGAGAGAGCTCTTTTTTCCAAGCTTCATATCATGAGGGTGCTCTGGCTAAACAAAATCGCCGGTACGGTTCAGGAACCATCCAACCTGGACTAGAGACAGACCAAGATAACCTTCAAACTTATCACTGAGGCTGGCTTTAGCCTATTCTTCTTGAGGGCAAACTAAAATGGCAGTGACTACTGCACTAGGCGTTTTCCATCTCCATAATCTAAAATTAAGATAGTACGATGCTGTATACCCTGCGTTGAGCCGTTTGAAGCCTCTCCCTTTGTTTCTTTGTGTTGTTGCATCTAGATCATCCCAGTGGCAATTTGTCTACAAGGATGCTGCCTCATAATAAAAGGCTTCTCTCCACAATTGGGCTAGTGGCAACATCATGACTTCCTGTAGTGCTGCGCAACTGTGCCTTGGATTGCCACTGGCCGATCTGTGTCCACACCGTCTGCCTTGGGGCTTGTCTCCCCCTGTCTGGGATCAGGTTACCTCCCAACCACACTCCCTCCTCTCTCCGAGCGTTTCGCTCGAACTCCAGGCAACACAGTCGACTGTGGTGGGTTTGCGAGTGAGACTCTGATACGTTACGAATGGCTAGCTTCACACAGTCATATTTGTTTTTATTATGTGCATTTTGCTTAGAATTTGCTACATTGAACCGTCCTGCAGTGCTTTGATGTTGACTATGAACTTTCTTGTTATACCCAACCGTTGGGACAGACCTATGTTTTGTTCCGCCAACTTCGGTGACTCTCAAATTGGTTTACACATGAACTAAGCCCCTCTCGACGGCTTTGGATTCCATGTACCTGATGAAACGTCTCTCGTTTCGACAATATGAATCTTGTTGCCATCTAATTGCACATTCAATGCAGTCATAGATCAACACCTGCAAGTCAGCTCTCCTGTCTTACTGTACAATGCCTCTGGATTGTATTACTGTTGAATGATAATCTGGCAAAATGTGCATCAGTACACCCTGGAACCCTGAGTCTACTGTTGCTTGCTCCCCAAATTATGATACGCTCCAAATTTTAGATAATATCTTGAATTACTACGTGCTTCACTCAGATGTGACGTGCTCTCGTAAAAAATCCTGGATGTTTCTGCACATTAAACTAGAAGTGGTATTACTTAAAATGGACTCCAATTGAGTACAAGTGATGGTTTACAGATCACCAGACCAAGATGTGTATGGTCATTTACTGACGACCGTGGTATCAGATTGTGAGCTTGCGCGTTTTTGAATCTAGTCTGCATGTACCATTTCTCAGCGCATATAGCTCTTTTTCTTATGCAATGATTCCAGCGATCTTCCAAGAGGTGGTGCAATTGGCTCTATTCTCTTATACACTGGAATTTTCATCTGCCTATTAGAGGAGTCCTGCTTGGTTGCTTTTCCTCCACTCAATAGATATTGCCATGCTGATCTGTGTGGTGAAAGTTGCCTGAACCTTAGTCGCGTCCTGCAGCAAAGAGCACCCCCTCTAATCATGTGATGCTGCTCCAGTGCGCGCTGATGCTTCTCAGACGGTGCAGAGTTGGAGTGTTCTTCAGGCTTGACAAAGTCTCTCCCCTTTATTGCCTACCAAACATAACGGTCTGTTCACTTTTATGGCTCATCACAGTTCTTACATTTATTGTGTTCCTTTATTCTAGACTACAGGAACTTTACGTACACAAAAGTCCTGATCTTTTGCCCCATAGTGGTTGCTTTGCGGTTGACCGTTAGGTCTCGTTAGCTATTTCATACAAGATAAGGGCCGTTTTGTGCAGCCAGGCTGGGCGTTCGTCCTGTGAGTGGCCTTTCCAGGTCGTCTGCTCGATAGTTTAGGGACTTCCCGCTTTTGACTGTGGATTACTTGAATCACTTTTATATAGTAAGTGGTGGTTTCCCCGACATCTTCCACACGACACGCTCCTTCTGCCATGTTTTGTTTCTGGGAGGTCGATTCTTGCACTATATATCAGCTCCAAAAAGTACCGTCTCTCTTCTAGAGACAGAATTTGCGTCTCTCTCCTGAGCCGTGGTGTGAACTGGCTTGCTAGATACCACATTTGATGTTTCGAGGATATACTTGAACGTATATATTTGTTTATAACACAATTTTGAGATAGAACGATTCAGTCGTGCATGCCACTTCATAGGTACACTTCAGGCAGTATTGATAAAGATGCTCGGCGGTCCCAAGGAAGAACCACTTAGAAGTTTTGTGGATGAGTCTGCACAATACTGATTATTCTCTCCCCTCATATTGCCACGAGTCTTCCACTCTGTTTCTTAGTGTCTAAGTGATAAATTTCACTTTTTCTGAGCACACGGATTTTGATACAGTTAGAAAATTAGAGTAGTAGAAACTTTAATATTTTTTTACAAAATATGAGTGTCTTGGTTGAAACAATTGATTGGAACCAAAGATTCTGGTGTTTTTCAAGTGCCTCACCCAAAGATATGCTCGTCCTATTTAAACCAGAACACTTAGCCCAACATTCATAAGCATTGATTTATGTTCTTTGTTTACACCAATGCATTTTGTTGGTAGTTGGTTGGATAAAAACCTGTCCAAAGCTTATCGCTAATATGACTTGTGATCATTGTCCCATAATTGTTCAACTTGTGTTTTAGAGTTAGAGATGGTGAGCGAAGACAAAGACGTGCTCCATCCCTTAACATTCTTAAATCTCTCTGTAATGAGGAATGCGATTTTTTTCCACCATGTTACGCGCCCTCTGCATCCTCTCGGAGTCTATCTCGAAAGTAAGGAAACGACACGTTCTCTTAATTATTGCCTAGAACTTTCCATGCGTGTAGACTGGTAATCGGATTTAACTCTTACCGCTCTCAAAAATTGGATTGGTCCACTCTTTGATGAAGTCTCACTCATAGATCGGGAACAACCAGTCGCACGAATTATGGCTCATAGGGTCTCTTGTTTTCATATCACAAAACTGTACAATCTACTAAAGCTCGCTTCTTTCAATACCGCTGAATAGCTTTCCACTCCAGGACGTTTGCATCCGTATAACCGAATCAAACCCCATCCTAAAACCAATCCCAAAGTGCATCAGAATGGCATAGGTAGTAGTTGGTAGTTGGAGGCTATAATCCGTCGGGCTATGGGAGTGATAGGGGGCTTCGCTGTTCTGATATAGGCGGAACATAAGGATAGTTGAATGGCGATACGTAGTAGAATCCTGCCTCGATGTGCTTAGTGCATTCGGTGGATTGTCGCGAGTGCCTCTTCTGGCTGTGTCGGGTGGAGATTATGGACTAGAACTCATGGTCCACGAGGTCAGTGTGTCAAGACATGTTCACTAACGCAGATTGGGATACCCAACGCAAGGCGCTCAATACCTAATTAAATAATCTCACTCAAGTAGTTATCACGCAATGGGCATATAGTTCTAAGTCGCCTCCTCACGGTAGTAGAATTTTCAGTTTGGCGTTTTGCTATCGGGGCCGCTTATCGGGATCGGAGTGTATCCTGTATCGCTACTCTGCATTTCGTCTGGTCTAGAGATTATGAGTATCACATCGCAGTTCTTGGATGCACCAGTGTACCTGTGCAATGTTACTCATTGAACGTCAGTCCGACACAGTGTTCTAAAACATGGCACCTCCCTCTTGATAGCTCAGTCACCCTCTGCGCGGATTGTGCTCGGACAGCAAGAGAGACCTAGCCAGTCCGGGTCAAGTGAGTCCTTCGAAGGCCCGTAAGCTCTAGGCTTGTCCCACTGGTACCTGAGTGGTCCTCTCCCTTTGCTGAGAAAGAGAGAAATAGATCGACCCAGGATCCACAGTGAGTGAATCTGGTAGACCCGTGCTTGGCGAGCTGCTCCACGTTTTTCAACAAATTCGTCTTACACTGGGGCATCAGCAGGGCGATAATATGAACCTGGGCATCAAGGAGCACTGATCCCAAGTACTACAAAAACCGGACCTGGTGTATAATAACAAGCAAAGCCTGACGAAGCACTGTGACCCTAGCGCCGCCCCACACATAACATATATTGGAAAGACCGATAAAATAACTGCCCGAGAGCGAAGACTAGGAGCCGGTCGGGAGGACACTGTGAGCCACCGACCGACGATACCCCTCAGACAGGGCCAAACAAGGAGGATATAAACCACAACCACTTTTGCCAAAGCACAGCCCCACACCACATCGAGGGTATTTCTCCAATCACCAACTTACCATCTGAGACGGTGATGTTAGGTGATGTTAGGTAAGTCAGAAGTTTGTTGAGCAGGGCTTTGTGTGAAAAAAAAGAGCATAATGGTGTGATCTATGTGACTTCAAAGAGGTCCAGCCAACCTTTCGGTAAAGAATACAGTGATGAGTAATAGAACTGTCTTCTGTGATAAAAATGAAGGGCGCTATGAAAAACGGCATCCAAGGGTTTAAGAGTAGAGGCAGCTGCTCCATTCAATAAAATAGCATTATCAACAGTATTGAAAGCTWTGGACAGGTCCACAAACAAAAGCATTGACAAGATCATAAACACATGAAGTGGTTGATGTAATAGTGCAATGGCCAGGCCTAAACCCAGACTGGTTTATCTTCAAAATACATTTGTAAAAAATATTAAAGTTTGACATTTTACCAAGGATTCAAGAATCTTAGCTAGACAAGGAAGCCTTGAAATGGGGCGATAATTATTCAGATAACTACTATCCCCGCCCTTATGGAGTGGCAGCACGAGCTGATTTCCAAAATGTTTGAATATTTCCTGATAACAATGTTGAATAAAAATGTGGGTTATTGAGCCAACAATGATGGGCGCTGCACACTTAAGCAGACCGGGATCCAATTGGTCGGCCCCTGTGGAGTTCTTGTTGTCTAAGCTAGCAAAGCATCCAGGACTTTTTCTGTAAATAGCCTAAGAGAAAAGCTTTTACTGTAATTTCTCTGATCATTCGACAAGCGTCCCCTATCAGCATCCAGCCCAATATCATTGTGAATAGGCTTAGAAGATCTTTCAAAGAGAGAGCCCGCTGAAATAAAATGGTGATACAGTAAAGGAGTCAATGATGGCATTTTTTTCTGTAAGGAGTCCCATGTCTGAATTAATTTATGGCAGTTAGGAGGAAGAACCATTCAGGGATTTGACAGTTTTCCAGAATTTAGCCGGGCTCCCATTACAATCCGAAAGAGCGGTTACATAATATCAGATTTAGCCTTTCTGATTTGTCTTACACAATGATTCCTCAGTTTCTTAAAAGCTTGCCAGTCCGTGCCTAAGCCTGTGTTCCTGGCCTTGACTCAAGCATCATGTCTTTTATGAATGACCTGATAAACCCGGAGTGTAACAGGCATTCGATCTACCTTTAACTCTTAATTTTATGAATGGAGCATGATTATCCACAATAGTAGTGAAGACATCTGAAAAAAAGGCTGAAAGCTAAATCAGCTTCAGGGATAGCTGAAATACAATCAAGGTCACTAAAGTAAAGATAATGTTAAAAAAATAAAAAATAAAATAAAAAGCTTGTTCACAGAAGTTTTGTGATGACAGGGGGCTTAGATTTTTGTATTCTCACATCTCTAACACAAACAACTGGGCAATGGTAACTAATATCTTGGGCGAAGACACCAGTAGAAACATAGTTATAATAACACAAGAAAGATACGCGCTTCACTACGACATACAGGTGTATCCAAAATGCAGCAGTAGCCGCTGTAGACGTAATTTGCGCCGACCAACACTCACAGATCAGCTCGACAGAATGAGCACCACTAGGCTATCAAAGATTCTTACAGGCTTCATAGCTTCAACTTCAATAATTATAACTCTAGGCTACATTTCTGTCAAATTTGTGACACTACGCAATGAGCGTAACCTACAGTAAGCCAAGCCGCCACTTCTCCAGGTGCGCAATATTTTCTGTGGGAAAGTTTCAGAAAAGCAAACTAACTCAAACAAGTGTATATTCATAGCTGATGTGAAATTTCCTACATGACAGTAGCCAATTTGAGTAAATGCCCATTCAGAAAGCAACACACACACACTATAGCAAGAGAACAGGGAAGAGGTGAAAAAGTTGGCTATGTGTTGTTTTCATAGTATTCACATCACTTTTACAGTAGCCTATCACACAATGACTGTGGAATGCAAATGAATGATAAGAGTGAACGTTTGCCTGCTTCTTTTTGTAGGCTACACACGGTATTGGTCCTATACTACTACGACATACAAAATGTACAAAAATGTAGGCCTATATGGTACACAATAACGTTATGACTATAACTACTGTTCCCTGAAGAAGGGAAACGAGGTACAACATACTATGGGGGAGTCACACACTCGCAACTTCGGATGAAAGATATACAATAACGCCTGACAAGGCCAATGAAATCTGCGCCTTGCTGGAAGTCTCGCCTTCCACAGGTGATAACCGTGAGGCTCAGAATCATTCCTTCAATTTAATACCGCTCTTCACCGGGACCAGGAACGGGCGGTGCGGCGCCAAACAGACATTGTACCTCGTTTCCCTTCTTCAGGGAATAGTAGTTATAGTCATAATGTTATGTTCCATTTCAGTCAGTCTACTTCTGTACAACATACTATGAGGAAGTATAATCACGCCCCAAGCCAAACCCAACGAGAAACAGCCCATGGCGGACAACCCAGACCTGACCTCACGGCATGCTGCCTAGTGACTTTCCCCAGTCCCATCAATAAGCACGCTGTGGACTACACTGGGAGCAATGACATCCAAGCCATAAAACCTCACAGAAGTGTGTGGTGATGGCCAACTCACCATAGCACAAATATCTCCTATAGTCAACCCTTTAAACAATGCCCAAGACGCTGCCAGTCCCCTGGTGCAGTGGGCGTGTACAACGCTAGGTAACTCTTGTCCCTTGCTGTTATATGCCTGGGAAATAGCCTCCACAATCCAGTGGGAGAGACGCTGCTTAGAGTGCGCTCTGCCACAAACTGAATTATCAAAACAGACAAAAAGCTGGTCACATAACTGAATATCCTGGGTCCTTCAATGTATGTGCATAAAGCTCACACCGGACACAGGGCATGTAACCTCTGTTGCTCTTCAGAAGCAAACGGAGGAGGCGAAAAGGGACATAGTTCAAAACCTAAAGACCTGTAGGACATAGCCATGACTTTCAAGGCGAAGGCCGCATCATTAAGGCCATAAAGGGGGAGAGAGAGACACAGCTGCATGTGAGCTCTGCATTTTTCAAAATATTTTTTACAATAACATAGATTTGGAGTTAGATAAACTTGGATTTTTCGGCCGGGACATATACAGGATGCTTCCCTCCACAGCATAACTCAAGATTTTCACTCAAGATCAAAACCCCAAACCTACAAATTAATTTTGGACAAAATTACCTGGAAGGATTATGTTGGGGGTTACCCTGAGTGTCAGGTGTGGGGCTACACCAATGCCATGATTACTGTATATATGTGATAACCTTTGTATGCTTGCAATGCGCATTGATGGAAAAGTACTGGGTAAATGGAGATGTACTGCTTTAGTTCTCAGGCTGAGAACTGCCTGCACCTGCTGATAGTCACGCAGCCTCAAGGCCGAGATAGTCTAGACATGTTTTTCTCATCTTAGATACTTTGTATCTAATCCAATGCAACAATGTTAAGGTAGGTTGTATAAAGAGTGTTGTCTCCTGTTTCGTCACACAGATCTTTACTATAGACTACTGAGGTATTCTGTATGTGAATCTCTGCAATTGCAATTTATTACTAAAGAGTTTTATACCAAGGTCCCTGTGTCATCTATCTGGAAGACTGATTGTAAAGGAAACTTACATCACCCCATGCAAAGGACCACCCAACAATTACTACTACCAAAGATGCCTTTTTCCAAGCTATACAGAGGGTGCTCTGGCAAACAAACCGCGTAGACTTCAGGACACCATCCAACCTGGACTGAGACAGACCAGATACAACTTCAATTAGCACTGAGGTGTTGAATCCTTTGAGGCCAACAAATGGCAGGAGTCTCACAGGCTATCCACCCAAATCCAGAGGCCTTTGAAGCCCTCTCCCGCTGTTCAGAGATCATCCACTGGCATTTTCTACAAGAAATCTGCCTCCAGAAATAAAAGCTTCTCCCAAGTGGGTGTGGCATCTACTCCTGTTGCCTGCTGCACTGCTGCTTGGATTCCACATGGCGATCTGTGCACCGTCTGCCTTGGCTTGTCTCCCCCTGTCTGGTACAGGTACCCCCACCACACTCCCCCCTCTCTCCCGAGCTTTCGCTCAACTCCAGGACACAGGCACTGTTGGGGCGAGTGACTCTGAACTTACAATGGCTAGCCCCAAGTCATATTTTTTTTATTGTGCATTTTGCTATTTGCCTCATGACTCCTGCATGCTTTGTTGACTATGAACTTTCTTGTTTACCCAACCGTGGGACAGACTATGTTTGTTCCCCCACTCGGGACTCTCAATTGGTTACACAGACTAACCCCCTCTCGCCGGCTTTGGATTCATGTTACCTGATGAAATGTCTGTACAATATGATCTTGTTGCCATCTAATGCACATTCAAATGTCATAAATCAACACTGCAGAGCTCTCCCTGTCTTCTGTCATGCCTGGATTGTATTACTGTTGATGATATCTGGAAATGTGCATGTACACCCTGGCCCATCTACTGTTGCTAGCCCCAATTATGATATCAATTCTGATATATCTGATATCTGCTTCACTGATTACTGCTCTCGTAAAATCCTGGATTTTCTGCACATTAACACTAGAAGTGTATTACCTAAAATGGATCAATTGAAAGTGTGGGTTTACAGCTCCAATCCAGATGTGTTGGTCATTACTGAGACGTGGTTAAGAAAGAGTGTTTTGAATACTGATGTTAACCTTTCTGGCTATAGCCTTTTTCTGCAAGACAGATCTTCCAAAGGTGGGAAGTGGCAATCTTTACCCAGGATCACCTAGAGTGCTTGGTTGTCTTCCTCATGATGCCATCTATTTTGTGAAGTGCACCAGTCCCTCCTGCAGCAAAGCACCCCTCAACATGATGCTGCCATCCCTGTGCTTCACGGTTGGGATGGTGTTCTTCGGCTTGCAAGCCTCCCCCTTTTTCCTCCAAACATAACGATGTTCATTATGGCCAAACAGTTCTATTTTTGTTTCATCAGACCACAGGACATTTCTCCAAAAAGTGCGATCTTTGTCCCCATGTGCAGTTGCAAACCGTAGTCTGGCTTTTTTATGGCGGTTTTGGAGCAGTGGCTTCTTCCTTGCTGAGTGGCCTTTCAGGTTATGTCGATGTAGGACTCGTTTTACTGTGGATATAGATACTTTTTTACCTGTTTCCTCCAGCATCTTCACAAGGTCCTTTGCTGTTGTTCTGGGATTGATTTGCACTTTTCGCACCAAAGTACGTTCATCTCTAGGAGACAGAATGCGTCTCCTTCCTGAGCGGTGTGACGGCTGCGTGGTCCCATGGTGTTTATACTTGCGTACTATTGTTTGTACAAATGAACGTGGTACCTTCAGGCGTTTGTAAATTGCTCCCAAGGATGAACCAGAGTTTTGGAGGTCCACAATTTCTTTCTAAAGGCACAGTCAACTTAGTGTATGTAAACTTCTGACACCCGGAATTTTGATACAGTGAATTATAAGTGAAATAGTCTGTAAACAATTGTTGGAAAAATCATTTGTCATGCACAAAGTAGATGTCCTAACGACTTGCCAAAACTATAGTTTGTTAACAAGAAATTTGTGGAGTGGTTGAAAAACGAGTTTGAATGACTTTCCAATTTCAACTGTTGGTCTAGAATGGGACACAAAGCTACGTAACTTTTCGTAATCAGGAAATACCACATGTACCAGCCGTCCCGGATCTTCGACATAGGAACCACTTAGATTGCCTGATTCTGGAGACTGGAGGAAATTTCCGCTCTCAAAATGGTCACTGAGGCTTCGGGAACAGTCGACGAGATGGTCAGTCAATCAAATGTATTTATAAAGCCCTTCTTAAATCAGCTGATGTCACCAAGTGCTGTACAGAAACCCATCCTAAAACCCCAAACAGCAAGCAATGCAGGTGTAGAAGCTTGGGGGCTAGGAAAAACTCCTTAGAAAGGCCGGAACATAGGATTAAACATAGAGATGAACCAGGCTATGAGGGGTGGCCAGTCCTCTTCTGGCTGTGTCGGGTGGAGATTATAACAGAATATGGCCAAGATGTTCAAATGTTCATAGATGACCAACAGGGTCAAATAATAATAATCACAGTAGTTGTAAAGGGTGCAACAGGTCAGCACCTCAGGAGTAAATGTCAGTTGGCTTTTCATAGCCGATCATTCAGAGTATCTCTACCGCTCCTGCTGTCTCTAGAGAGTTGAAAACAGCAGGTCTGGGACAGGTAGCAAGGTTCCATAGCCGCAGGCAGAACAGTTGAAACTGGAGCAGCAGCACGGCCAGGTGGACTGGGGACAGCAAGGAGACATCAGGCCAGGTAGTCCTGAGGCCCTAGGGCCCAGGTCCTCCGAGAAAGAGAGAAAAAGAGAGAGTGAATTAGAGAGAGCATACTTAAATTCACACAGGACACAGGATAAGACAGGAGAAATACTCCGGATATAACAGACTGACCCTAGCCCCCCGACACATAAACTATTGGAGCATAAATACTGGAGGCTGAGATAGGAGGGGTCGGGAGACACTGTGGCCCCGACCGACGATACCCCCAGACAGGGCCAAACAGGCAGGATATAACCCCAACCACTTTGCCAAAGCACAGCCCCCACACCACTCGAGGGATTTCTCCAACCACCAACTTACCATCCTGAGACGAGGCCGAGTATCGCTCACAAAGATCACCCCCACGGCACAACCCAAGGGGAGAATTTATAGCACGGCTTTTGATGATCCTTGGTTGGGGTCTAAGCAGATTATTTGTTGCGATTGCAAACGTAATAAAATGGTTGTCCGATACTCCAGGATTATGAGGAAAAACATTCAAATCCACAAATTTATTCCACAGGACAAAACTAGGTCCAGAGTATGACTGTGGTAGTGAGTAGGTCCGGAGATATTTCGGACAAAACCCACTGAGTCGATGAAGGCTCCGAAAGCCTTTTGGAGTGGGTCTGTGGACTTTTCCATGTAAATATTAAAGTCACCAAAAATGTGAATATTATCTGCCATGACTACAAGGTCCGATAGGAATTCAGGGAACTCAGTGAGGAACGCTGTATATTGCCCTGGAGGCCTGTAAACAGTAGCTATAAAACGTGATTGAGTAGGCTGCGTAGATTTCATGACAAGAAGCTCAAAAGACAAAACACAGTGTTTTTTTGTTGGTAAATTGAAATTTGCTATCGTCAATGTTAGCAACACCTCTGCCTTTGCGGGATGCGCGGGGGATATGGTCACTAGTATAACCAGGAGGTGAGGCCTCATTTAACACAGTAAATTCATCAGGCTTAAGCCATGTTTCAGTCAGGCCAATCACATCAAGATTATGATCAGTGATTAGTTCATTGACTGTAACTGCCTTGGAAGTGAGGGATCTAACATTAAGTAGCCCTATTTTGAGATGTGAGATATCACAATCTCTTTCAATAATGGCAGGAATGGAGGAGGTCTTTATTCCAGTGAGATTGCTAAAGCGAACACCGCCATGTTTAGTTTTGCCTAACCTAGATTGAGGCACAGACACGGTCTCAATGGAGATAGCTGAGCTGACTACACTGACTGTGCTAGTGGCAGGCTCCACTAAGCTGGCAGGCTGGCTAACAGCCTGCTGCCTGTCCTGCACCCTATCTCATTGTGGAGCTAGGGGAGTTAGAGCCCTGTCTATGTTCGTAGATAAGATGAGAGCACTCCTCCAGTTAGGATGGAGTCCGTCACTCCTGAACAGGCCAGGCTTGGTCCTGTTTGTGGATGAGTCCCAGAAAGAGGGCCAATTATCTACAAATTCTATCTTGGTTGGGGCACAAAACAGTTTTCAACCAGCGATTGAGTTGTGAGACTCTGCTGTAGAGCTCATCACTCCCCCTAACTGGGTGGGGGCCAGAGACAATTACTCGATGCCGACACATCTTTCTAGCTGATTTACACGCTGAAGCTATGTTGCGCTTGGTTACCTCTGACTGTTTCATCCTAACATTGTTGGTGCCGACGTGGATAACAATATCCCTATAGTCTCTACACCCGCCCGTTTTAGCTTTAGCCAGCACCATCTTCAGATTAGCCTTAATGTCGGTAGCCCTGCCCCCTGGTAAACAGTGTATGATCACTGGATGATTCGTTTTAAGTCTAATAATGGAGTCGCCAATGACTTGGGTTTTCAATTTGTCAGAGCTAATGGTGGGAGGCTTTGGCGTCTCAGACCCCGGAGGAGTAGAGAACAGAGAAGGCTTGGCCTCTGACTCCGACCCGTTGCTTAATGGGGAGCGACACCGGTGGAGAACCGGAGAACCGGCTGAAAGTTTCTGTCGGCTGAGTGAGCGACACCGGTGGAGCATTCCTACACTACAGCATTTCCTTCCAGAAGCCATGAGAAAATTGTCCGGCTGCGGGGCCTGTGCGAGTGGATTTAAACTATTATCTGTGCTTACTGGTGGCACAGACGCTGTTTCATCCTTTCCTACACTTAAATTACCCTTACCTAACGATTGTGTCTGAAGCTGGGCTTGCAGCACAGCTATCCTCGCCATAAGGTGATCATTCTCCTGTATATTATGAAGACATTGAGTGCAAATAGAAGGCATCATGTTAATGTTACTACTTAACTTCGGCTGGTGGAGGTCCTGACGAACCACGCCCAGATAAAGCGTTCGGGGTGAAAAAGTTGAGCGAGGGAAAAACAAAAAACAGGCCCCGACCCCAGTAATCTGCGTGAAGAGGAGTCAGAGAAAGAGAGGCCGGAGGGCAGGTTGCCTTCTGGGGAGTCAGAGACGATCAAATAAACCCCCACTCCCCTCAATTCTGCTTGCAAACATGCAATCTTTGGACAATAAAATGGACGAGTTATTGGGAAGATTAAACTACCAACGGGACATTAAAAACTGTAACATCTTATGCTTCACGGAGTCGTGGCTGAATGACGACAATATCAACATACAGCTGGCTGGTTATACGATGTACCGGCAGGATAGAACAGCGGCGTCTGGTAAGACAAGGCGCAGCGGTCTATGTATTTTTATAAACAACAGCTGGTGCACGAAATCTAAGGAAGTCTTGAGCTATTGCTCGCCTGAGGTAGAGTATCTCATGATAAGCTTTATTCCTTGTAGTTGTTTACTTACCACCACAGTCAGAGGCTGGCATTAAGATTGCATTGAATGAGGTGTATTCCGCCATAAGAAAACAAGAAAACACTCACCCAGAGGCCGCGCTCCTAGTAGCCGGGGACTTTAATGCAGGGAAACTTAAATCAGTTTTACCAAATTTCTATCAGCATGCCAAATGTGCAACCTGAGGGAAAAGAGCTCTGGACCACCTTTACTCCACACACAGAGACGCATACAAAGCTCTCGCTCTCCTTCCATTTGGCAAATCTGACCATATTTCCATATTTCCATCCTCCTGATTCCTGCTTACAAGCAAAAATTAAAGCAGGAAGCACCAGCGACTAGATCAATAAAAAAGTGGTCAGATTAATCATATGCTGAGCTACAGGACTGTTTTTCTAGCACAGACTGGAATAGGTTCTGGGATTCCTTCAATGGCATTGAGGAGTACACCACATATGTCATTGGCTTCATCAATAAGTGTATCGATGACATCGTCCCCACAGTGACCCGTACGTACATACCCCAACCAGAAGCCATGGATTACAGGCAGCATCCGCACTGAGCTAAAGGCTAGAGCTGCCACTTTCAGGGAGCGGGACTTTAACCTGGAAGCTTATAAGAAATCCCGCTCTGCCCTTCGACGAACCATCAAACAGGCAAAGCGTCAATAAAGGACTAAGATCAAGCTGTACTACACCGGCTCTAATGCTTGTCGGATGTGGCAAGGCCTGTAAACCATGACAGACTACAAAGGGAAGCACAGCCGAGAGCTTCCCAGTGGCACAAGCCTACGGACTAGCTAAACTACTTCTAAGCTCGCTTCGAGGCAAATAACACTGAAACAGACATGAGAGCACCAGCTGTACCGGAAGACTGTGTGATCACGCACTCCGCAGCCGATATGAGTAAAACCTTTAGACAGGTCAACATTCACAAGGCCGCAGGGCCAGACGGATTACCAGGACGTGTACTGCGAGCATGCGCTGACCAACTAGCAAGTGTCTTCACTGACATTTTCAACCACTCCCTGTCCAAGTCTGTAATACCAACATGTTTTAAGCAGACCACCATAGTGCCTGTGCCCAAGAACACTAAGGTAACCTGCCTAAATGACTACCAACCCGTAGCACTCACGTCTGTATCCATGAAGTGCCTTGTAAGGCTGGTCATGGCTCACATCAACACCATCATCCCAGAAACCCTAGACACACTCCAATTTGCATACCGCCCCAACAGATCCACAGATGATGCAGTCTCTATTGCACTCCACACTGCCCTTTCCCACCTGGACAAAAGGAACACCTATGTGAGAATGCTATTCATTGACAGCGTTCAACACCACTGTGCCCTCAAAGCTCATCAATAAGCTAAGGACCCTGGGACTAAACACCTCCCTCTGCAACTGGATCCTGGACTTCCTGACATGCCGCTCCCAGGTGGTAAAGGTAGGTAACAACACATGTGCCAAGCTGATCCTCAACACAGGGGCCCCTCAGGGGAGCCCCTCCTGTACTCCCTGTTCACTCATGACTGCACGACCATGCACGACTCCAACACCATCATTAGATTTGCCGATGACCCAACAGTGGTAGGCCTGATCACCGACAACAACGAGACAGCCTATAGGGAGGAGGTCAGAGACCTGGCAGTGTGGTGCCAGGACAACAGCCTCTCCGTCAATGTGATCAAAACAAAGGAGATGATTGTGGACTACAGGAAAAAGAGGACCGAGCATGCCCCCCTTCTCATCGACAGGGCTGCAGTGGAGCAGGTTGAGAGCTTCAGGTTCCTTGATGTCCACATCACCAACAAACTAACATGGTATAAGCACACCATGATAGTCATGAAGCGGGCACGACAAAACCTATTCCCCCTCAGGAGACTGAAAAGATTTGGCATGGGTCCTCAGATCCTCAAAAGGTTCTACAGCTGCACCATCGAGAGCATCCTAACTGGTTGCATCACTGCCTGGTATGGCAACTGCTCGGCCTCTGACCACAAGGCACTACAGAGGGTAGTGCGAACAGCCCAGTACATCACTGGGGCCAAGCTTCCTGCCATCCAGGACCTTTATACCAGGCGGTATCAGAGAAAGGCCCTAAAAATTGTCAAAGACTCCAGCCACCCTAGTTCTCCCTGCTACCACACGGCAAGCGGTACCGGAGCGCCAAGTCTAGGTCCAAAGGACTTCTAAACAGCTTCTACCCCCAAGCCATAAGACTCCTGAACATCTAGTCAAATGGCTACCAAGACTATTCACATTGCCCCCACCACCACACCACTGTCACTCTCTGTTGTCATCTATGCGTAGCCACTTTAATTAACTCTACCTACATGTCCATACTACCTCAACTAACCAGTGCTGCCGCACATTGACTCTGTATACCGGCACCCCCCTGTATACATTGTTACTTTTTACTGCTGCTCTTTAATTACTTGTTACTTTTATCTCTTATTCTTTATCTCTCTTATTCTGCCTTGGAAGTGAGGGATCTAACTTTAAGTAGCCCTATTTTGAGATGTGAGATATCACAATCTCTTTCAATAATGGCAGGAATGGAGGAGGTCTTTATTCCAGTGAGATTGTTAAGGCGAACACCGCCATGTTAAGTTTTGCCTAACCTAGATTGAGGCACAGACACGGTCTCAATGGGGATAGCTGAGCTGACTACACTGACTGTGCTAGTGGCAGACTCCACTAAGTTGGCAGGCTGGCTAACACCCTCCACTAAGTTGGCAGGCTCCTGCACCCTATCTCATTGTGGAGCTAGGGGAGTTAGAGCCCTGTCTATGTTCGTACCGGCATCCGGGAAAGGAAAGTCGCCATCAGTAATTCCAAGCTTCCTTTAGAATGCTACACGTCTTTCCAGGGAGTTTGTACGCAGTACGTGACAATGCACACATCTTTCAGAGAAATACTATAACCGCATGTCTTGGGGTTGATCTCCACCCCGGACCCAGCTTGACTCGGCATCTTGGTCGTTCTCTTAGCCATCTTACTCATTGCACCAGCAAATTGAAGAATAACTAATTGTTCGTGATTAGAATGATTATGAGTACAAGTACAAAATTCAGCACACAACGTCCAGGGGGTGAGCACACTACCACTCCGGGAAAGTTTAAGTTGGCGCAATGTGAAACACTTTTCCAATTATTTGTTTTAGTGGCGTGAATAGTTCCTTTTCACACCGAGGTGAATAGCGGAATAATTGAAGGAATGAATCCGAGCCTGACGCTTATCACCTGTGGAAGGCGGGACTTCCAGCGGGATTGTATATCCTTCAACCGAAGTTGCGAGAGTGCGTCTCCCCCATAGTACACAACATGACCAAAAGTATGTGGACACCTGCTCGTCGAACATCTCATTACATGGCATTAATATGGAGTTGGTGCCACATTTGCTGATATAACCACCTCCACTCTTCTGGGAAGGTTTTCCACTAGGTTTTGGAACATTGATGCGGGCACTGATGTTGGGTGATTAGGCCTGGCTCACAGTCGCCATTCCAATTCATCCCAAAGGTGTTTGATGGGGTTTTGGTCAGGGCTCTGTGCAGGACAGTCAAGTTGTGCAGGCCAGTCTCAACAAACCATTTCTGTATGGACCTCGCTTTCGGCACGGGGGCATTGTCATGCTGAAAGAGGAAAGGGCCTTCCCCAAACTCTTGCCACAAAGTTGATAGCACAGAATCGTCTAGAATGTCATTGTATGCTGTAAGGTTAAGAATAGTTTATCTATCAACAGCAATTAGAGCTGCAAAAGCAAGCAATGACATTAAAAATCACAGATAAATCTAACATGCATTGAAGTAAGAAGCAAAGACCTAAAGTAACTATACATTACATACAAAAATATGTCAAACAACCAGGCTTCCATGAGGGAAAACCAATGAATTATTCATTTCTGGCATGGCGGCCAGGGCCATAAAGGTTGTAACTTACCATTTATAAGAGCTGCAGCCTCCTCGATGATGTGCTGAACATCATGAGAAGTTTCTGATTCCATTCTCCTTCCTGGCAAAATTTTGTTGTCAGTTCCCTCTCAAATGCCAGCTGAACAAGCTGTGTCTGTGTTCACTGAATACGTTATTTATGATGGAGAAGGAATTTTACACATTGCTGTAAATGCCCCCACATGTTATTCCATGTGCAGTACCAATAGTGCTGTCTGCATTACTGACAAAGGCCCGCAATATCTCTGAAGAACACTGAGTGTGGTACATTTGCTTTGTTGCTGGCTGTGGTTGCGATTTCACTTTACAAGAATGTGCAAGCCACAATAAACTCCTCTTCCACTGTTTCAGTTTTGGTTAGATCCAACAATGGCTCGACCATGTTCACATCCAAACAGTTTGGGTTCTCAGGATCCATGGCACATAGAGCTTCCCACCAGTTGACTATTTCCTTCGCTAAATCGTGATGACATTTCCCCCAGCACTTCATCTAAAGTGCTCAAAAACAGTCATTTACACTCCCTCTCTTCTCTATCATGCTGACCCAGTGTTCTTTTAACTACATACTCTTGCAGAGTTTTACTCGTGAGGCTCTGTCGTTTGCTTGGAGCTGGTGTGCTTGTGCCTCCTGGCATGCCTCCCAAGGATTTGTCAGCACACTCATACATACTGCGGAGAAGTTTGACACCGGTGTGCAGATCAATAGCTTCATACTGCAGTAACTTGTTAGGAAGGTCGAGGAGCCCCAGAATTTTGTGAGTCAACTTAAAAAACTCGGCTCTGTCACTGCTTTCAATAAGCCTGTGGCCTCAAGTCTCACATCTGTGCCATATGCGCGAGTAGATTTGATTTCACCCAGCGTCTCTGTGATATTGTCACTTGATTTCAAAATGACTGACACCGTGGCCAGTCTATCTCTGATCAAGAAGTCTTTTACATTCTTTCTCAGTGTATTGTGCAGCTATCGTGGGTTTCCTAAAGAAATTGTACAGGGAGCTACACTCATTGAAAAAGTTTTGAGTAAGTGTCAAAACAAACCTGTACTGGCTCCTCATCACCGAGGTAGTGAGGTGCTAGTGGCTGGGGTAACAGAGGTGCAGGTGCTTGTTGTGATCATACTCTCGTGCTGCTGGTGCTAGGCCATGGCTCTTCTTAATCTTGTTGGTCAGCAGGCAACACGTGGGGAAGGGTGGGTATTGCATTGGCTGCTAGGCTCCTCAATCTCTGTGGTCGGGCTAGCAAGCTGCTAGGTGAGCTCAGCATCGGTCTCGACATGGTGTTCCTCAGTTTTTTTTTTGCTCTTGGCAGTGCCCAGCTATTTTCGGATACCCATGCTGATCAAAGCTTAGCCAACTAGCTATAATTATTAATTGCGCCACTACCAAAACGTGTAATTGTTTTTAATAACCTGCCCAGGGACTGCGGTTGAAAATTAGCCGGCTGGCTAAAACCGGCACTTTTACTGAAACTTTGATTACTGTGCACTGTCCCTGTAAAAATAAACTGAAACTCAATGACGCTGTCTGTGAGAAGAAAAAAAAATGAGGAGGGACATGTCAAAATGCAGATTTTCTGAGTTTTCCATGTGGGCTTTTAAAAGCTAAATATTGGTGCAGAATTTCTACTTCAATTATCTAAGTGGACCGACCCTTCAAGTAAGCTGTATCCACAGGGAATGGTCACTGGATCCTTCAGTATTTTTACATTGTTTAATTGAACCTTTATTTAGCTAGGCAAGTCAGTTAAGAACAAATTCTTATTTACAATGACGGGCTACCGGGGAACAGTGGGTTAACTGCCTTGTTCAGGGGCAGAAAGACCGATTTTTACCTTGTCAGCCTGGGATTCGATCCAGCAACCTTTTGGTTACTGGCCCAACGCTCTAGAGCTCTAACCTGCCACCCCAGTAGATCCAGATAGATTGAAAAACGGATCAAGTCTATGGCCTCTGCCATGTTGATACACAAACTCACAGTCTGAGCAGCGGAGTGTCAGTATAAGTTATAACTGTTTGTTCTGAGGAGTAGGAGTGGCTTCCACTGAGCTCACCTGTATACTGTCAAAGGTCACTTCCTGGTTTTGTGAAACCTAACCATGAGGATAGAAAGTAATTGCGTTGGGTTATACAGTAAATAAATGACTCCTGAGGCATCCTCCAGCAAGAAATGTGTTGTTCTGCTTTCTCTCTCTCGATGCAAACTGGTCAAGGGAAGCAGACAGAAACAAGTTGCAGTCTGCTGAAGCTGCAGCAGTAGCGGTGAATCACCTCTGTGGAAATGATTAATCATTGGAATTCAGGGCCAGCTTGAACACAATAGATGTGAAAGTGGAAGGGAGTCACTGATGCTATGTTTCGCATTGAGCAAAGAGGAGGACAGCATATCCTCTTCAGGGTAAACTAGAATAGCTGCTAGAAGATGACTCAGCATTCAGGCAGCTTGCAGGTGAGCATGTTTTTCCTGTTTTAAAGTCTCTCTTCTCCTCAAGGCAAATGTGTCAGCTTAATGTATCTAGATGTGCAGTAGCATATGGTTTCTGTTAGGACATTTCTAAACAATGTTATTATTTGACACAGAAAATATATTAGAACAAATAGAACAAATCTCTAATGGCAAAATATGTAAAAGATATGCTCTCTTTCTTCCACAGACTTGAATGGTACAGAGATGAATGCTTTGTGCACAATTCTTGCGGCACTCACCATGATCTCTTGTGTGTTGGGGGACAATTCCGGACAGTACTCCTTGGCCTCAGAGGCAGCCAACTTTGCCATTGACTTCCATAATCGCATGGACAAATATGCTTTTGCGTACAAGGTCGTCGAAATTCTATCTGCCACGCCACAGGTCTGTAGACTGCACACTTGCACACCACTTGCAGTAAAATATTGTTTGTTTTATAATAGTTATAAGTTCTTCAGAACTAACTGAACTGAAAAAATACTTAATCACTAATTGAACTAAAATTGTAATTATGTCCTCGGATTTGGCACTAGACTTGAATGAGAATATTTAAAGTACACACGTAGATTAAAGTATTCACCTTACGTAAATATTTCTGTTGACTTTTAGATTTACCCTCCTGCTCGGGTGAAGTACACCATGACTGTCAAAGTGGGAGAGACTGTGTGTAAGAACGAAGCCAATGTAAACTTGGCTGATTGCAGCTTGCAGAATTCTCTGGATCTCAAGGTAATGTATAATTTACCTGCTAAATCACCATTCACCTTGAAGTAAATAGTTAGCCTACAGTATATATTAATACGATTACCTGAGCTCTGATCATATACACAGTATTCGCCAGTTTCCCAGGCCAAGATTAAACCTAGTCCTGGACTAAAAAGCACTTTCAGTGTAGATTCTACTTTGAGCATGCTTTTTGGTCCAGGAATAAGCTCATCCGGGCCAAGGAAACTGGCCCTAAAATATTCAAGTATCTGATGATGTCTGTCTCTCTCTTTTCAGACTATGATCTGCCATTTTGTCGTGCTTGAGGTCCCACATTCTGCCTTTCCAACTCCAAGCTACCTTCTGGTGGACCAGTGTAATTGACATGGACTTGGAATTTAAGTTTGTCAAAGCATTCTGGAATGAACTAACCCTGCTGCTGCATCACCACCACACATCTACAATTCTTTAAAAGCATTTTATTGTCAACACAAACACAATATTTGAAGCTTGACATTTAAACTTTGATTCACAGTCTTTGAACTCCTTTAGTACGTTTTACCTGTTATACATTTCCAATAATCCCTTGGCCACCACAGTCAAGTTCTACTGATTAATTAAGAGGTTAATACATTACTTTAAAAAGGGAGTTTTGGTGTTGTTTTTTACTTGATTTAATTTATTTTTAATTTGTCATATTTCTTAGTAGTAGGAACACATTGGTATACTTTATTTCCCCATGGTTTTAAAAAGTGCCTTTGATGTAGGCCTATAAATGTTCACATTTAGAATAGCAGAGAAACTATTACACATACTACACGATTACACAATACACATAGCTTGCATGCCCTATATACAGAAAAGCCATTCTTCATTACCATGTAAGTCTACCTTTATGAGCACTGGAAGCAACACTTGTCAATGTGTTTGAACGTTGTCTTGCTTCCCTTTGTTTACTTTGGATGACTAAGCCATAAAGGCTGCCAGCCTGCCACACAGGTCAGCGCAGGAAGGGGAGAGACCAAACACAGGTGCACTTCTTCCACCGCTGTAAGGAACATCAGATATAAGAGACATGAGGTCATCTTCGGCAATGTTCTCTCAGAGTGTTCTTTCTGTCACAGACGTGTTAAATTCTCATGCAGTCATTACCCAAGTTGTGTATGTATAAGAAAGGGCACTGAGCCCTAGACTACATCATTTCAGTAGAGGTGTTCTTTTAGAATGAGGGGTGCTGTAGCTCTGCTGGTGTTGCTGGTCTGTCTGGGACATGGGCTCAGGGAGAGAGTGGAGGGTTCAGAGATAATTACATTACTCAACAGTGTCACAGGGAAGGGGGCGATAGCAGGGTGCAAGAGGTTCAATGCTTGATGATCTGAGCGCCCCCCTGAGTTAATGAGTACAATTTCAGTAGATCACTGTTGGGCTGGTAGATCAGACAGGAACTTTGGGGCAAGGTCATTTAGTGCTTTGAATGTGGTTCATATTGCCTTATTGGGAATTCAGGACTTGGACAAGGAGTCAGTGAAGCTTAAAGACGCAAAGATGATTTGGTCAAATTCGTAGTGAGTCAACACCCTTGATGCTGTGTTCTGAAAATATTAGGAATTTTGCTCAGGCTTTTGGAAGTGAAAAGGGTATTGCTATAGTAAAGTTTGGAAAATGCTAATTTGATGTAGGCCTACTTCGCCCACTAATCCGGAGAGAAGGTACATTTTTATTGTCACACAGAAGATAGATACAGTGGTGGAAAAGGTACCCAATTGTCATACTTCTGTAAAAGTAAAGATACCTTAATAGAAAATGACTCAAGTAAAAGTGAAAGTCACCCAGTAAAATACTATTTGAGTAAAAGTCAAAGTATTTGGTTTTAAATATACTTAAGTATCAAGAGTAAAAGTAAAAGTATAAATCATTTCAAATTGCTTATATTAAACAAACCAGATGACACAATGTTCATGTTTTTTTGCGGATAGCCAGGGACACATTCCAACACTCAGATATAAATTACAAATGAAGCATTTGTGTTTAGTGAGTCCGCCAGATCAGAAGCAGTAGAGATGACCAGGAATATTCTCTTGATAAGTGTGTGAATTGGACCTTTTTCCTGTCCTGCTAAGCATTCAAAATGTAACAAGTACTTTTGGGTGTCAGGGGAAATGTATGGAGTAAAAAGTACATTATTTTCTTTAGGAATGTAGTGAAGTAAAATTAAAAGTTGTCAAACATATTAATAGTAAAGTACAGATACCCACCAAAACTACTTAAGTAGTACTTTGAAGTATTTTTATTTAAGTATTTCCCACCACTGGATAGGTGCAGTGAAATGTGTTGTTTTAAGGGGTCAAGTAAAAAATGTAATCAAACTTTATTTGTCACATGCGCCGAATACAACAAGTGTAGAGCTTACCGTGAAATGCTTACTTACAAGAGGTTAACCAACAGTGCAGTTCAAGAAGAGTTAAGAAAATATTTAACAAATAAACTAAAGTAAAAAATAATAAAACAATAATGAGGCTATATACAGGGGGTACCGTTCCCGAGTCAATGTTTAGGGGTACAGGTTAGAGGTAATTTGTACATGTAGGTAGGGGTGAAGTGACTATGCAAAGATAATAAACAGCGAGTAGCAACAGTGTACAAAACAAATGGGGGGGTCAATGTAATAGTCCGGTTGTCACGTTCTGACCTTAGTTCTTTTGTTATTTCTTTGTTTTAGTATTTTCAGGGCGTGAGTTGGGTGGGTTATCTATGTTTGTTTTTCTATGTTTTTTTTTTCGTTTGGCCTGGTATGATTCTCAATCAGAGGCAGGTGTCGTTAGTTGTCTCTGATTGAGAATCATACTTAGGTAGCCTTTTTCCACCTGGGTTTCGTGGGTGGTTATTTTCCGTGTCAGTGTTTGTCCCACACGGAACTGTTTCGGTTTGTATTTCACGTATTGTTTTGTTTCTGTGTTCGTTTGTATCATTAAAATATATTATGGACACATACCACGCTGCGCATTGGTCTGACATTTCTTACTCCTCGTCAGAGGAGGACGAAGAAAACCGTTACACCGGTGGCCATTTGATTAGTTGTTCAGCAGTCTTATGGCTTGGGGTAGAAGCTGTTAAGGAGCCTTTTGGTCCAAGACTTGGCACTCCGGTACCGCTTGTCGTGCGGTAGCAGAGAAAACAGTCTATGACTTGGGTGACTGGAGTCTGACAATTTTATGGGCTTTCCTCTGACACCGCCTATTATATAGGTCCTGGATTGCAGGAAGCTTGGCCCCAGTGATGTACTGGGCCGTACACACTACCCTCTGTAGCGCCTTATTGTCAGATGCCGAGCAGTTGCCCTACCAGGCGGTATGGCACTACCACTGTTGTGTCGTCAGCAAACTTAATGATGGTGTTGGAGTCGTGTTTGGCCACGCAGTCGTGGGTGAACAGGGAGTACAGGAGGGGACTAAGTACACACCCCCGAGGGGCCCCAGTGTTAAGGATCAGCCTGGCAGACGTGTTGTTTCCTACCCTTACCACCTGGGGGTGGCCCGTAAGAAAGACCAGGATCCAGTTGCAGAGGGAGGTGTTTAGTCCCAGTGTCCTTAGCTTAGTGCTGAACTTTGTGGGCACTATGGTGTTGAATGCTGAACTTTAGACCATGAATAGCATTCTCACATAGGTGTTACTTTTGCCCAGGTGGGAAAGGGCAGTGTGGAGTGCGATTGAGATTGCGTCATCTGTGAATCTGTTGGGGTGGTATGCAAATTGGAGTGGGTCTAGGTTACCCGGGAGGAGGCTGTTGATGTGAGCCATGACCAGCCTTTTAAAGCACTTCATAGCTACCGACGTGAGTGCTACTGGGCAGTAATCATTTAGGCAGGTTACCTTTGCTTCTTTGGGCACAGGGACTATGGTGGTCTGCTTGAAACATGTAGGTATTACAGACTCAGTCAGGGAGAGGTTGAAAATGTCAGTGAAGACACTTGCCAGTTTGTCCGCGCATGCTTTAAGTACACGTCCTGGTAATCCATCTGGCACGGAGCTTTGTGAATGTTGACCTGTTTAAAGGTCTTGCTCACAACTACAGAGAGCGTTATCACACAGTCATCCAGAACAGCTGGTGCTCTCGTGCATGCTTCAGTGTTGCTTGCCTCGAAGCGAGCATAAAAGGCAATTAGCTCGTCTGGTAGGCTCGTGTCACTGGTCAGCCATTGCGTTGAGGTTGCTGATGACCTCCCTCAGGGATTCTCGCTCTTTCTTCAGAGCGAATTTATCCCACATTTCAGCGAATTCGCCGTGGGTGGCCAGGTTTTCCAATATATCATGACCATGGTGCCTGTGGACAAAGATTTTGTATTATACCTTGCACCCAACCAAATATTTATGTTTTATGATAAACATCTTACACAATTGATTTAACTGTAATCTATAAATAATCTCAACTATCTAACAGCTGGGCATTAACTCTTGCTTATTATGAAAACAAATGAATGAATTTGTGCAGTGCCTGGCTCAGGCGACCATTGCTATCAAGGAGGGTTGTGTTCATTTGGCACCAAATAGAAGAAAAGTGACTGACACAGGGAGGGCAACTACCTGGACTTGTCAATAAGAAGCACACTTTTGTTTTCCATTGCAAAGTTGTATAAATGTTTTCCTTTGTGTGCCATCATGCACATGACCCAGTTCAATTAGCTGGAGGCTCTTCCCACCTGACTTCCAGTGCTGGGTCCACACACTGAGGTATAAAGAACTGGAGACTGCATGCAACATGCCTGACTGATGTTGGTGATCTACTCACGTTAGTATAAGCAGATTCATGGACCGTCTAAGTAACATCCGGTTTACACAGACAAACATCCACGGCCGATCCTTGCCATTCTGCCACCATAGGCGAGATCCCCGGATGTTGAAATCAGGCTCAATTTTGGTTCTGAATGAAAGTTGAAAATAAGTAATTTAATCCTTGGCCCAAATCAAAGCCAGTCTGAACCCGCACCAAATCTGAACCAATCATAGACGACGATTGGTTCAGATTTGGTCTAGACCGAACCAAAAACCAATGTCCGTGGATGTGGAAATGTCCAAAAGGCGTCAGCGTCGGTCAGTGCATACTGAGGTGTTGCCTACAGTGTTGTCTGAAATTAAATTTTATGAATGCCCATCTATGTGGAAAACCTACCATTTGTAAAACACACAAAAAAGACAGAAGTCAGCTCATGCTTACTGGGGTGTAACCTACCATGGCCCACCCTTTGTAAAACAGGCCATTGCATTGAATTTATTAGTCCTGATTCCTGTGAATTATCAATTTGGCTATTTAAGCTCTGAATATCAGCTACCCAACTTTATCAGGAGTTATCGTCAGCCTATTTACAATGTGTTTACTCAGCAGGGAAATGCAGAAGTATTTTCTTTTTCACTATGATCGGTTCTTCTTTTTTGGTCTCTCCTATCATTGCTATGCAGACGACACACAATTAATCTTCTCCTTTCCCCCCTCTGATAACCAGGTGGTGAATCGCATCTCTGCATGTCTGGCAGACATATTCAGTGTGGATGACGGATCACCACCTCAAGCTGAACCTCGGCAAGACGGAGCTGCTCTTCCTCCCGGGGAAGGACTGCCCGTTCCATGATCTCGCCATCACGGTTGACAACTCCATTGTGTCCTCCTCTCAGAGTGCTAAGAACCTTGGCGTGATCCTGGACAACACCCTGTCGTTCTCAACTAACATCAAGGCGGTGACCCGTTCCTGTAGGTTCATGCTCTACAACATTCGCAGAGTACGACCCTGCCTCACGCATGAAGGGGCGCAGGTCCTAATCCAGGCACTTGTCATCTCCCGTCTGGATTACTGCAACTCGCTGTTGGCTGGGCTCCCTGCCTGTGCCATTAAACCCCTACAACTCATCCAGAACGCCGCAGCCCGTCTGGTGTTCAACTTTCCCAAGTTTCTCACGTCACCCCCGCTCCTCCGCTCTCTCCACTGGCTTCCAGTTGAAGCTCGCATCCGCTACAAGACCATGGTGCTTGCCTACGGAGCTGTGAGGGGAACGGCACCTCCGTACCTTCAGGCTCTGATCAGGCCCTACACCCAAACAAGGGCACTGCGTTCATACCCTCTGGCCTGCTCGCCTCCCTACCTCTGAGGAAGGTAGGGAGGTTAGGAGGTTCCCGCTCAGCCCAGTCAAAACTGTTCGCTGCTCTGGCACCCCAATGGTGGAACAAACTCCCTCACGACGCCAGGTCAGCGGAGTCAATCACCACCTTCCGGAGACACCTGAAACCCCACCTCTTTAAGGAATACCTAGGATAGGATAAAGTAATCCTTCTAACCCCCCCCCCCTTAAAAGAGTTAGATGCACTATTGTACAGTGGTTGTTCCACTGGATATCATAAGGTGAATGCACCAATTTGTAAGTCGCTCTGGATAAGAGCGTCTGCTAAATGACTTAAATGTAAAATGTAAATGTTCTTCAAAAATGTATGGATACAAATTTGAAACCTGATCATGACATTGGGGTGAAACTCCTGGACAACAGTTGTGATTGTCCATTCTATATTGTCCATTTTACTTTGACTTGTCCTGTTTTTAGGATATGTTGTTTGTTAATATTGTCCCTCTCATGACATTGTCATACATTTAATATCCAGCCTGTAGGCTACAGAAAAGGCCACATACTCTCTTTACCATATCCTATATGTGCTACATGATTTAAGTCAGATACAAAAATTTGGGACGGAACGTTGGTGGAGCGCTGCAGAGATGCGTCTCTTCAACAGCACCCTGGAGAGGCGCGCTGGGAATGGACAAGTAAAATATTTTGTCCCTTGTCTTTGACAAGGTGGGCACTGTTTATCAAAGGGCGGCGTCAGGAGCGTCTTGGTCAGTTTAGCTCAGAAAATGGCGCCCTCGTCAATCTGCCCTATGGCGGCTGCCTAACAAGCGGGCCGGCAGTGCAAACATCACATACATGCGCACTAGCACCCAGTGCGCACAGGGAGCAACGCAACATGGCAGGCATTGGATGAATTTAAAATGTTAATATCTTCGGCAGTGAGTGATGGAGAAAAATTCTGCCTCAGCGACAATTATTTGAATAATTCAATGGATGTTTTGTGCACAAAGGTGGTGACTGAAATGTCTTATTAGGAATTTTCAAATCGGACTCTGGCAGTCTATAGAAATTGTCTTTCTGGACCGGACGTCAGTCAAACTGCAGTACAGAAGCAAAACTGTAGGTGCAAACACCCCACCCAACAGACTGTCGCCCAATCGCGTTCACGTTATCATGCTGCGTCACGCGGTTGCTAAACTAATCGTCACGCAATCCCTTCTCCAGGGTATGAGTCGAGAAACGTGCTTCTTACCCTACAAAAATAAATTGAACTGTATTTTAAGACAGTTAAATACTCTACTAACAAAAAAGCTGTTAGAATTGTAAGTGTATGTATGTCCCTTAAGGTCCTTGTGTAATTGTAATGTGATATTGTACCCCCTAGCTCGACTGTCCATTATATGTAATATATATACACTTGTGTTCCCTTGTACTTTCTGTATTGATTTGTTGTTAATAAAAATACATTTAAGAGTCGAGAAACGTGCCTATTTTCCTCGAAAGTACCTAATGTCACGATTCCAAAGCTATACAATATTACAGATAGTAAGTTAATTATCTCACATCTTGGAAAATATTTCTAATGTTGTACTTCTTGTTGACGAAATTCATGCTAATGTTGGGTTTTTGAGCTCCCAATTGACTCCCATTCACTCCTTGGAGGAGAGCTCTTATTATCCCTTGAATCGCCCAGAATGCACCTTATGACCCATTGACTTAGCACGGGAAACGTACACAATGGGGTTGTTTCGATTTCAATGGAGTTTCCCATCTCCTCAAAAGTATCTCTGACCTGACCCGTTGGTTCAGGAAGCGATCCGTGAGGTCCTCCCTTCTGGTCGTCACTAGTTACCACAGCCACAAAATCATAAACCCCGCCTATTTCTACAATTTATCTTCTTAAAATTGCATTTTATACCTAACCTTAACGACACTGCTAACCTTATGCCTAATCTTAAATGAAGACCGAAAACCACATAAAAAAAGGGTCATAATTTTTTACTATATAGCCAATTTGGACTTTGTGATTCTGGTAACTTTTGCAAACCCTGACAGAAAACCCCAGATCACACGGATACTAGTGGTTGAGGCTCGCTTTAGGCAGCATCGTCAACATATTTTAACGGTCCGCAAGATTTAGCAGCGGGACGATTTTTGTTGATAGTCGGTGACCAGAATATAATTTGTAGACTGCAAAATGACTGCAAGAAGCCCAAGCATCTATCATATTTGACAAAAAAAAAGGATAATTTCAAACCTTTCTTACGTTTGTTTGAGATCAAGTTACCTCTTTATTATGTGTGGTAATTTGGGAACAGAATTCCAAAATTAAAATCACTTGAAGCTGATTTCCTGATGTTTTAAGTATTGTATGTCCAACAATTTGAACAAATAATAATAATATAACATTTGTAATATAAATAATATAAATCGGGCCGCGGGCCGCCAGTTGGGGAACCCTGGACTAGTAGAAGGCAAGTGATGGAGAGAAGGCCAGCCTCAGTTGGACCGATTGCGTTAGCTACCCACTCTGAGCCCATATGTATTTGTATTGATTCATTTGCAGACGTACAACTTTAAGTCCGTTATATTCTTACTGACAAAAACAGTGTGGATTCGCGTTAGCTAGTTCATTCCCGCGATGGATGCGCGAATATCAGGCGGGACCGGCGTTGGTACAATCGCTAACGTTAGATCAAATTTGCCTAACGTTAGATCAAATTTGCAAGGTCCCAGTTCAGGTAATGGGAGAAGGATGACGTCCAAAAAAACGCGTTCAAAAAAAGGGAAAAGAAGAAAGAGACGAAGGAATAAAAAGACAAAGACCAACAAAACCCCACCATATTTACCACCGGAGGTAAGTTGGCTAGCTACTACTGTAGCAGATGTACAGCTACTGCTAGCTGGAGCTTGCTATCAAGTTCATGTTAGTTAGCTAGCTAGCGATATTATCCAATGCTAGACTAGCCAGAGCCTAGCTATTTACAAATTCTGACATTATTTTAGCTAGCATTTGGCAGATGCTGTCGTCTGAGCTTTTTCCATGGTAAGAAACTTTTTGTCCATATGTAACGTTGTTATAAGCAGGGAATGGACATTTGTTTGTTTGTTGACAACAACAGCTGGCGTTCGCACATAACAATGTTGTGACTAGCTGCAAGAGAGCCGCTTGGCAGCTCCATGATGTAGCAAGATAAATTGTTTCCCTGGTGGTGCATAGATGTAAAATACTGTAGTGATAGCTTGCTGTGGTGTGGGTCGTTTTTATTCAGAAGTACATTAGTCAACAGGGGTGTGTGCTTGTCTGTCAAAATACAGTACGGGCACACCTTTTCAAAACATGTCCTTCCCTCTGTTTCTCTCAGGCTGAAGAGGGAAACATTGAATATAAGGTACTGGTATACATTTCTTTCTTTTTGCATGTCGTCTTCCCTTTCACCTGTAGCTAGTAATCAAAAGTCAAAACACATCCATGTATATGAATGCATGCTCTCAAACACGAGGTTCACCTGTTGGACACTTCTTGGTGGTGAAGTGCTGTCCCGTGCTCTACCTTCACTGCAGCTGAAGCTGGTGAACCCCACACAATATCGCTTTGAGCACCTGGCCACCCAGTTAAAATGGCGTCTTCAAGAGGGACGGGGCGAGGCGGTGTATCAGATTGGGGTGGAAGACAATGGCCTGCTTGTCGGACTGTCAGAGGGAGACATGAGAGCCTCGCTGAAGACCCTACGGAGGATGGCAGAGAAGTATGTCACTACCTTGTTTGCAAACATCACCAAAGGCACAATCTGGGATACTTTCTTCAGCTCCATGGTCATTTCAATTATACCCATTGATTCTTGAAGAAACTAGTTTATAAATGTCTAATTTGACAGTTTGTCATTGTTACTGTATTTAACAGTTGCCCCTCAGTTTGGTAGGTATTGGTTATAAATGTGCTATCTCTGCCTCACCAGGGTTGGTGCTGACATCACACTTCTACGAGAAAGAGAGGTGGATTACGACTCGGACAGAAACTGCCGGAAAATCGCAGAGGTTCTTGTCCGAAAAGTTCCAGACGACCAACAGGTGAGATTAAACAGCACCTTGACTTATTTAAGAGACAATTCACCCAAATTACAAATCTCAAAAGTAAGGCTAGCCTATGGACTACAGAGTGAAGTAGAGTAGAAGGGCTGACTGTGTGCTGAGACGTGGTCCAGTTGTAACACTCCTGGCTCCTTGCACATATGCAACTCCCCACTGGAGTCTGTGCTTCAATTCACTTCTCACTGTCTCCTCACCTATCTCCCATTGTTTATTTTCTGTTTGTCAATTAAGCATTCAAATGCAAAAGGAGAGTGACTCTCTTGTTTTGCACTCAATCAATGGTCAATGGTAAGCTGTACATACAATGAAGGATTTCTGCCACGTCAATCTGCTGTAATTTCACTGCAGTGTCTCTTGTGTGTGTATGAGAGCAGTTCTTGGACCTGCGTGTGGCGGTACTGGGAAACGTGGACTCAGGGAAGTCCACACTGTTGGGCGTGCTGACGCAAGGCGAGCTGGACAACGGGCGAGGCCGGGCACGCCTCAACCTCTTCAGGCACCTTCATGAGATCCAAACGGGCAGGACATCAAGCATCAGCTTTGAGATTTTGGGCTTCAATAGCAAAGGGGAGGTGGGTAACAGCGTCTTATAGGTGACAAGATAAAGAAGGAAGGATAAACACGCATGAGTTTTCCCTTCCTTTGAGCAAAGACTATTAAAAAACAAAAACAACTTATTCCTCAAAAACTACACTGATATAGCAAAAAAGTGTAATAACACCAAAAACTGTGTAACAGCACACAAATGTTTTGAACACCTTCCATTTGTTACGAACCCATAAAAACAGTGTAACAACACACAAGTTAATCGAACTTCCTCTCATGTGGCTTTTGAAGGTGGTGAACTACAGTGACTCCCGTACAGCCGAGGAGATTTGTGAGAGCTCTTCTAAGATGATCACCTTCATTGACCTGGCCGGCCACCACAAGTACCTGAAAACCACCATCTTTGGCCTCACCAGCTACTGCCCAGACTTCGCCATGCTTGTGGTCAGCGCCAACACAGGCATAGGTAAGCCCGATCATATAGCTATAATAACAGTGTAGATTGTGCCGGCCTTTTTAACTTCTACAAGATTTGTTTGGCCCAGCAAGCTATGAAAAGTGATGTGCGTTTGACTACTTACAGTATGTGAGTACTTAGTGTTACAAAGAGGGCGTTAATTGCAAATGAGGTCATTGTTGACTAGATGTTTTTCCATAAATCTTCTCCTGAACCATATGGTCTATTTACTAGAAACTCATGGACAACATGGACAACATCTTTTTCTACTCAAGTATAAATTACCAAAGTTACCAACATTTCTGAAGTCTGGTAACTTTGGTAAATTACTGGGAGTTTTGCAACCCTACCACTGACCCAACCAGATACTATTTTCTCCCCCTTAGCTGGCACCACCCGGGAGCACCTGGGCCTGGCCATGGCACTAAAGGTACCCATCTTTATCGTGGTCAGCAAGGTGGACCTGTGCGCCAAGGGCACGGTGGAGCGCACAGTACGCCAGCTGGAGCATGTCCTCAAGCTGCCTGGCTGTAACAAAGTGCCGATGGTGGTGGCCAGCCCGGATGACGCCGTCACAGCCGCCCAGCAGTTTGCTCAATCCTCCAGGTAGCTGCTGAAAAGGAGAGAAGATCTAGAAGGGAACTAGAATTGAGATTCAGAACCCAATATACACCACATAGGCCTTAGGCCTTTTTGACGATATATCGTATTGTTTTGACTATCTCAATATTATTTTTTGCGATAGCTGCACCAAAACTCCAGTATTTTTCCTTTTTTGTTCACCATCTTCTTTTTAAATAGGGAGCCAATTTGTTTTCAGCACTTTTATTTCCATGATTGATCAAAACTTGTTTTCTCATGGCTCTCGCTTGTCCCTCTGCAGCAGACATATGGTGAGCAATATGTTTGGAACATCAAATCGCAATACATATAGAATTGTGAGAATCGCAAAACATATTGTATCGGCACCAAAGTATCATGATAATATCATATTGTGAGGTCCCTGGCAATTTCCAGCCCTAGTTGGTTGTATACACCCATTTAAAAATCAAGGGACTAACTATCTTAGTGGGCAGAATTTGGCATGGGACATCATAATGACGCAATTTTCCCAAGTGTAAACAAATTTTATGGAAGTCAGATAACCAGGTGAGCAGTTTTTTAGACATCTTTTGAGCAACCATTAAAATATGTCTATCTGGTTGTTATTTGGTTATCTGACCAGATAACGTCCAAAATATGACATCTTTATGACTTGATGTAGCTATGAAAAACATGTCTTTACCTGGTTATAATCTGGTTATCTGATGTCTCCTCAACCAGAAAACCAGTTGACATCCAGAGAATGACGTTACGATCACCCAAGCCAATTTCTTTACCCTAAATTACACCATTACGACACCTTTTCTGACGTTATGCTTAGGTTATATACTGGTTGTAAAAGTCACCTCATGCCCACTCTTTATGCCGTAGCATCACACCTATCTTCACCCTGTCCAGCGTGTCTGGAGAGAGTCTGGACCTGCTTAAGGTCTTCTTCAACATCCTGCCTCCTCTCAGCAACAGCAAGGAGCAGGAGGAGCTCATGCAGCAACTCACTGAGTTCCAGGTACTACACCTGCGTATGCACACACGCACCCAGACACATTAACGGATACAATTATTGTGTGAATGATGTGTGTGCATGGACATTGTGTGTGTCCACGCACACTCACCACTAACACAATAATACACATGCACACGCGTTTGTGCACAAACAACTAATACATTGCTCAAAAAAATAAAGGGAACACTTAAACAACACAATGTAACTCCAAGTCAATCACACTTCTGTGAAATCAAACTGTCCACTTAGGAAGCAACACTGATTGACAATACATTTCACATGCTGTTGTGCAAATGGAATAGACAACAGGTGGAAATTATAGGCAATTAGCAAGACACCCCCAATAAAGGAGTGGTTCTGCAGGTGGTGACCACAGACCACTTCTCAGTTCCTTGCCTTCTGCGGCTTGATGTTTTGGTCACTTTTTGATGCTGCCCGTGCTTTCACTCTAGTGGTAGCATGAGACGGAGTCTACAACCACACAAGTGGCTCAGGTAGTGCAGCTCATCCAGGATGGCACATCAATGCGAGCTGTGGCAAGAAGGTTTGCTGTGTCTGTCAGCGTAGTGTCCAGAGCATGGAGGCGCTACCAGGAGACAGGCCAGTACATCAGGAGACGTGGAGGAGGCCGTAGGAGGGCAACAACCCAGCAGCAGGACCGCTACTCCGCTTTGTGGAAGAGGAGCACTGCCAGAGCCCTGCAAAATGACCTCCAGCAGGCCAAAAATGTGCATGTGTCTGCTCAAACGGTCAGAAACAGACCCATGAGGGTGGTATGAGGGCCCGATGTCCACAGGTGGGGGTTGTTGCTTACAGCCCAACCCGTGCAGAACGTTTGGCATTTGCCAGAGAACACAAGATTGGAAATTCCGCCACTGGCGCCCTGTGCTTCTTCACAGATATAAGCAGGTTCAACTGAGCACAATGAGCAGCATCCTCCAGCATGACCGGTTTGGGCGGTGGGGTCAGTCATGGTGTGGGTGGCAATTTCTTTGTGGGGCGCACAGCCTTCATGTGCTCGCCAGAGGTTAGCTTGACTGCCATTAGTCCCGAGATGAGATCCTCAAGACCCTTGTGAGACCATATGCTGAACATGCACATTTGTGGCCTGCTGGAGGTCATTTTGCAGGGCTCTGGCAGTGCTCCTCCTTGCACAAAGGCGGAGGGTAGCGGTCCTGCTGCTGGTTGTGCCCTCCTACGGCCTCCTCCACGTCTCCTGATGTACTGGCCTGTCTCCTGGTAGCGCTCCATGCTCTGGACACTACGCTGACAGACACAGCAAACCTTCTTGCCACAGCTCGCATTGATGTGCCATCCTGGATGAGCTGCACTACCTGAGCCACTTGTGTGGGTTGTAGACTCCGTCTCATGCTACCATGCAGTGAAAAGCACCGGACATTCAAAAGTGACCAAAAACATCAGCCAGGAAGCATAGGAAGCTGAGAAGTGGTCTGTGGTCACCACCTGCAGAACCACTCCTTTATTGGGGGTGTCTTGCTAATTGCCTATAATTTCCACCTMTTGTCTATTCCATTTGCACAACAGCATGTGAAATTTATTGTCAATCAGTGTTGCTTCCTAAGTGGACAGTTTGATTTCACAGAAGTGTGATTGACTTGGAGTTACATTGTGTTGTTTAAGTGTTCCCTTTATTTTTTTGAGCAGTGTATATTACCCACCTACACACACTCTTTACAAACCCATCCAAACGCATACATGCATTCATGCACACGCGTAACAAAACATACACCCACACATACATTGCATACATACGAGATGTGAACGTGCACTTTCACACATTCAGATTCGCACCCTTATTCTGCGTCAATGCTTGCAAAATAGACTTCCTAATTCCTCTGCTTGTGAATATAGGTAGATGAGATCTATACCGTGCCAGATGTGGGGACAGTGGTGGGAGGAACTCTCTACAGGTCAGTTGGCCATAAGTCATATTGATACTCATGAATGAATGATAATGGATTTATTTAGCGCTGTTCTAGGGATTGTTCACCCAAATTACAAAATGACATATTGGTCTCCTTACCCTGTAAGCTGTCTATGGACAATGTCTGACAGCAATCCTGCTTTGGTTTAGTTTCCCTGGCACTGTTTCCAAGTGCTAACGTTTTAGCATTTGTGGCACAAATCCCATTCATGTCATGGTACCGATTATTATCAATATCAAGATACTTTTAGAGGATTTGCTCAACTAAGCTTTTAGCTAATCAAAAACCAATATAAGTCAATGTACTGCAAATGGTGTAACCCTGAAGTGCTGCTAAAAATGATTTGCCCTGGAGAGTTCCACTTTGACATATCATAATATGTTTTTCCTCCCGTTGTCCCGCGGACAGTGGGGTGTGTCGCGAGGGGGAGAGGCTGGTGGTTGGCCCTACGGACGAGGGCCGTTTCCTGAGGCTGAAGGTGGGCAGCATCCATAGGAACCGCTCGGCCTGCAGGGTGCTGAGAGCCGGCCAAGCCGCCACACTGGCCCTCGGCAACTTTGACCGCTCGCTGCTCCGCAAGGTCAGAGGGCTCAGCCACAACACAACCACATGTGCCCAGATGTGAATTTTCATGACTTTTATCTATAAGATACTTGTAGTTTCCCCTCCCATTTTATATGTTCTGCCAATCACATCCCTTAATATGACTGAACATTGCAGGGTCACATTTGGAAACAGGACGACTGCACAAACTGCTCATGGTTATGATACTGTCATCTGTCCTCTGTTTTGTGTGTTACGTGTGAAATTTCAAGTATAGGTAGGAGGTCTGTGTAGCCAACTATGTTTTTGTTAGTTTCTTTTTGAAGCACTCCAGACAAGAACTTCCCTCATGGGAAAAAAACATCTCTTCTATAAATAAAGTTATTTAAAAAATTGATAGCTATCAGTGAAAAACACATTTTGGTCCTTGGAACAATCTGATACAATGCCCATGCACTCACAACACAATATAATACACACATACACGCACAAACTGTTGTTATAAAATCACTTCCACAATGGTTGTTCCTTTCCCATCTCCCAAAGTACTTATTGGTGCATGTGTGTGTGTGTGTTGAATAGGGTATGGTGATGGTCAGCCCGAAGATGAACCCCACCATCTGCTGGCAGTTTGAGGCGGCCATCGTCCTTCTCTTCCACGCCAAAACATTCCGTCGGGGCTTCCAAGTGACCGTGCATGTGGGGAACGTAAGACAGACGGCCACCGTGGAGTGCCTGCATGGAAAGGTTAGTTTAGTAATAATAGTTATAAACTGGGTAGCATTCAGAGTCCTGAATGCTTATTGACTGATTGGCTGACAGCCATGGTATATCAGACCGTATACCACGGGTATGACAAAACATTTATTTTAACTGCTCTAATTACGTTGGTAACCAATATATAATAGCAATAAGGCACCTCAGGGGTTTGTGGTATATGGCCAATATACCACGATTAAGGGCTGTATCCAGGTACTCTGCGTTGCGTCGTACGTAAGAACAGCCCTTAGCCGTGATATACTGGCCATATACCACACCCCCTCGGGCCTTATTGCTTAAGTATACACTCCTTTTTCTTTTATACAGCATCCTTCATACATTGTAGTATTTAGACAAGTTTGTACAAGGTCAATATTTTTTTTTATACCAGAAATGAAACCTTGTGCAATGTTCAGATAGAGATTTTATTATATAGAACAAACATGCCACTCTGCCATGTAGAGGAAGAGGAATCAGGTCAGCTCTATCCATGACATTTCTATCCGCAACGTTCCACAACGTCTACCTACTGATTGTGGCCCTGCTGCTTTACGAGTCAACACAAACCATTTTGTGTGCCCTTCCCTGTTTTCACCACCAGGAGGAGCTGCGCACAGGAGAGAGGGCCGTGGTCGGCTTCCGCTTCATCAAACACCCCGAGTACCTCCGCATGGGCGCCAAGCTGCTCTTCAGGGAGGGCGTGACCAAGGGCATCGGCCACGTCACCAGCCTCCTGCCCGACTCGCATGACCAAAACCAGATCCACGACCAGAACCAGAGGGAGATAGAGAAATAGAGAGGAGGAGAAAGGAGGGAAGGAGAGGAAATGATAAGCTCTCGTGAACATGCCCCCCCCCTCCCCCTCCCTCTGAGTAAGTTTGTGTGAACTGCCGGCACCGGACGTCATCCCAGTAGATTGGTATTGAACCACACACTGGTATTGTAATCACCATTTGTTTGTATCTAAGTGTGTCTGTACTGTACTTTCCTCATCTGCCCTTCGTGCCATGTAGAGATGTAAAGCCCTATTGAAACCCTTGATCCTTCTCAGTGGTGGATTCTGGGGTTTGATGCTTTGATGAGTGTGGGTTCAGGCAAAGGTCAGCGTCTTTAGTCGAAGCTGGGTTACCTCTTCGAAGGCAGGCTAAACTTTCATCTAATCTGCTGTGGATTGCTTGAAGGAACCATTCCCATCCCTCTCTGGCTCCAAACACCAGATACAATAGATCAAATGCATGCTCTCCCTGTTTTACTTGGACTAGACGATGTGGAACATACTCAGCATACCCATCCTTTGGTGGTTTAAAGGGATAGTTGGCTTTTTAAAAGTTTTAGCTCATTGTCGACTTACCTAAGGCAGGGTTTCCCAAACTCGGTCCTCCCCACCCCTCCACGGGGTGCACGCTAAGGTTTTTGCCCTAGCAATACACAGCTGATTCAATTAAACAACTCATCATCAAGCTTTGATTATTTGAATCAGCTGTGTAGTGTTAGGGCAAAAAACAAAGCGTACACCCGTGGGGGGAGTTTGGGAAACCCTGACCTAAGGTGTTGTCGTTTTTACGTTTGTTAGCTTGTTATTTAGCAATGTGCAGAATGGCTAGCATTTTTGGAGCATGTAGCAATGCTAGTGTAAACAGGTTGTATCAGTTAGCATTGCTTTCGAAAGCATGTGGAAAGCAGGGAAGTCAACCAGTGATGGTCCTGTCTGCAAAAGGAAGAGCTCTTTTACCATGCTTTTGAATGCAAGTTTCCTTCCATACTTTTTCTAAAATATTGTGGTTTACTCTCTGCACTTCATTCGTCTTGATTAGTATTAAGGAAAAGTAGACTACGTGCTGCCCATTTTGGTGACGCAAATAAGTGGCAACCGTAAATGCTGCCATGCTAATTTTCTAAATGTTAAATTCAACTAAGTCTGTGTAGGGCAGCAATAATGTGTGAGGGTTGAGAATGAGCCGAGTCAAGATGCTTGGCGTAGTCAAGTGAATGTTGCATTGCAAACCCGTTCTGAAAGAAATGTAGGGGCAAGTATTAAGTGATGTGATGTTTTTCATAGTAGAGACGCCGCTTTTGTTACCCTGTTACTTCAACCCATTGAACCCAATGCTGTGTATATGTCATAGCTTCAGGCTTGTCTGTGTACAAGGCAGCTTTGTGCAGCTAGATACCCATTTGGAGTCTGCATGCTTAATAGGGACTTGTGAAAATCTAAAAATCAGACTAAATAGACTCCTAAATGACAAATATTTATTGAACTCTAGACTTTATCCCTCACGCTTTACGAGGTTGTGTGCAATTATAACTAAAGCATTGAATGTAATGTACATCCACTTCTAAATACCATTTTGAAGCACAAACATTTTTGTGAGAGTTGTCGATTTTGCACTTTGTATTTTTGGAATAGCTTCTGCATGTTTGTGTGCGCCAGAGGTTACCGAATCTAGTCCGGGAGAGCTTTAAGGTGTGCGGTAGTGAAACATGGGATTCAATTTATCATGGTGTTGATGCATATTGAGGTCTTAGTGACCACTGATGTATGCCGCTTATTCAAGTGTCAGCTGATCTTTACAGTATCTTATGTTTACTGTCATAAGAAATATACCAATTTAGTACAGAAAGCATGCAGAGCACTTTTCTTTTAGATTATATATTAAATATAATATTACAGGTATTATTAGCTTCTTTGCTTGAGACACGTGGCAAGTTTGCAGTATGTGTATGAATTGCATCAAGGTTGTGTAAATAATATTAAACATGTTTTATTGTGACACTTTCTTTCCCCATAAAAACATCAAAAGACAAATATTTTTGCATATTTTTATTGACTTTTTAAAAGCTGAACTTATTTGGCTTGATGGTCAACACAGATTGTTCACAGAACACATTTTAATGTGGATTTTGCAGCTTAGCTAAAAGCAAAGTTTTGAAATGTCACTGGTTTAAATTACTAAATTCCATTAATAAAATGTGTTTACACTTTTATAAATGACTTTCATGAATAGGCTAAACATGTATAAATAGTTAAAGGGTCTACATACTATTAATATGACTATTTACATTGAAATTATTAGTCATTTATAAAGGATTATAATGGCTTAATCATGAAAGTTATAACGTGTAACCAAAAAATGCTGGTCATATTCTGTCTGGTGCAGGGCTGACCAACCCTGTTCCTGGAGAGCTACCCTCATTTATGTTTTCGCTCCAACCGCAGTTGTGACTAACCTGATTCAGCTTATCAACCACCTAATTGTTATAAATAGGATGGGCTAGATTATGGTTGGAGCGAAAACATACAGGACGGTACCTCTCCGGAAATAACGTTGAGCAGCCCTTTAAGATATGAAGGATTGGATAAGGAGGTGATGTTGAGCGAGACCCTTGAAGCTTGTGCTATTCAACATTCATTACTAGCACAGCATGCCAGGCTACATACAGTACTTACACACAAAATGTTCTACAAAAACATTGAAAAATAGACATTCATAGGAAAACAAAGTAACTCAGCCACAACATTAGAGCTTCAAATCTAGGTGGAACTACAGTGCCTTTAGAAAGTGATCACACCCCTTGACTTTATCCACATTGTTGTGTTACAGCTTGAATTTAAAATGGATTAAAACAGATTTTGTGTCACTAGCGCACACACACACAAAACCCCATAATGTCAGTGTATTTAAAAAAAATATATAAAAAAAAATTACAAATTAAATGAAAAGCTGAAATGTCGTGAGTCAATAAGTATGCAAGCCTAAATAAGTAGATTTTTTTTTGTGTGGCAAAGAAATGAACTTTATGTACTGAATACAAATCGTTAGGTTTGGGGAAAATCCAACACATCACTGAGTACCACTTCATATTTTCAAGCATGGTGGTGGCTGCGTCATGTTATAGGTATGCTTTTCATCGGCAAAGACTAGGAAGTAAAAAATAAACAGAATAGAGCTAAGCACAGGCAAAATCCTAGAGGAAACCCTGGTTGAGTCTGCTTTCCAACAGACGCTGGGAGACAAATTGACCTTTTAACATGACAAAAACCTAAAATACAAGGCCAAATATACACTGGAGTTGGTTACGAAGACAACATCAAATGTTCCTGAGTGGCCTAGTTACAGTTGACAGAAATCGGATTCAAAATCTATGGCAATAATTGATAATGGCTGTCTACAAATGATCAACCAATTAGACAGAACTTGAAGAATTTTTAAAATAATAATGTGCAAATATTGTACAACCCAGGTGTGCAAAGCTCTTAGAGACTTACCCAGAAAGACTCAGCTGTAATCGCTGCAAAAGGTTATTCTTTCATGTATTGACTCAGTGGTGTGAATACTTATGTTAATTTGATATTTCTATATTTCATTTTCAAAAAAGTTCTCTCACTTTGTCATTATGGGGTATTGTGTGTAGATGGGTGAGAAATAAACAAATGTAATCAATTTTGAATTCAGGCTGTAACACAAAATGTGGAATAAGTCAAGGGGTATGAATACTTTCGGAAGGCACTGTATACCCACAGCCAGATCGTTTGTGATAACCTGATAGTAAGATTATGGAAAATGCCATGACATAGAAAAAGCTTTACATTTCCAACTGCCACAGTTACAAACCCTTACAAATTGATTCTGCTCAGAAAATCACACGTCTACAAAAAACACTGTTCAGAAGTCTCCATGACATGTTGCACGGTGTATACATTCCTGCAGTGAAAAGGAAACAGCATGACCATGTGTATATTATCCATACATAGGTTGAAAACCATTTAGCATGATATGGTCATTCACAGACAGGTTCAAAAGACCAAAAGATTGAAGTGTAATGCTTGACTTTGACATCCAAAAGACCAGAAAGCGTGAAATGTAGTGCTGGACTTTTTAAGTTCTTCATTCGCCTTTCTAAAGTAACTTCTTGGTCTTCAACTTCTTCAAGTCGGAGTAGTTTTCAGCGAGTAGGGTGGAACGTGAGCCGATATAATTTAAGCCAAGCTCCTCTGCCGTGGCTTGATCCTCAGATACAGCTAAGAAGAAGAAAATACCATTTTAAAGATCATAAAACTATGGTAAGCAGGGGGCTGAGATTCTCATTTAGATGGTCTCAATTTAGATTCAGCATTATTACATAATTTTCTTAAGTGACAGGATTTCCCCCACTAGTTAAAGAAATCTATTAATCCTTGCCAGATAATGGCAGAAAGGTTTTTGTCAAGGGGGTTACGCAAGGAGCTGGTAGGTCTTTACAAGGCATGCGTGACTTAAGAAATGTTAGGCCTTCACCAGTCTTCTAATCAGAGAAGTAGACCCTCAAGGGTAATTTCTTCCCCAAATAGATTGAAAGTTGCACTTTTATACTTTTTCCCAGGGGAACAACTTCGGTTTTAGAATTGGGGGTGACATAATTATTATTATATATATCTTTTCCCCAATCGGATAAACACTCCAAATAGCCTACAGGACCGCTCAGTTTAAGTTGCGCCCCGAGTTTTCACTGAACATATTCTTTGACCTCTAGCACCGGGGCCAGTATTCACAACATCTCAGAGTAGGACTTTTGATATTTAATTTGCCATAATGGATAACTTTAAGCGCCCAGGCGTTTATTTGCTTAAAACGCAGAGCTCACACTGTTATAAATCAGGTTTCCAGCTCTACAAGTTGATAAAAAAACTACTGTCATTAATAAGTTCACCGACAGTCCTGTTTGCTAATTAAAACACTTACATTTAGAACACACTGCAAATGTTAGGCTACAAAAGCAGCAAAGTGGATTGTGGTACAGTTAGTTTGAGGTTGGAAGTTGGATATACAGTACCAGTCAAAAGTTTGAACACACCTACTCATTCCAGGGTTTTTCTTTATTTTTACAATTTTCTACATTGTAGAATAACAGTGAAGACGTCAAAACTATGAAATAACACATATGGAATCATGTAGTAACCAAAAAAGTGTTTGAGATTCTTCAAAGTAGCCACCCTTTGCCTTGATGACAGCTTTGCACACTCTTGGCATTCTCTCAACCAGCTTCATGAGTTAGTCACCTGGAATGCATTTAAATTAACAGGTGTGCCTTGTTAAGTGAATTTGAGGAATTTATTTTCTTCTTAATGCATTTGAGCCAATCAGCTGTGTTGTGACAAGGGTGTGGTGGTATACAGAAGATATCCCTATTTGGTAAAAGACAAGGCCATATTATGGCAAGAACAGCTCAAATAAGCAAACAGAAAAGACAGTCCATCATTACTTTAAATTTCAAGAACTTTGAAAGTTTCTTCAAGTGCAGTCGCAAAACCCATCAAGCACTATGATGAAACTGACTCTCATGAGGACCGCCACAGGAAAGGAAGACCCAGAGGTACCTCTGCTGCAGAGGATAAGTTCGTTAGAGTTACCAGCCTCCGAAATTGCAGCCCAAATAAATGCTTCACAGAGTTCAAGTAACAGACATCTCAACATCAACTGTTCAGAGGAGACTGTGAATCAGGCCTTCATGGTTGAATTGCTGCAAAGAAACCACTACTAAAGGGCAACAATAATAAGAAGAGACTTGCTTGGGCCAAGAAACACAAGCAATGGACATTAGACCGGTGGAAAACTGTCCTTTGGTTTGATGAGTCCAAATGTGAGATTTTTTGTTCCAACCGCCGTGTCTTTGTGAGACGCAGAGTAGGTGAACGGATGATCTCCACATGTGTGGTTTCCACCGTGAAGCATGAGGGAGGAAGTGTGATGGTGACACTGTCTGTGATTTATTTAGAATTCAAGGCACACTTAACCAGCATGGCTACCACAGCATTCTGCAGCGATACGCCATCCCATCTGTTTTGCGCTTAGTGGGACTATCATTTGTTTTACAACAGGACAATGACACAACATACCTCCAGGCTGTGTAAGGGCTATTTGACCAAGGAGAGTAATGGGGGGCTGGGAACTCCTTCAAGACCGTTGGAAAAACATTCCAGGTGAAGCTGGTTGAGAGAATGCCAAGACTGTGCAAAGCTGCATTCAAGTCAAATGGTGGCTACTTTGAAGAATCTCTAATATAAAATAAACTTTTTTGGTTACTACATGATTCCATATGTGTTATTTCATAGTTTTGATGTCTTCACTATTATTCTACAATGTAGGAAATAGTAAAAATAAAGAAAAACCCTTGAATGAGTAGGTGTGTCCAAACTTTTGACTGGTACTGTATATCTCTTGCTAGCCCCATAGAGCCGAATGTTTGTCGAATATCCAACCTCTATGTAGGCCGTCATTCTAAATAAGAATTTGTTCTTAACTGACTTGCCTAGTTAAATAAAGGTTAAACTAAAAAAACACGGTGGTCAGTTTTTTTCGGTGGCTAACACAGACAGAATTATTGCATTTTGGCAGGTTGGGATCAATCATCCAGCACAAGGGGTTTGAAAAACAATTCTGAACTCTTTGGTAGAGATGCTGTGAAATTCCAGTGGAGCAGTACGAGAAAATGCGTGCATGCATAACCTACTGGTAATTACCCTGTTTTGACCCTACATTTAATAGAGACTGGCATTTATTTAGCGATGCTCGGCCATTAGAAGAGACAGGCGTTTGTTGGAGGCTTTGCGGTTAATGGAAGTTTTACGGTATATGGACAGATCCTAGATCAGCATTCCTCCTTTTAGATGCTTTGTGGAAATGGCCCCTGATCAAAACCAATGGATATGTGTATGTCCACTTTTCATATACTAAACCACTGCTCTGAATACAATATGGAGCTGCAGCCCCCAGACAGACACTACTGCTGAATTCCAAATTGACTGCTCTTCACCCTGCCTATGATTTTTGCCACATTTCTTACACCGATCCCATCATTTCAGATCTACAGGAGTGCCTAGGGCTTAGGAACTAGGGGTGGAGCATATGTGTGGTCAGGCTAGTGTCCCTCCCCTCTCTCCTGCTCACCCCTAGCAGGTTCCTTGGAATGTAGCCCTCTCTGTCTCCACAGCGGGCCCACCACCACTCTATCTCGTCCTTGTCCTCGCGCCGCAGCACCGTCATGCAGTCGCCTTCCTGGAAGGCCAGCTCGTCGTCCTCCTCGGCCTCGTAGTCCCACAGGGCGTACACCACCCCACGGTTCATGATGCCTATCTTCTCCTGTACACCTGCATCAACAAAGTCACACCCACCTCGTCAGGAACAAGCTGTTATAATTCTATTTCCGCTAAAACATGTTATGGAAGGCCGAACGTTAGTTAGAGTAGGTGAGGGTAGCTACATTTTGTAAAGAAGCGGCGTCGAGTGCAAAACGGAAAAAGAAAAATAGGCACACAGTGTTTTGAGCAAATAATGGTTTGTGCTTTGTCTCCAGTCAGAGTACACTAGCGGTCTCACCGTAGAGGAACTGGGAGCACTGTGCGTAGCCCTCCTCCATCTCCTCGCACTTGTCTGCCGCTGTCTGCATGTCACTGTAGGTGGTGGCGAACACAGCAGCCCCGGACTCCACCAGGAACTTACACACCTGCACGTTGTTACAGGAGGCCGCGCAGTGCAGTGGAGTCCTGGGAGAGAGACAGACAGACACGGAGAGGTAGAGTGAGGTAGGGACGGAAGAAAGGAAGGGAGGTAGAGAGGAGGGCAGAGGAGAAAGAGATAAGAGAGGGAACAAGGTGGGAGAGCAAGATGATGGGTGAGGGAGAGTGGGGGAGTGAAGGAAGGGAGAAATAAAAAGAGAATAACTCTTTAGTAATAGTGGGCGACTGGATAACATCAGCCACATGAACACATTGGATGTGATGTGCTACTGGTTGCTGGGGGTGGCAACAGCTTTGATAAAGCTACTGTAAAGTCACATTGGCTACAATAAAGTAACAACAACCACTGTAAAGTTACTGTAAAGGGACAACGGCAACTGTAACGTGACAATGGCCACTGTAAAGTGACAATGGCTCACCAGCCATCGCTGTCGGCGGCGTTGGCATTCACGCCAAACTGCACCAGGAACTTGACGATCTCGGTGTGGCCGGCGCAGACGGCGTTGTGCAGGGCTGTGATGCCCTCGTCATTGGGCAGGCTGGGGTCATCCACCTATAAGGCACAAAGTTAATAGGCTTCAAGACATTTCCTAGACAAGGTCAGTTATCCGTCTTTACCCCTTACGGTTGATGTTACGATTTGGGGAGGGATTAGCTGATCTTAAATCTGTGCCTAAGTGCAACATGGTTGAGGTTAGGATTTGGGGAGGGTTTACCTGATCTTTGATCTGTGCCCTAAGTGCAACATGGTTGAGGTTAGGATTTGGGTAGGTTTTAGCAGGTCCTATAACTGCGCTTAAGGGCAACTTCTAAGCTAAGCGTTTTGACGGACGTAGACCAGCGTTTGTAGTTGCTTAAGAGTGCTACTTAAGTATTACTTGCAGCGGCATTGCAAAGCCTTTGCTTATGGGACGTCTGCTTGGAAGAGTCGTCTGAGGTTATCCAGTCTGTGGTATTGACATTGAAATTAGCAGGGCTAATGATGTAAACCTCACATCACTGAGTTCGAATCCGGCCAACAGCCCTTTGACTCCCCACCCTACTTATCTTCCCAACACTATCTCTTCAATTAAAAGGAGTGGGACTACTCACGTCATAGATGACCCTCTGCACCAGATCATACTCGCCCTCCAGAGATGAGTCCAGCAGCAGGGCCAGGGGGTTGAACTTGACCCGCATGCCGTGGTCGATGCGCTCCGAGTCGACCTTCCGCAGGTTGGTCCTCTTGCCCTGCAGGAGGGGAGTAGGAGGAGAGGAGTGAGGGCTGTAGGTGTTTCACAATTACAATATAATGCAGTGACATCTGTTAGCTATGGTCATCGAAATTGCTAAAAGGTTTTAAAATGAATTCTAATAAATGTAACAGTTGGACAATGGATGAAGATCCTCTAAACTTTGTTGAATTTGTATTATCCATCAGATATTGACTGAATTAAAGCACATAAATCATTTTACTGGCTTGGACAAATAATGAATGCAGTTCAGTTATTCAATTTGTCCAATATACATTGTTATTGTATCAGGTATTTTTGGGGGGATATGTTAAAAAATTATATGATGTGCATCATTTGCATAAATACACTGGGTGTACTTGCAAATATGTAACATTAACATAAAGGGGTGGAACAGGGCTGAAACCACCAAACACTTGCTCAGTCTAGCCTACCTGCACTGTAAAGACTGCTTCATTAATTACGGTTGTCACGCACTCTTGCATAGTTCAACAAGTGTGTCAATAGCAGGATACCCTCGTATAAAAAAAATCAACACGCTTGGCTTTAGAATGCACCCATCTAAACATTCTTTCCATTGCTTGCGAGATCGAACATAATCACAAGAATCCAAATGTTCATTTTCGGAAGTTGCTTTCATTTCAGTGCATCTTATTTGCTTTCCTTTTAACTTTATTTTTTACCCCCCAACTGCATTAAATGATTACTTTAATTCCACAAAAAATTAACACCCTTCAAAATAAAGTTATATTTCTTCTCTTTATTGTGATGTAAGTGTTGAGACGGTGTGTTAAATCCCAGACTAAGCTTTAGTGTTCTTATAGAGTCAACAGAAAGCCAATGTATTCCATTGAGCCCATTTCAGCCATTACCGGGGTGTGTTTGACAGGTCATTACAAACATTTCCACGGTCGTAATGTTAACAAGAAAAAACTACAGGCACAAGCAAGAGTATGAAGGAGTTGCAGGAGTAAAATGAAATCAATCAATCCAATGAGATTTAAGTGACAAGTAGGGCTGTGGCGGTCACGAAATGTTGTGAGCCAGTTATTGTCATGCAAAAGTCTGCAGGTCTCACGGTAATTGATAGTTAATTAACAAACAAGTTTAGTATCTCCAGGTCTCCAAGCATACAAGCCGCTGATGCGCGCCTTTGGAACGTCTACATTTTTAAAAGTCTAATAAATCCATTTAATACACACCATCACAATAAATCCATTATTTATTTTAGGTAGGCCTTAAAGAAACATTATGATTATGAAGAAAATGTATTTCAGAAGAACAGAATGAGTTGGTCTATGTATGTTATCTGGCTATGCGCCATAGGCTGTCATTTAGAAAACAAGATATGCTTATAATTCCCGTGCTATTATTTTACACAGTATTACATGATTTTATAGTAAGAAGAATATAATTTAACTTAGTGCCTTCGGAAAGTATTCAGACCCCTTGACTTTTTCCACATTCTGTGGAATATTTTTTTTAAATTATTATTATTTATTTTTTTAGCAGAAATGTCTAAAAAAACTGTTTTTGCATTGTCATTATGGGGTACTACGTGTAGATTGAAAAAAAAAAGAGAAATCCATTTTAGAATAAGGCTGTAACTTAACAAAATAAATCAAATAGAAATGATATTTTTCGTATTCCGCGCATATGAAGTGGCTATGTTGAGCGTAGAAGTGAATTTGAAACAGGTCCTATGCACTAGATTTAGAGTTATTTGGTCACTTTAGTTGTGAATGATACAAACCTTAGAATGTCTTAGCAACCAAAACATAGATGGGCTGCATGATAGGCTATTGATGATTTGAAAAGTTGCAAATAATGCTTGCACTCTGTTCCTTGCCTCAGACTGCACATGCTGTTCTGTCATCAAGTGATCATATTTTCACCCACCAGACTATTCTCAATTTAATCTCGTCTTTACTAATACAGTACCAGTCACAAAAGTTTAGACACACATACTCATTCCAGGGCTTTTCTTTATGTTTACTATTTTCTACATTGTAGAATAATAGTGAAGACATCAAAACTATGAAATAACACATATGGAATCATGTAGTAACCAAAAAAGTGTTTGAGATTCTTCAAAGTAGTCACCCTTTGCCTTGATGACAGCTTTGCACTCATTCTCTCAACCAGCTTCATGAGGTAGTCACCTGGAATGCATTTCAATTAACAGGTGTGCCTTATTAAAAGTTAATTTGTGGTATCTATCTCTTTCTTCCTTAATGCGTATGAGCGGTTAGATTCTGGGTTAAACTTGGAACATTGTTATACTAGAGACATGATACATCAGGAGTAATACTATAGTATCTGAGGAGTGATAGAGACTGGTTTTTACATCAGAAGTTAATGGTTATCTGTAGGACCCAGATGGCTTTGGAATGTGCTGGGTAGAGGGGAGGCAGTCACGGGAGTGCTATAGGTGATACTGTTGGAGAGCTTTGGATTAGGCATCAAGGGGATTGAAGTCAGGTCACCTTAAGGGAGGAGGAGCGGTTTATTACCCCATCACTTTGTCTTCCTGTCGAACCATAACAGATGTAAGGGTTGGAGAGAAGGAGGAGTGCATCTAAATTGGAGTAATATATATATATATACAGTGGGGAGAACAAGTATTTGATACACTGCCGATTTTGCAGGTTTTCCTACTTACAAAGCATGTAGAGGTCTGTAATTTTTATCATAGGTACACTTCAACTGTGAGAGACGGAATCTAAAAAATCCAAAAATCCAGAAAATCACATTGTATGATTTTTAAGTAAATAATTTGCATTTTATTGCATGACATAAGTATTTGATACATCAGAAAAGCAGAACTTAATAATTTTGGTACAGAAACCTTTGTGTGCAATTACAAGGATCATACGTTTCCTGTAGTTCTTGACCAGGTTTGCACCACTGCAGCAGGGATTTTGGCCCACTCCTCCATACAGACCTTCTCCAGATCCTTCAGGTTTCGGGGCTGTCGCTGGGCAATACGGACTTTCAGCTCCCTCCAAAGATTTTCTATTGGGTTCAGGTCTGGAGACTGGCTAGGCCACTCCAGGACCTTGAGATGCTTCTTACGGAGCCCACTCCTTAGTGCCCTGCGTGTGTGTTTCGGGTCGTTGTCAGTGCGGAGAACCAGCCACGACCCATCTTCAATGCTCTTACTGAGGGAAGGAGGTTGTTGGCCAAGATCTCGCGATACATGGCCCCATCCATCCTCCCTCAATACGGTGCAGTCGTCCTGTCCCCTTTGCAGAAAAGCATCCACAGAATGATGTTTCCACCTCCATGCTTCACGGTTGGGATGGTGTTCTTGGGTTGTACTCATCCTTCTTCTTCCTCCAACACGGCGAGTGGAGTTTAGACCAAAAGCTCTATTTTTGTCTCATCAGACCACATGACTTCTCCCATTCCTCCTCTGGATCATCCGATGGTCATTGGCAAACTTCAGACGGGCCTGGACATGCGCTGGCTTGAGCAGGGGGATCTTGCGTGCGCTGCAGGATTTTAATCATGACGGGCGTAGTGTGTTTACTAATGGTTTTCTTTGAGACTGTGGTCCAGCTCTCTTCAGGTCATTGACCAGGTCCTGCCGTGTAGTTCTGGGCTGATCCCTCACCTTCCTCATGCCATTGATGCCCCACGAGGTGAGATCTGTGCATGAGCCCCAACCGAGGTGATTGACCGTCATCTTGAACTTCTTCCATTTTCTAATATTGCGCCAACAGCTTGTTGCCTTCTCACCAAGTGGCTTGCCTATTGTCCTGTAGCCATCCCAGCTTGTGCAGGTCTTACAATTGTATCCTGATGTCCCTTACACAGCTCTCTGGTCTTGCCATTGATGGAGAGGTTGGAGTCTGTTTGATTGAGTGTGTGGACAGGTGTCTTTTATCAGGTAACGAGTTCAAACAGGTGCAGTTAATACAGGTAATGAGTGAAGAACAGGAGGGCTTCTTAAAGAAAAACTAACGGGTCTGTGAGAGCCGGAATTCTTACTGGTTGGTAGGTGATCAAATACTTATGTCAAATTGGCAATAAATAAATGCAAATTATATTGACATTCAAAAATCATACACTGTTGATTTTCTGGATTTTTGTTTTAGATTCCGTCTCTCACAGTTGAAGTGTACCTATGATAAAAATTACAGACCTCTACATGCTTTGTAAGTAGGAAAACTTGCAAAATCGGCAGTGTATCAAATACTTGTTCTCCCCACTGTATATATATATACATACATACATACACACACTTGTGTTGGTGGAAACATGTTTTGTCTAATGCAGCTGTATTGATCATCTTGGAAGAATTAAACTTGGTTATGCTTTCATAGGTTCTAATTAAGAAACTCTACGAACACTAACAGAGTCAATCAGTTGTGTTGTGACATGTAAGGGTGGTATACAGAAGATAGCCCTATTTGATGAAAAACCAAGTCCATATTTATGCAAGAACAGCTCAAATAAGCAAAGAGAAATCATTACTTTAAATTTCAAGAACTTTGAAAGTTCATGAAGGTCAGTCAATGAGGAAAATTTCAAATTGATTAACACTTTTTTGGTTACTGCATGATTTCATCGTTTTGATGTCTTCACTATTATTCTACAATGTAGAAAATAGTAAAAATAAAGAGAAACCCTGGAATGAATAGGTGAGTAGGTGTCAAAACTTTTGACTGGTACTGTATGTAAAATGAGTTTAGATTTAGAATGGCCCCAAATTGCCAGGTACAGGGGCAGGGGAAAAAACATTTGCACTCTAATAGTGAATGTAGGCCGCTTTCCTGCTATGGCGGGCGGGTAGGCTACTCTGGATTTATGGTGGAGTATGTGCTTAATATGAGCAGCTGAAAATAGATATAGTAGCAGCTGGGAACCTCCTATTTTTAGTGGCAACCATCAAAACTCTGCTTTCACACGGGACTGCATATAGAAAAGTCTGGGCTCATAACACTTATTTCAGTCCACACATCAACCACTATTTGAGGAGTATGCAGCCTCTCGCTGCGCAACAGGTAATATTCCACCCAAACTCTGTATGCCATGAGCTCTCCAACCCTGTGCCTTCATTTGGGAAGCATGTTCAGGAACATAGATAGTAACATGTTTTCACACTAAACACATTTCTGTTGACAGCCCCTCTCTGCACGCTCGAGAAAGGAATGAGGGGAGATGGAAACGCACAGTGGTGAGATATTCTGTAGCTAAAGTTAATGTGTCAGCCTTTTAATTATGTCCTATTAAAAATAAAAGCACTATTACTAGGCTATTCAAAATCAAATACAAATTCTCTATAAAGAGAAGGTTAACTCTGTAAGCTGCACAGCTCAATCTATGAACCAATAGCATCGTCTAGGCCGATACGTTCTCTCCCAGACTCATGGATAGAACGTTTGGAGTTTGGAATAAAGGTAACCAGTCCTTCCAGTATGCATAATAATACAGTCCACACTCAAAGGGGATTACTTGAATATGTTTAATTTTGTAGTATAGGCTAGCTAGACCAATTATATACCAAAGACAGCTTAAATCATTTCCTTTTAAAGGTTTTTGTGCCATGTGTAATATGCGATAGGCTATGTATTACAGAATGAAACAACCATTATTTAAATTCATTTTTTTGGGGGGGGGGGGGCTTGGGTTCATATAAAGGTTATGAGTCTACAGTCGAAGTCGGAAGTTTAAATACACTTAGATTGGAGTCATTAAAACTCGTTTTTCAACCACTCTACAAATTTCTTGTTAACAAACTATAGTTTTGGCAAGTCGGTTAGGACATTTACTTTGTGCATGACCAGTAATTTTTTCAACAATTGTTTACAGACAGATTATTTCACTTATAATTCACTGTATTATACTTCCGACTTCAACTGTACATAAGCTCTCATATGCGTACGGGGGTTTTGAAATAATCATCACCTCAGAAAGCGCTGTCAATTTTGTTGTGTTAGGCTTTGAAATGATATCCAGAATGACCATGTTTTCCAGTAAATTTGACCTGTTGTTGAACTTCTTCAAATTGATCAGGGTGAGGTGAGTTTTAAAAGCATGATACTGTTTTGATGTGATTTTCCATTGATGTCAGAGTGGTTAGAGGAACAACAGAGCGCTGAGTACCAGGCCATTAGGACCTGATGGTCGTTAGTGAGTTGGGTGCTACCAAAGCATGTCCAGAGTGCATAAGAGGAGATTACAATGACTCAACGGTCACATGGAATTTTACTGCCGTCATGACTCATGACTGCCGGTGTGGAGGCAATATGGTCACCGCAACAGCCCTAGTGACAAGTGGATTTTACACCCTTCAAACACAGATGGCTGAAAAAGACAGATCCTCAGGTGGGCGTATACAGTTGAAGTCAGAAGTTTACATACACCTTAGCCAAAACCAATTAAACTCAGCTTTCCACAATTCCTGACATTTAATCCTAGTAAAAATTCCCTGTCTTAGGTCAGTTACGATCACCACTTTATTTGAGGAATGTGAAATGTCAGAATAATAGTAGAGAGAATGATTTATTTCAGCTTTTATTTCTTTCATCACATTCCCAGTGGGTCAGAAGTTTACATACACTCAATTAGTATTTGGTAGCATTGCCTTTTGATTGTTTAACTTGGGTCAATTGTTTTGGGTAGCCTTCTACAAGCTTCCCAAAATAAGTTGGGTGAATTTTGGCCCATTCCTCCTGACAGAGCTGGTGTAACTTAGTCAGGTTTGTAGGCCTCCTTGCTCACACACACTTTTTCAGTTCTGCCCACAAATTTTCTATGGGATTGAGATCAGGGCTTTGTGATGACCACTCCAATACCTTGACTTTGTTGTCCTTAAGCCATTTTGTCACAACTTTGGAAGTATGCTTGGGGTCATTGTCCATTTGGAAGACCCATTTGCGATCAAGCTTTAACTTCCTGACTGATGTCTTGAGATGTTGCTTCAATATATCCACATCATTTTCCTCCCTCATGATGCCATATATTTTGTGAAGTGCACCAGTCCCTCCTGCAGCAAAGCACCCCCACAACATGTTGCCACCGCCTTTTTGGGATGGTGTTCTTTGGCTTGCAAGCATCCCCTTTTTCCTCCAAACATAACAATGGTCATTATGGCCAAACAGTTCTATTTTTGTTTCATCAGACCAGAGGACATTTCTCCAAAAAGTACAATCTTTGTCGCCATGTGCAGTTGCAAACCGTAGTCTGGCTTTTTTTATGGTGTTTTTGGAGCAGTGGCTTCTTCCTTGCTGAGCGGCCGTTCAGGTTATGTCGAGATAGGACTCGTTTTACTGTGGATATAGATACCTTTGTACCTGTTTCATCCAGCATTTTCACAAGGTCCTTTGCTGTTGTTCTGGGATAGATTTGCACTTTTCACACCTAAGTACGACGTTCATCTCTAGGAGACAGAGCCCAGAACCTCCTTCCTGAGCGATATGATGGCTGCATTGTCCCATGGTGTTTATACTTGCATACTATTGTTTGTACTGATGAATGTGGTACCTTCAGGCGTTTGGAAATTGCTCCCAAGGATGAACCAGACTTGTGGAGGTCTACAATTTTTTTCCTGATGTTAAGCAAAGAGGCACGCACTGAGTTTGAAGGTAAGCCTTGAAATATATCCACAGGTTCACCTCCAATTGACTCAAATGATGTCAATTAGCCAATCAGAAGCTTCTAAAGCCATGACATCATTTTCTGGAATTTTCCAAGCTGTTTAAAGGCACAGTCAACTTAGTGAATGTAAACTTCTGACCCACTGGAATTGTGATACAGTGAATTATAAGTGAAATAATCTGTCTGTAAACAATTGTTGGACAAATTACTTGTGTCATGCACAAAGTAGATGTCCTAACCAACTTGCCAAAACTATAGTTTGTTAACAAGAAATCTGTGGAGTGGTTGAGTGTATTTAAACTTCCGACTTCAATTGTATATTATATATGTCACACAAACAATACATCAATCGAAATGGTTTCCCAATACCAAATATCTCACCATCCACGTACCCCAATATCCACACCAGCACACCAGTTTAGTATGTTTGGCTAAAACATGAATTCATACTATGTAGTATGCTAGTATGGGGTATTTGGACATAAAGTGTGGGTGTGGCTACATACCGGTGGCAGAGTGACTTGTCCCGTGACCTCCGGAGCCTGCATGCTGAGGGTGTCCTCCCCCAGGTCCTGCTCCCCCGAGCTGGGGTATGGAGGGGGCGGGTAGGGCGGGTACTCCTCCAGGTATGCTTCTGTGTGATGGGGGGGCGGGGGGTAGGGCTCTGGCTCTTCTTCCTCCAGCGACTGAGGCAGTGTGTGGCTGGAGGAGGAAGAGGGCTCTGGGATGGGCGAGCGGGAAGGCTGAGGCACTTGTGCGTCTTCCTCTGTCCCAGCGAGGGACGCTGCGGCGGCAAAAACTTGGGACGTACCAGTGCGGTCTGGGGCTCCAACGGCACTGGTGCCCTCCTTCCATGTTCCTCCACCTTCACCCTCGTAGGGAGACGCCACAACAGTCTCCATGGCGGCCAGTGTGGTCTTCTGGTAGAGCAGCTTCTGGATGTTGGGCCCCGCGGGGCCCTCAGGCTCTGTAATGGAGCTGCGCTTCTTGAGGGGCCGCGGGGCATGGTGCAGCCGGCGGCGCAGGGCCTCCAGGTCGGCGTCGCTAGGGTGCCGGTGGGGGTGCGAGATGAAGGGGAGGAGCTTGGTGGGGCTGAGGGGACGAGGGGCCCGCTCTGTCTCCTGGCTCCCCTGGTTCTCGGGGGCCGGAGGCGCCAGACCGGGACCCCCCTGGTCCACTTCGAAATCGCCGGCCCCCGAATAGATGGAGTCCTGAAGGAGCGACTGCTGCCCCCCACTGCCTGGGATGACTGGCTTTCCATACACTATCAGAGAAGGAGTGAATGGTCAATGCGTGTGAATGGGATCAAGCAAGCTGCTTCATAGCAATAAAACAATCTAGCACGCTAACACAATCCCCATTACATCTTTTAAAAGAGTCTAAGGCTGTAAGTAGGGACATTTAAGGCAGGTATATTGCAAAACAATAGAAAATGCAGAATGATTTTAACAAATTACTCAGTTTAGTAACAGAGTAAAGATCCAGGAGTCACAGGAGTAGCCAAGACACTACAGTAGCCCATGGCGCCTTCTCTCACCTCTGGGCTGCGTGCGTGTCAGAGTGCCCCCGCCTGTCCTGGGCTGTTGGGTGTACATGGAGTAGATGGAGGAGGCCGCCACCGTCTGTGGCTTCTGGAGYACAGGCACTGCCYCTGTGGACTCTGGAGGATCSGGGGTGAAGGGGCGCACCGTYGCCGCRGGAGGAGCCTCCTGCTTGGGGGGCAGAGGCAGGGTGTGGCTGTGGATGGGMATGGGCYYAGGTGCACACAYATGGAGGGAGGCGGACGGTTTTGCCTTGCCCGGGAAGGTGCCCGTGCTGTAGGGCGGTTTGCCGAAGGTCGGGGGCTTGGTAGGGATAGGAGGTGGCACCTTGCCGAGAGCCTTACCACCAGCCTATTGAGTCAAGACCGTAACATACATAGTATGATGAAAATGAAATGCATAGTAATATCACTGCAACAAAATGTCAGTTAACAGCTGGTTTTATCCAATGCAACTGACAGTTCACACACATATCCAGTATTAAATATGTGGGCCATAAAGGAATCAAATCTCCAACTAAAAAACAATGCAACCCTGTATATCAAAAATACATTGAAGCTGCTTCATTGACTAATCAGTTATTTTTGGAAAAAGCTAAACAATGGAGAGTGGAATAATCTATATCTCTCTGTCCACATTCTCTGTGGGTCTGTGATCATTTCTAGCAAGAAAGGAAGTTCGGTAGGGAGAAACATAGCAAGGGAGCATACTTTAAGTATACTGCATGACCCTCGAGCCTCTGTGGATACTGTATGGGCTCCCGAGTGGCGCAGCGGTCTAAGGCACTGCATCTCAGTGCAAGAGGCATCACTACAGTCCCTGGTTCCAGGCTGTATCCAGGCTGTATCACATCCGGCCGTGATTGGGAGTCCAATAGGGTGGCGCACAACTGACCCAACGTTGTCTGGGGTTTGGCCGGGGTAGGCCATCATTGTAAATAAGAATTTGTTCTTAACTGACTTGCCTAGTTATATATAAAAAAAAAATGAAAGGTTCCTAAAATGCTTCTGAAAATCAGTGCAGTACCTGGGCATCCCTCAAGAGGTCCTCGCTGCTCTGATAGTTCCGTGAGGCGACGGGAGGCGGGGTGTCAAACATAGAAATGTGACGCCCCTTTTGGTCCTTGAGGGTCTCAGCATCTCCTGCAACCACAGAGGAAACCACATCAGAACATTATCTGAACCATATGACATTTACATGATCAAAACCATATAACATCCATGTCATATTAGAACATTATCCAAACCATATGACATCCACATAAGAACGTTAACCGAACATTACCAAGATGGTCCGAATCATAAACACATCAAAATCAGTGTAACCTGGAGCCAGTCTTTATTTTGAATATATTCCCAGCATCAGTTTAATAAAACACTATGCTATATCTCAGGGGGTGACCTGACATTCATTTCGAAATAATATGGCCTAAGGAAGAATTCCCTTCTTTAATTCAAAATTGCCCATTCTTTTCTATTAGGATTCATGCAGTGGAACTGACCCCAACCCTGGTTCCTAGCCAAGTCGAAAGAAGATACCTGAGCCCTGTGAGGAGAGGCTGGACATGCGAGGCAGAGTAGAGGACATGCCATGATGACTGCCGCTGGACTCCGCACTGGAGCTGGACCAGTCGGACAGCTTGGACATCTTGGATGACTGGAAACCTGTCAGAGCGTGGAGAAGTGTTAACACATGGAAAGAGCACATGAATTGCAAAAGGCAAATAGATGTACACAATCTACTACTGCACAGTTACACACATCCACAGTAACACACGGCCAACGCATTCACTTGCACAAACACAAGTGTGCGCACACACACACACACACAATCGCAATTGAACACACACACACAAAGTAAAATCATCCATAACGAAACAACATTTTTACCTGAGTAGGGTTTAAGCGGTCTAGGAGGGGCCTTCATGGAGGAGTCTGGCATTGGTAAGGTGGTGGTGCCGTCGGGGTAGGCAGGCTTGATCAGGAGCTCCTGTCGGCTGGGCACCGGAAGCCCTGGGGCCGCGGTGGAGGACAGGATGTAAGGGCCCACGGCCGCCACCCTGGAGGGGCCACATGGCTGCAGGGCCTGGCTCTTTGTGGGGACCTGGAGAATGTTTGGGTAACACTTTATCTAAAGTTATCAGGTATGATGCTATATTAGTATGAGCCTTAATAATATCTTATTATGAGTCTTATAATATGTAATGTCACGCTATGTAGGCCAGGGATGGGTGGCCCGCGGTTTTGTAGGCCCGCGGATCATTTTCCATTAAAAAAATATTAATAATAATAATAATAACAAAACCAAGTTTTTAGGAACTCAGTCAGGGTCTCAACTTACTGTTGAGAGGTAATTTTTTTTTTCTCTCTGCTGTCAAGGGGGCTGCTAAAACTTTTTACTTGCATGGTGGGGGGGGGGGCAACAAAATGTCACAAGTGCCCCCAAAAGTATGGATTTGGGTACTCAGACACTTCAGCCACTGTGGACCCTCGTGATAAATTCAGATTTTCTGTGGCCCCCACCCCCATCAAAGTTGCCAATCCCTGATGTAGGGACACAGGAGTAAAAGATTACTCCTGCACACATCACATTGATCTCATGGACTGTTCTGTCTAGGAATTGGTGATAGATTTCCCTGGCCCCACTCCTCAGCTTAGTTCCAATAAATGTGGGGCTGATGGGGTCTGATGAACACTGCCTTAAGGGAACAATAAAGCTTTTTAACTTTGAACCTCGTCTTGACTCACAGGCAGGTTCTCCTTCTGCTGCAGCGCTGCCTTCTTCTTCCACAGGCGTTCACGGAGTTCGGCCACTCGCTTGTCCATGGTGGCCACCTCCAGGTTGCGCTTGCTCAGGCTCTCACGCTGCTGTTGCAGCTTGGCATTCTGGTCCTGGTTCAGCTTATTCCTCAGCTTAAAATCGGGAGGAGAAGTGAGAAAGAGCTAGAGTCAGCTTCGTGTGTGTATAGAGCTTTTCCCACTACTGAGCCGAACTAAGCCGAGGCAAACCAAGCTCTACTGAGTTCTAAGAAAAGCTCTAAGAAAACGTCAGACACAGCAGTTTTATTCTGGGATATACACTATATATACATAAGTATGTGGACACCCGTTCAAATTAGTGGATCCGGCTATTTCAGCCACACCCGTTGCTGACAGGTGTATAAAACCGAGCACACAGCCATGCAATCTCCATAGACAAACATTGGCAGTAGAATAGCCTTACTGAAGAGCTCAGTGACTTTCAACGTGGCATCGCAATAGGATGCCACCTTTCCAAAAAGTGATTTTGTCAAATTTCTGCACTGCTAGAGCTGCCCTGGTCAACTGTAAGGTGCTGTTACTGCAAAGTGGAAACGTCTAGGAGCAACAACGGCTCAGCTTCGAAGTGGTAGGCCACACAAGCTCACAGAACGGGACCACCGAGTGCTGAAGCGCGTAGTGCGTAAAAATCAACCGTCCTTGGTTGCAACACTCACTACCAAGTTCCAAACTTCCTCTGGAAGCAACGTCAGCACAAGAACTGCTCGTTGAGAGCTTCAAGAAATAGGTTTCCATGGTCAAGCAGTCGCACACAAGCTTAAGATCACCATGCGCAATGCCAAGCGTCGGCTGGAGTAGTATAAAGCTCGCTGCCATTGGTATCTGGAGCAGTGGAAACGCATTCTCTGGAGTGATGAATCACGCTTCACCATCTGGCAGTCCGATCAACGAATCTGGGTTTGGCAGATGCCAGGAGAACGCTACCTGCCCCAATGCATAGTGCCAACTGTAAAGTTTGGTGGAGGAGGAATAATGGTCTGGGGCTCTTTTTCATGGTTTGGGCTAGGCCCCTTAGTTCCAGTGAAGGGAAATCTTAACGCTACAGCATACAATGACATTCTAGACGATTCTGTGCTTCCAACTTTGTGGCAACAGTTTGGGGAAGGCCCTTTCCTGTTTCAGCATGACAAATCCCCCATGAACAATGCAAGGACCATACAGAAATGGTTTGTCGAGATTGGTGTGGAAGAACTTAACTGGCCTGCACAGAGCCCTGACCTCAACTCCATCGAACACCTTTGGGAATTGGAATGTCGACTGCGAGCCAGGCCTAATCGCCCAACATCAGTGCCTGACCTCACTAATGTTGAATCAGTGCCTGAACTCGTGGCTGAATGGAAGCAAGTCCCCACAGCAATCTTCCAACATCTAGTGGAAAGCCTTCACAGAAGAGTGGAGGCTGTTATAGCAGCAAAGGGGGGGACCAACTCCATATTAATGACCATGATTTTGGAATGAGATGTTCGACATGCAGGTGTCCACATACTTTTGGTCATATAGTGTATGTTTGTTGTCCCGCTTCGTTCTTGATGTTATTTTGCAGAGTCTACCTGTAAATGCTGCAAAATTAAACTTCTGTGGAAGCAGACAAATCTGATCTTTTCTTACCTGCAGCTCCTTGTAAAGACGCTCCAGCTCGCCGGCGGAGCTCGGGCCGTCACGAGAGGACTCCATCTTGACGCTTTTCAGGGTCTCCAGCTGCCTGCTCAGCTCCTCCACTCTGGAGACGGCCACCAGGAGCTCGCGCTGCTTACTCTGAAACAGCCCGTTCATCTGCTCTATCTCCTCCACTATACGGCCAGGCACACACACGCGCAAATCAACAAACACATGCAAGCACGCACACGCACACACACACACACACACACACACACACACAGACACGATTGTTAGTCAAATTTGAAAAGTAACATTTAGAGAATGCTAATGATGTGTTAGGTCAAACCAAAATCGAATGTTCCGTTAACGCCAATATTTTATCTTAAACCTAAACATGTTCTGTGAACATCTGGTATGGCAGATTTTGTTTTTAATTATTGAGAAATGTTTTAGCTAACATTCCCCCTAATTGCACCTTCGGGTTCAATAGTTTTTTGATGTCCAAATAAATAACCTTAATACACAACGTTCCCATAACTGTCAGGTGTACATTCTCAGAATACACAGAAAACTGGACAAAATAATATTTTGGAAACTAAAACCTGGAATCTCCTTTTGAACAAAAAAGTAGTTCGCTGGGTGTACGATGTAAGCCAACCAGCTAAAACAGTGGCATTTCGTGCGAAGCAATGTCGAGTGTGTCAAGTTGGGGAAAAACCCTACCCAGAAAGCCCTACTCAGCTCCTTCCCCAAACCCCTCTTCATCGATTGTCCTCGACTCCTCCCTCTCCCCTTGGCACTGACCCAGTTTGCTGTTGCTTTGGCGTTTCTGCTCCACTTGACCCTTGAGGGCCCGCACCCGCCGCAGCTTGGTCTCCTGGTTCTCGGCGTTCTCACGGAGCTGACGTAGTCTCTCCTGCTCTGACGCCTGCTGCTGCCGCTGCTCTTGCAGCCTCAGGTAGAGCAGACGCTGCTCCTAGCCGACCAAACAAGAAAACACTTTCAAGTTCAGATTAAAGTTTTTAATAATACCCACGGTGTATTAAAGTAGTCAAAGTAGTAGTATTTGGTTCCATATCCCTGGCACACAATGACTACATCATGTTTGTGACTATATACAAACTCTGCATTTGCTGTTTATTTTTTGGATGTCTTCTGTATCATGTCTTGCCCAATAGTATCTAAATACTGAATAATGTATTGTCATTTTGGAGTCACTTTTAGTGCATGTGAGAATAGAAGATGTTTCTGAACACTTATACATTCATATGGAGAAGCACAAAGATGATACATACCCCCCTCGCTCTGGATAAGAGCGTCAGCTTAATGACTCAAATGTACAATGCTAACCTTCACTGTTACCGGTAATGGCGAGAGGTTATCATTCTCTATTGTAGCCTTTGTAAACTTCTAACTCGGTGTAGGAGGTCACACAGACCTTCCCATGTCTTTAAAGAAAAAGACTTGCCTTTATTAATAGAGCTTAATAAAGAGAAGGCAGAGTGTGAAGAAGAACTGTCCAGGAAGAAACCTTGAGAGGAACCAGACGCTAGAGCGGGCCTATTCAACTGGAAGCCTATGTCAAGCTAATAAGCATTGGTAAGAAAGGGAAAGAAACAACTTTTTTTATTGGACATTGTCTCATCTAGAGCCCTGCCATACAGGCCTATCTGCCTCACGCTGGCCTCGGCATGAGACAAGGTGAAGAATTACATGTCTTGACCTTATTTAGTGGCTGTACTCCTCTGCCAAACGAGTCAATGGGCTTGTTTGACATCGACTGCACTGATCTACAAATCCCCTTGATTCATAAATAACTACTGATTATTATTTATAGCCAAGTCGGTCAGTCACAATTTACCCACAATGTATCATACTCTCCAACATGGCCAATGTCTTGGCCCTACCTTTGAGGCCAGGAGCTGCTGCTGCGAATTGATCTGCTGCTGTTGCCGTGACGCCATCTCCTGCAGCTCCGAGAGGGTGATGTCCATGCGAGGCGGTGCCACCTGGGGGGTCAATAATGACAAAGAACGTGTCACACCACACCATTAAACCATCGGCTTCCACCTTCCTTCATTTTAAGGTAGTACAATTTTTTCCACTCACCCCATTTTCCATGCATCGGTCCACAGGGACCATGACCATGTTCCTTTTGGCTGAGTGATCGGAAACCCTTGATCCGCCTATACAAGACAAAATACAGCGGTCTTGTGAGTGTGTGTGTGTGTTTGTATCTAACTGTTGGAGAGGGACATGCATTTGCTTCACAACTGATCATGGGAAGCATAAAGCGGTGAGAAGCTAATTGCTATTTGGGGAATATTCCACATCCGGAGGAATCACTGTTAAAAGGGAGCTCCAATTTGTTTGTGTACTACTGTCTGTTTATGATCAAAGACGGAACAAACATGACCCGGAAAACCGACAAGACCCGAGCACGGCACCATGAATAGGGGTCATACTCTGAAGATACGGGATGAAAAGGACAAGCATGAGTTGTAGAACTGCTCATTATGTAATAACTGGTGGAGCAGCCAAAGAACCAAGCCTCGTCCACACAGTTGCTCTTCCCGTGCCAGTGTCTGACGGTTACGCAATGCTGTTTTGCGAACAGCTTATATGGGTAACCAAAAAAGTCCGAACAACAAGGCTGATCCCTTTAATAAACTCTTTGGGGGGCCACAACTCAGGCTTATTAGTTTATACAACCCAAATCCTACACCTTATATGGTAATAACAGCACAAGCAAAACAGGGAGCCGAGCCAGACTGGTTGTAATTGACTACAATCGTGTCCCGAGAACAAATTATAAAGCCTTTGTGCTGTGATATCCCTTGCACTGCTCTGTTGCGTAATACGGCTTAGTCCTGCGTAGGGGGCCCGTCATTCCAAGCAACTAGAAACCCAAACTCATGGACCTACACAAAGGTTCTCAAATGAACAGAGAGCCTTGGGTTAAGAAAGAAAGGGCTTTCTGTTGTTTGCAAGTAACATAAAGGACTAAGTTGAGGGGGCATCACATAGTGGTACCATTGAAAATAACATGACCATGGCTAATCGTCTCATGAAAACGCAACACAGATATTCACAGAAAAAATAACAAGCACAAAACCTAAATCACAGCAAAGAAAGTAAAGTGTACTGTTCCCTATGGGCTCGCTTTAACCATGAGCATGGGCGTGTTCATGACACCAATTCTGTTGCAAAGCGGTTCTTAAATGGAAGCAAACGGAACAAAAACGGGGAGGGACCTACCTGAATTTGTCCAATAAAAATATGTTTTTACTCTGTTTGCTTCCATACTCTGTTCTTAAATGGTATCCATAATGAATACACCCCAGCTGAGAGGGCGGTTAACGGTTAGCATGCTACCTAAGACTACAAGGTGCAGTTGTTAAAAAGGTGCTTCCACATGTGGAAGCTAGGTGAATTGCAACAGCACTAGGCTGTATTCAAAACAAATATCCCCCCTCCCCCGTAACATGGTGGAGACTCGCGCTTGAGAGCCTTTTACTTTCGGTCGTGGTCCACCAGCTTCAAACTGCTGTAAAAACTAGATTTTTTGTTATGAAATTAATTTTTTGTTATGAAATATATTTCACAGCGATATAGATGGTACAGTGATTCCCTACACTATTCAGTGCTTGTTTTCTCACATAAACTGAAATTGAGTGAACAGTGTAGAATTTTAGCACCCAGGAAATGACAGAGGAATTTCTACATTGGCCGCTTGACCTGATTTCCCCTAAACACAGCCACAAAATCAAAACAGCTTTCCCATTTTGTCAACAGATGCCACCCTGTCAGGAGAAATCAATAAGCGAATATCACAGTTAGGGTTGCAAAGGGTCGGAAACCTTCCGGTCAATTTTGGCAATTTTGCTTAAATTCATCAAAAAGCTTGCTTATAACAGTGAACCTTTTTTGTGGGATACACATAAGGCAATTCTAGGTCTTGTGGCATATTTTGGTTAAACTATCCCCAAGTCAATGGAATTGCAACCCTCTGCATGCACAGTGCACTCTTCAATCAAATGTACAGCTGATTCTCAAGATCTTGCACACTAATGAGATGCTATTGAGCCCGCACTACTACACTGTCTGAGCCAAGGAATACTTGCTTTCTGGTAAGTTTTGATTACAATACTGGGTAGGGTGAATATATTTTGACATACATGATTTTTTGTTAACTAGTAAATAGTTGCCTACAGCAAAGAGTGTTTAAATAATTTCTAACATGTTAACAATTTCTGCTAGTTAGTTTTTGCTACCATGTGGGTTTTAACTGAGGAGTATTAATTCACCTTTTTCCATAAATGTTTAATTTTAAAACATTTATCTTACAAAGGAGTTGTTTAATCTAACTGCTTAACTACATATCTGTACATGGAATTCTATTTGTTGTTTTTTTTACAATTCTTTTCTAATCTTTCCCAGAAAATTCCACGGGCACTATCTGATGTGTGGAGACATTTCACTGCAGCTAATGTAGAAGGAAAAGCAGTGTACTGTGCCAAATCATATGTGAAGAATGCAACAAAGATGCAGAATCATCTGGCCAAGTGCATAAAGTTCCCTCAGCGCTCACAAAAAGCAACCTCTGACAAAAGTCCCTCTACTTCTATTCGAGGTGAAAATGATGAATCAGACACCTTCTCGATATAAAACGTTTTTAAGACTAAATGGAGGAACGTAGTCAGAGAAATGCTGTTTATGCAACTGGTTCACCTCTGATGCTCACAGGCAATGTGTATTGGAAGAGATTTCTGAATGTTCTTCGCCCAGCATACACCCCTCCAACCAGACATGCTTTATCTACTCATTTGCTGGATGCAGAGTTCAACAGAGTTCAAGTGAAGGTCAAGCAAATCATAGAGAAAGCAGACTGTATTGCAATCATCTCTGATGGATGGTTGAATGTTCGTGGGCAAGGAATAATTAACTACATAATCTCCACCCCTCAACCAGTATTCTACAAGAGCACAGACACAACAGACACACCAGTCTCTACATTGCAGATGAGCTGAGGGCAGTCATCAATGACCTTGGACCACAGAAGGTATTTGCACTGGTGACAGACAATGCTGCGAACATGAAGGCTGCTTGTTCTAAAGTGGAGGAGTCCTACCCTCACATTACACCCATTGGCTGTGCTGCTCACTCATTGAATCTGCTCCTCAAGGACATCATGGCACTGAAAACAATGGATATACTCTACAAGAGAGCCAATGAAATGGTTAGGTATGTGAAGGGTCATCATATATCATAAAAATCTCTCTCATATATATATATATATATATATATATATATATATCATATAGCAGCAATCTACCTCACCAAGCAAAGTGAGAAGAATAAGAGCACCACATTGAAGCTGCCCAGCAACACCCATTGGGGTGGTGTTGTCATCATGTTTGACAGTCTCTTGGAGGGGAAGGAGTCTCTCCAAGAAATGGCCATATCACAGTCTGCCGATATGTACAGCCCCATCAAGAGGATCCTCCTGGATGATGTATTTTGGGAGAGAGTGGTAAGCAGCCTGAAACTCCTGAAACCTATAGCAATTGCACAGATTGAGGGAGACAATGCCATCCTGTCTGATGTTCAGACTCTGCTTGCAGATGTAAGAGAAGAAATCCGTGCTACCCTGCCCACTTCACTGTTGCTCCAAGCAGAGGAAACTGCAGTTCTGAAATACATAAAAAAGCGTGAAGCATTCTGCCTGAAGCCCATACACGTTGCAGCGTACATGTTGGACCCCAAGTATGCTTGCAAGAGCATCCTGTCTGGTGCAGAGATCAACAAGGCCTATGGTATCATCACTACCGTGTCTCGCTACCTTGGCCTGGATGAGGGCAAGGTTATTGGCAGTCTGGCGAAGTACACTTCCAAGAAAGGGCTTTGGGATGGAGATGCAATATGGCAGTCGTGCCAACATATCTCATCAGCCACCTGGAGGAAGGGACTTTGTAGATCTGAGACTCTTTCCCCTGTTGCCTACATCATCCTCCAAATCCCACCAACATCAGCCGCCTCAGAGCACAACTGGTCCTTGTTTGAGAACACACACACCAAAGCACACAACAGGCTGACCAATACAAGGGTTGAAAAATTGGTGGCCATCCGGGCAAATTTGAGGCTTTTTGAGCCTGACAACGAGCCATCCACAACAAGGTTGGAACGTGACAGTGAAGATGAGGCCTCAGTGTCTGATGTTCAAGAGGCGGACATTGAGGAGGTCCAGGGAGAAGACATTGAAGCCTGAGAGGAAGACAACCAAAACATACAGATGTATGTTGAAAACGTTATGGGAGATGTGATGGATCATTTGGGATCATTCAATATTCCCTTTCTTTTGTTGTTCAGTGAAATTATTCCATGTGAAGAGTCTACTCATTTAATTAAAGTTCAATTCGTAACTAAATTGTTTTTTTTATTTCTATTGGAAGGATTGAATCATTTGCAATTATGTCTACTTATGATAAGGTAAAAGGTTTATGTTTCTGTCTCCATATCATATGGTAAATATATCCAATGCAAAAAAACATCTACATTTAAATGGTATTAGTATTAAATTGCATATATTTCCATTAATTCCCATATATTCCCATTAATTTCCACAGAAAGTTTCCACCTCTGAATATTCCCCAAAATGTGCAACCCTAATCACAGCCAATCACAACACTGGCGGGTCAGTAATACTGCGAAACCCTATCATTACACTATTACTGCAGATATATTATGGACATTTTCTGAAATTACAATGCATAAATAAAATACAAATCCTATGTGCAGCACCTTTAAAGTGTGTTAAAGTGTTCTATATTCTACATCATATGGGGGTGTGTTCAAAAACTGGATTGTGTTTTTACAACCAACAACCACAACGGATGCTGTGACAATAGTGCCACTGGGTTATGGTAAAATATACAAAATATAGAAGAAAACGCAAAAGTAGCAAACAAAGGATTAAGGATGGCTGAAAAGTAAATACCTGGCAGAAAGATTTAAGTCTTAGTATGTGTGGGCCATGTGGCACACAGGGTGGCATGGCATTGCTTAGGTTTGTCACAGACAGTGCCCGTGGCAATACATCATCACACACACACACACAGGCTGCATCATGCATCATCTCTCACCTTCCCCCCCTACTCACAAGGCAGGCAATACGCTTGACCTCATCTTTACTAGATGCTGTTCTTCCACTAATCTCATTGCAACTCCCCTCCAAGTCTCCGACCACTACCTTGTATCCTTTTCCCTCTCGCTCTCATCCAACACTTCCCACACTGCCCCTACTCGGATGGTATCGCACCGTCCCAACCTTCGCTCTCTCTCCCGCGACTCTCTCCTCTTCCTCCTATCATCTCTTCCCTCTGCTCAAACCTTCTCCAACCTATCTCCTGATTCTGCCTCCTCAACCCTCCTCTCCTCCCTTTCTGCATCCTTTGACTCTCTATGTCCTATCCTCCAGGCGGCTCGGTCCTCCCCTCCTGCTCCGTGGCTCGACGACTCATTGCGAGCTCACAGAACAGGGCTCCGGGCAGCCGAGCGGAAATGGAGGAAAACTCGCCTCCCTGCGGACCTGGCATCCTTTCACTCCCTCCTCTCTACATTCTCCTCTTCTGTCTCTGCTGCTAAAGCCAATTTCTACCACTCTAAATTCCAAGCATCTGCCTCTAACCCTAGGAAGCTCTTTGCCACCTTCTCCTCCCTCCTGAATCCTCCTCCCCCTCCTCCTCCCCCCTCCTCCCTCTCTGCTGATGACTTCGTCAACCATTTTGAAAAGAAGGTCGACGACATCCGATCCTCGTTTGCTAAGTCAAACGACACCGCTGGTTCTGCTACACTGCCCTACCCTGTGCTTTGACCTCTTTCTCCCCTCTCTCTCCAGATGAAATCTCGCGTCTTGTGACGGCCGGCCGCCCAACAACCTGCCCGCTTGACCCTATCCCCTCCTCTCTTCCCAGACCATTTCCGGAGACCTTCTCCCTTACCTCACCTCGCTCATCAACTCATCCTTGACCGCTGGTACGTCCCTTCCGTCTTCAAGAGAGCGAGAGTTGCACCCCTTCTGAAAAAACCTACACTCGATCCCTCGATGTCAACAACTACAGACCAGTATCCCTTCTTTCTTTTCTCTCCAAAACTCTTGAACGTGCCGTCCTTGGCCAGCTCTCCTGCTATCTCTCTCAGAATGACCTTCTTGATCCAATCAGTCAGGTTTCAAGACTAGTCATTCAACTGAGACTGCTCTTCTCTGTGTCACGGAGGCGTCCCGCACTGCTAAACTAACTCTCTCTCCTCTGCTCTCATCCTTCTAGACCTATCGGCTGCCTTTGATACTGTGAACCATCAGATCCTCCTCTCCACCCTCTCCGAGCTGGGCATCTCCGGCGCGGCCCACGCTTGGATTGCGTCCTACCTGACAGGTCGCTCCTACCAGGTGGCGTGGCGAGAATCTGTCTCCGCACCACGTGCTCTCACCACTGGTGTCCCCCAGGGCTCTGTTCTAGGCCCTCTCCTATTCTCACTATACACCAAATCACTTGGCTCTGTCATATCCTCACATGGTCTCTCCTATCATTGCTATGCAGACGACACACAATTAATCTTCTCCTTTCCCCCCTCTGATAACCAGGTGGTGAATCGCATCTCTGCATGTCTGGCAGACATATCAGTGTGGATGACGATCACCACCTCAAGCTGAAACCTCGGCAAGACGGAGCTGCTCTTCCTCCGGGGAAGGACTGCCCGTTCCATGATCTCGCCATCACGGTTGACAACTCCATTGTGTCCTCCTCCCAGAGTGCTAAGAACCTTGGCGTGATCCTGGACAACACCCTGTCGTTCTCAACTAACATCAAGGCGGTGACCCGTTCCTGTAGGTTCATGCTCTACAACATTCGCAGAGTACGACCCTGCCTCACGCAGGAAGCGGCGCAGGTCCTAATCCAGGCACTTGTCATCTCCCGTCTGGATTACTGCAACTCGCTGTTGGCTGGGCTCCCTGCCTGTGCCATTAAACCCCTACAATCATCCAGAACGCCGCAGCCCGTCTGGTGTTCAACTTTCCCAAGTTCTCTCACGTCACCCGCTCCTCCGCTCTCTCCACTGGCTTCCAGTTGAAGCTCGCATCCGCTCAAGACCATGGTGCTTGCCTACGGCAGCTGTGAGGGGAACGGCACCTCCGTACCTTCAGGCTCTGATCAGGCCCTACACCCAAACAAGGGCACTGCGTTCATCCACCTCTGGCCTGCTGCCTCCCTACCTCTGAGGAAGTACAGTCCCGCTCAGCCCAGTCAAAACTGTTCGCTGCCTCTGGCACCCCAATGGTGGAACAAACTCCCTCACGACGCCAGGTCAGCGGAGTCAATCACCACCTTCCGGAAACACCTGAACCCCACCTCTTTAAGGAATACCTAGGATAGGATAAAGTAATCCTTCTAACCCCCCCCCCCCCTTAAAAGAGTTAGATGCACTATTGTAAAAGTGTTGTTCCACTGGATATCATAAGGTGAATGCACCAATTTGTAAGTCGCTCTGGATAAGAGCGTCTGCTAAATGACTTAAATGTAAATGTAAATCATGAATAGCATTCTATTCCTTATAGTGCACTACATTGGCCAGGGCGCATAGGCCACTTTTCATAGGCCTGAGAGAATGCAGGCAAGACATAAAATGAGAGTGTACCCTGTTAAATAACTATGTTCCCAGCAGCCGCAAGACATCACAGAGATTTTAATTACCTCAGCAATGTTTGGAATGCTTGGCATTGTGCCATGGTCAAAACCGCATGCCTCACCAAATAACAGGAAGATCTACAATCTTATCACACATTTATTCTTGATCATTTTGAGTTTTTACTTCACGTGTGACATAGTTCAAATCCAATTGTGGCCATGTAGCAACTCTAATATGGTAACAATTGTATTGAAATTCATCATCCCAACAATGGGGACAATGAAATGTGTCTGCCAGTTAGAATAAGTATGAACTTTGGCTCAACTGTAACGGAACATAGGACGAATAGAACATTGTGTACACCACACACATAACAGCCAGTAAACACACCTGCCTACCCAGGCTTCCCCATTTTTCAGGCTACACTTGACACATTCAGTTAACACACTATTTACCATCCAGGGTACTGGTGGGGGATGGGCATTGATAAATGTGTGTTTGTGGCTCTCACCTGACTCTCTGCAGGGTGCCCGTTCGTGGCGCAGGAGGAAGCGAACCTCCCCCCTCTGCTGTCCCCAACGCTGGAGCACGTCCAGCATTCGCTCTCCGTCACTAATGGCACGCTCTGGTGTGACAAAGAAAGATGCCTGAGTGAGCGGTTCTTGAGTCCAAGGCACGGTTCCATTTTGGTCCCTTGCCTCTTACCCCAACCTTTACCCTTCAGGTGTTCACATCTGACGGGATAGTGGTACTGCTTTCACCTATTACATCACTTTTAAGATTAGTGAACACCGAAGCTGTAGGGGCTAGGGAGTGAAATGGAACAGTTGTTTTTTTTGGTTCCTCCTACCCACCACTGAAAACTTTGGCCTTCGATTGGTTTCATTCAGTTCAACACTTTGATGAGTGCACCCCTCCATAACATAAACCTAGAGTAAACAATGCCGTTAAAAGTTAACCAGGAAGTGTCCTGGCTGGTCTGGCAGTAATACCACAGTCTCACACATGACTACAGTGAAGGGCCCGTGCCCTTCTAGCACACCTCTCCTACTTACTTTACTGTCTCTTTTTACTGTCCAATAAACTTCAGCCTTAAGTAGAATGCACTTTACGTCAAGTTTAAAAGGTATACAATTGAGAAGACCGAGTGAGAACCGTTCTGAAACTCACCTGAGCCTCGCCACATTTCAGCTAGGTAGCATTCTCCCTCTCCGGGCTCCTTGCACAGCTCCACCACATCACGACACAGGGTTTCCGGGGTAACGGGCACCTCTGTGAAATGCTGGTCGTTGTTGCTGAGGTACACGGTGAGGAACATCTAAGACACAGACAGTGAAAAATAGACCATTAGAACAGTGTTACTAGACATTGGTGCTGTGTACAATATGATAGAATGAGAAACCCTGTTATAGAACATCTGGGTCCAACCCCAGACAAAGACTGAGCCAATACAGAAAAATCCATCGCAGTGGGGCACTTGCAAAAATAGTGAGAACAGAATAAGTAGCACATTAGGTACCTGTTCTATTCAAAAACAAAACAGATGGTCAATGTCTATTTTGGTTCCAAAAATCTTACAGGGGGTCATTTGTCAGTGTGGACTTTTTTCCTAATAGGGTCAATTCCACGGTAACGGAATTGTGCTGAGACTCATATTTTTTACTTAAAATGTATGCCAAACAAAAAACATTGATTTAAAAGTTTACAAACCAAGTTTACAACTCTATGCACAAGGACTACTTTCAACAATTTACAATGAACATAAAAAAAAATACATTTACTGAAAGAATTGGTGCAGATGCAAAGTCTGGTAACAGAATTTCAGTTAAATCTCCCTCAGTTGATGTGACCACATTTCCAAACACTTAAAAAATCTGCACCGAATTAAGATTCAGAGATGTCTGCAGAAAGAATGGGGTGTCAGCTATGACATAGCACCTTGAGTTTGAAAAAAATCTATTTTGGTTATTGATCTACAGTAAGTGAAGTGGATTTACACCCGGTAACAGAATTGAGGCAACAGAATTTCATCATGGGTTCTTGATCTATACTACACAGAAATGCATAATTTTGGATATGAATGTCATTCATCCTAAATACGTATACGAAGGTGCAATATCCTCGTTTGCATATGGAGGTATTATTCTACACACTGGCTATTATTTTATTGAGCTCCACCACCAAACAAGACCAAATGTGGTTGGTCCGGGAACAAATCTGAACCAATCAAAGACGTCTATTTTTCACACGTTTGGACATCAAAGTACAGCACAGTAGAGATATGTAGAGTACAGTATCACACAGAACAGTAAATATAGTTCAGTAGAGTATAGTACATTATAGTGTAATGTACCTTACTCTACTGAACTATATTCTACTTTTACTTACTGTACTATGCTGAATTATTTTCTACTTTTGTTTACTGTACTGTGGTGTCCAAATTTATGAAACATAGGTGTCGGTACCAAATCTGAACATCTATGTTTGGTCTGGTCCAGACGTCTGTGGAAGTTGAAATCAAGGCTGGTCCGGACCAAGAAATGACGTCTGTGAACGTTGAAATCAAGGCCAGGGCGGACTGACCAAATAAAGAATTTAAAGAGAGGGGGGTCATGGGTAGGTGTCAGTAAGAGCCGGGAGAGGTTACGTTAATTAGAGATAGAGAATAGAGAGAAGAGAGGTTGTCCCGACTTTTCACCCTCTTTCTCTGACAACCAGACGACAGAAGGAGAATGGAAAACATTTATCAGCTGAACATAATAGTACGCCAGCAAAAGGGAGAACAGTAGCAACTGTTGTTTGTGACTACTATGATTTCCCATTGTAGCCATTTCAAATGCAAACATTCCGTTACCAATTTTTCTGAAATCATGTTACCGATTTGGTAACAGAATTGAGTTTCATTCCCTTAATAATTCATGAAACAAAATTGATATCAGTAAAAACACTAATTAACTATATAAAAAACAAAGCCTATGACTTCTTAATCTGTCCCTGCTCATGAGGGAGAGAAATTAGAAAATATCTTAAAGACATGTGGGTTTTTGGTAACGGGATTTTAAAGCACATGGCAATGTTTCTTAAATTTACAGAAGACAGAAAAGGTTATCCTAAACTACACTGAACAAAAATAAACACAACATGTAAAGTGTTGGTCCCATGTTTCATGAGCAGAAATAAAAGATCCCAGAAATGTAACATACGCACAAAAATATGTTGTCCTCTCAAATTGTGTGTACAAATTTGTTTACATTCCTGTTAGTGAGCATTTCTCATTTGCCAATATAATCCATCCACCTGACAGGTATGGCATGTCAACAAGCTGATTAAACAGCATAATCATTACACAGGTGCACCTTGTGCTGGAGACAATAAAAGGCCACTCTAAAATGTACAGGTTAAACAACAGGTATTTCTGTCTGTAATAAAGCCTATGCCCTCCCAGGCCCACCCATGGCTGTGCCCCTGCCCAGTCATGTGAAATCCATAGAATAGGGCCTAAGAAATGTATTTCAATGACTGATTTCCTTTTATGAACTGTAACTCAGAAAATCATTCAAATTGTTGCCTGTTGCATTTATATTTGTGTTGATATCAGTTGGCAGGGGTCTAATTCAACATTATTGTGTTTTGATGCATTTCTAATACCTTTTAAGACTTTCTGGTGGATGTTTTCTAAGATCCCTTTTCCATCTGTTTGACAATTTGTTTATTCCTAATTTTGAGAATGGAAAATGGTTGAAACGCATATATGCCTTAATTTCTCAAAAATATAGACTCGTGGCTTTCATTTGTCTCCCAATTTGACATGGTCCTATGAACTTCACATGTTGTGCTTATGGGTCCTTTAACTTAGAAATTACCACAGGGAATTCCACGAATAATAATGGCGTTGCTTCAACATCTGGAGTGAGCCAGCCCAAAGACAGAATGGGGACAGTCTGGGAACTACTCCAGAACCCCCTCTGGAATTATAAAGGGGCGAATGCAGTTCTGAACATTTTTTCAAAGAAAAAACTGGGTCTCAAATTCCAATAGAGCCCAGCTCCAATCTCTGAAAATGATAACATGATGAAGAGGCAACACTGTCAAGGACACTGGTCCTCGAGAAAAGGGGGCAGGCTCTGTGAATTTGACCTTTCACAAGATTCTACATAGGTCAATGGTTTCATTTCAAATGCGCAAACGCTGCAGCCAGCCACTGTGACAACTGTATATGGGGGACAATAAAGGGTTATAGAGCCAAGTGCAAGTCAGCAATTTCTTCGCACCATAAATAGCAGGCCAAGCCAAACACACTCCGCTGCCCAAAGGTATAGGGGATGCAAGAAGCGATCATTGACTTGTTGCTTCGTAGTGGTGGACTGGCATGGGGCCTGAAAGGTCTATACCACTGAGGTAACAGATGGGCTTTAGACTGAAGATGCATCACAAAAGGGCACCCTTTTCCCTAGTGCATTACTTTTGACCAGGACCCATGAGGTGCCATTTGGGACACATCCTGAGAGTAACATGGAAGCTGTCCTGTAGACTCTGCCACCACTGCAGCACTACGTTCCCACTACCAACCTACAGAACCTACCATTCCGGAAACCTCTGCCTAAAACCAGTTATAATTTGGAGATAATCCATATAAAATCAGGAGACTTAGAACTTACTAAGCTATCGATCTGATTGGTTTTCAAATTCTTTGTCAAACTGAGCTGTCTACCAATTTCCTGAAATTTGTCAAAGGTGTTCAAGCCTGAACCCATTCATGATAAATCTATGATGTCAAGCACAGTTGGATTATGGAGAGAAACATAATTATGTCGAGGCAACAGTATAACATAATAAAGCCTTCCACATCCGCCACAAACATCTGGCATTTAACAGAAGTGGCTGAGAGACACGTAACAATGCTAAACCACTCGTAATGCCGACTGATCCTACATTTGTGAAACCATGGCACAAGCTTGCCAGCTGACACTCCACGCACCAATTCAAGTATCCGGTTTGAAGCAGCTGTGCACTAAAGGTTTAAAAATAGGCTTTTTTTTGTCCTCTTAAAATATGCTCTCAATCTGGGCACTGGATCTGACTACAGCTGGGGATATGACTGACTGCCTTTCTGTCCTAGTCACGCAACGAGTACAAGAAATCCACAGACTGGCAATTAGAGTTTGGATAACATCATGGCCATGTGCCCTTTTAAAAGGTAGACTCCGCCATATGACATCATCATGCAAAGCCAGGCGACTTCCTGTTTGCAGAAAAAAGACAATTAACATCCGCAAAAAGACTAATACTTCCCAACTTTCGGCCTCCCTTCAGAGATGCACACATTGGGGAGTGGCAAATAGAGGCTAATTCTGAGTTTGTTGTTGTTGGTTTCTTTAAAAACAGGAAGTCACCCCACTTTGCATGACAATGTAATTTTTCTAAGTCTACCTACAACACTTTAAATGCATTTCTCTCCTAAAACTTATGGTGAGGAAGGAACTTCAGAATGAATAAATGTTTACCTATTTTTGCATACAATTCCAGGGGTAAAGCTAAACTATTTGCCATTTCACCATTGCCATTTTTTGTTTGTTTTATTCAATGTTCTGGTGACACCTGTATACCTCTCTGAACAGCTGACTTTTCCAGTTTCTCTGAAGGGTCTGTCTTTAAAGAGCCATTGAACACGTGTGTTTTTCTGTTGCTCATCAGAAAAACGGGATTTCATCTTGGATGTGTGTTTCCTGACCACTTCTACGTTTGGTTAATGTTTGTCCCCCATTTCACTCCTTCATTTTTCATTTTTACGTTTCTGCTGAGGATGTTTTACATCTAGCTATATTGTTTGGTGACAAAAAAAGAGAGGTTGAAACTAAAGCAAAAAGTCAAAAAATGTGTGACGTGTTGTCTTACGTAAACAAAGTCGGGCTGCTGGGCAGTCTCTCTCACCGTCTATGCTATTGGATAGAGAGCAATCACTGCAGCTGTTCACCCCATGTTAGTGGGCAAATGTACATCGTCAAATCAAAACCCAACCTTCATTTACCCATTGTGACGCACAGATGTTCCAAACTCAGTTTTAGACGAGACTGACTTTATGACCAAAATTTGCCCATTTACATTTTGTAGTCAATTTTAACACTAGAATAACTGTTTCTGACTCCTATCAATGCCACATAGGGGATTTTCAAGGGGATTCTTTGCTTTTTAAAGGCAGTCACTCTAACAGTATATAGCTGATTTGAATCCTATTTGTATCTTGTAAAGCTGCTTGAAAATAAATGTGGACCCCATCTTGTTTCTCTGTATACAGCACACTTCTCAACAGCAAATGTATTTAAACTAACGCTGTTCATCAACCAAACCACACTTACACTAATGTATTCATTTATTGAATGGTAATAGGAAAACGTTGGACTAAATACAATTTCTTAAGGAAGCCCATGCTTCAACCAGTACAGAAGTGGGGCATGGTGTCAGAGGTTGATCAAGTGAAGAGAAGAGGGCTGTCATTTTCTATTTCACTGCACTGGGCCTTCATTTTATCACATAGGGAAGGGCTTTGGGAAGCAGTAGGCACATTGGGAGATCTGAGTGAGCCTTGAGGCCATCTAGGACAATCAGAGATTAACTACACCCTACTTGGTAAGGCTCATATAAAAGTTGATGTCTAAAAGGCCTAAAAATGCTGTGAAAATGCCCAAATATAGCCTCATTAAATAATGAGCAAAAGAGAATTCTACGTTATTTACAACTACAATTCTGAAAAAAAGGGGCCGCGAACATTGGGGCCTTACGCTAATTCCTTGGCATGTCCCCGTTTGCTTGGCACCACTCACTGAATGCATGGCTTTTGTAAGACTTGTCGAATACAAATCGACCGAATATCAAATTACATGCAAAGTAGCACACTTGTATTTCCATACACAAATGTATAGGTGAGCTATCATTGCTGGCTCTTGGCCTGCACCCGAAATTGCACCCTATTCCCTATGTAGGGCAATACTTTTGACCAGGACCCATCGGGATCTGGTCAAAAGTAGTGCACTATGTAGGGAAAAGGTTACCATTTTGGATGCAGCCTTGCAGTGGATGACCAAGCCTTTAACAGAATAGGGGAATGTTCTTTTCCCCTCAGAGAATATTCAGCCATTATGGAAATGTGGCTTCTTTTTTTGTTTGTTGAATGAGCGCCAATGACAGCCCTTGTGCTATCCCCCACGGTAGACGTTCAATTGATCTCATATTGTATGTACAGTGGGGTCTGAAATGATTAACACCCTTGATAAAGATCAGCAATAATGACTGTATAAAATAAATAATTCATATACTGAGCTATAGTGTGTGCAACAAAATATTTTTTTGCGAAATTATATAATTGTATACATTTGCTTAAAGAAAGAGATTTTGTATAACAAGTAATATTTTTAAAAAGTCTCAAAAAGGTAGGGGTTAAAATGATTGACACCCCTAAAGATTTTTTTGAAATAAAGTAGTCAGAAGTGTAGTACTTGGTCCCATATACCTAGCAAGTTATGACTACATCAAGCTTGTGACTCTTCAAAGTTGTTGGATGCATTTGCAGTTCATTTTGGTTGTGTTTCAGATTATTTTGTGGCCAATAGAAATGAATGGTGGGGCCTCCCAAGTGGAACAGCGGTCTAAGGCACTGCATCGCAGTGCTTGAGGCGTCACTACAGACCCGGCTTCGATCCCAGGCTGTGTCACAACCAGCCGTGACTGGGTGTCACATAGGGCAGCGCACAATTGGCCCAGCGTCGTCTGGGMMYGGGGAGGGTTTGGSSYGGGGGGGGGGGGGGGGGCATTACTTGGCTCATCGCGCTCTAGCGACTTCTTGTGGCAGCCCGGGCGCCTGCAGGCTGACTTCGGTCGTCAGTAGAGCTGTGTTTCCTCCGAAACATTGGTGCAGCTGGCTTCCGGGTTGAGCGGGCGTGTGTTAAGGAGCGTGGTTTGGCGGGTCATGTTTCGGAGGACGCCTGACTCGACCTTCACCTCTACCAAGCCCGTTGGGGAGTTGCAGCGATGAGACAAGATCGTAATGAAATTGAGAGAAAAAAAGCTAAACAAAACATAGTCATAAATGTATTGTGTCATTTTAGAGTCACTTTTATTGTAAATAACAATATAATATGTTTCGAAACACTTTTACATTAGCGTGGATGCTACCAAGATTCTGAATAATCAAATCAAAATAAAATCTTATTGGTCACATACACATTGTTAGCAGATGTTAACACGAGTGTAGTGAAATGCTTGTGCTTCTAGTTCCAACGGTGCAGTAATATCTAACAAATAATCAAACAATTCCCAACAACTACCGACAGTTAAAGTCGGAAGTTTACATACACCTTAGCCAAATACATTTAAACTCAGTTTCTCACAATACCTGACATTTAATCCTAGTAAAAATTCCCTGTCTTAGGTTAGTTAGGATTACCACTTTATTAAAAATGTGAAATGTCAGAATAATAGTAGAGAGAATGATTTATTTAAGCTTTTATTTCTTTCATCACATTCCCAGTGGGTCAGAAGTTTACATACACTCAATTAGTATTTGGTAGCATTGCCTTTAAATTGTTTAACTTGGGTCAAACATTTCAGGTAGCCTTCCACAATCTTCCCACAATAAGATGGGTGAATTTTGGCCTATTCCTCCTGACAGAGCTGGTGTAACGGAGTCAGGTTTGTGGGATCCTTGCTTTTTCAGTTCTGCCCACAAAGCTTCTATAGGATTGAGGTCAGGGCTTTGTGATGGCCACTCCAATACCTTGACTTTGATGTTCTTAAGCCATTTTGCAACAACTTTGGAAGTATGCTTGGGGTCATTGTGCATTTGGAAGACCCATTTACAACCAAGCTTTAACTTCCTGACTGATGTCTTGAGATGTTGCTTCAATATATGCACATAATTTTACTTCCTATTTGTTAAGTGCACCAGTCCCTCCTGCAGCAAAGCACCCCCACAACATGATGCTGCCACACCCGTGCTTCACGGTTGGGATGGTGTTCTTTGGCTTGCAAGCCTCCCCTTTCTCCTCCAAACATAACGATGGTAATTATGGCCAAACAGTTCTATTTTGTTTCATCAAAACAGAGGACATTTCTCCAAAAAGTATATTTGTCCCCATGTGCAGTTGCAAACCGTAGTCTGGCATTTTTATGGCGGTTTTGGAGCAGTGGCTTCTTCCTTGCTGAGGGGCTTTTCAGGTTATGTCGATATAGGACTCGTTTTACTGTGGATATAGATACTTTTGTACCTGTTTCCTCCAGCATCTTCACAAGGTCCTTTGCTGTTGTTCTGGGATTGATTTGCACTTTTCGCACCAAAGTACCTTCATGTCTAGGAGACAGAACGCGTCTCCTTCCTGAGCGGTATGACGGCTGCGTGGTCCCATGGTGTTTATACTTGCGTACTATTGTTTGTACAGATGAACGTGGTACCTTCAGGCATTTGGAAATTGCTCCCAAGGATGAACCAGACTTGTGGAGGTCTACAAAAAAAAAGTCTGAGGTCTTGGCTGATTTCTTTTGATTTCCCCATGATGTCAAGCAAAGAGGCACTGAATTTGAAGATAGGCCTTGAAATACATACACGGGTACAGCTCCAATTGACTCAAATGATGTCAATTAGCCTATCAGAAGCTTCTAATGGCATGACATCATTTTCTGGAATTTTCCAAGCTATTTAAAGGCACAATCAACTTAGTGTATGTAAACTTTTGACCCACTGGAATTGTGATAGTGAAATAATCTGTCTGTAAACAATTGTTGGAAATATTACTTGGGTCATGCAAAGTAGATGTCCTAACTGACTTCCCAAAACTATAGTTTGTTAACAAGAAATTTGTGGAGTGGTTGAAAAACGAGTTTTAATGACTCCAACCTAAGTGTATGTAAACTTCCGACTTCTACTGTAATACACACAAATCTAGGTGCAGTAGATGGTATAAAATACAGTATATACATGTGATATGAGTAATGTAAGATATGAAACATTATTAAAGCGGCATTATTTAAAGTGGCATTGTTTAAAGTAACTAGTGATCCATTTGTTAACGTGTCCGGTGATTGGGTCACAATATGGGCAGCAGCCTCTCTGAGTTAGTGATTGCTGTTTAGCAGTCAGATGGCCTTGAGATAGAAGCTGTTTCTCAATCTCTCTGTCCCAGCTTTGATGCAGCTGTACTGACCTCGCCTTCTGGATGATAGCGGTGTGAACATGCAGTGGCTCGGGTGGTTGTTGTGCTTGATGATCTTTTTGGCCTTCCTGTGACATCGGGTGCTGTAGATGTCATGGAGGGCAGGTAGTTTGCCCCCAGTGATGCGTTGTGCAGACAGCACCACCCTCTGGAGAGCCTTGCGGTTGAGGGCGGTGCAGTTGCCATACCAGGCTGTGCTACAGCCAGACAGGATGCTCTCGATTGTGCATCTGTAAAAATTTGTCAGGGTTTTGGGTGACAAGCCAAATTTCTTCAGCCTGAGGTTGAAGAGGCATTGTTGTGCCTTCTTCACCACACTGTCTGTGTGGGTGGACCATTTCAGTTTGTCTGTGATATGTACGCCCAGGAACATAAAACTTTCCACCTTCTCCACTACTGACCCTTCGATGTGGATAGGGGGGTGCTCCCTCTGCTGTTTCCTGAAGTCCACGATCATCTCCTTTGTTTTGTTGACGTTGAGTGAGAGGGTGTTTTGCTGAAACCACACTCCGAGTGCCCCCACCTCCTCCCTGTAGGCTGTCTCGTCGTTGTTGGTGATCAAGTCCACTACTGTTGTGTCGTCTGCAAACTTGATGATTGAGTTAGAGGCGTGCATGGCCACGCAGTCGTGGGAGAACAGGGAGTACAGGAGAGGGTTGAGCACACACCCTTGCGGGGCCCCAGTGTTGAGGGTCAGTGTGGAGATGTTGTTTCCTACCTTCACCACCTGGGGGCGGACCATCAGAAAGTCCACTGAAGTGGGTCTGGGGTAGCTGGTAAGGTGCCGGTGATATGATCCTTGACTAGCCTCTCAAAGCACTTCATGATGACAGAAGTGAGGGCTTCGGGGCAGTAGTCATTTAGTTCAGTTATCTTTGCCTTCTTGGGTACAGGAACAATGGTAGCCATCTTGAAACATATGGAGACAACAGATTGGGATAGGGAGCGATTAAATATGTTCGTAAACACACCAGCCAGCTGGTCTGCGCATGCTCTGAGGACGCGGCTAGGGGTGCCGTCTGGGCCAGCAGCCTTGCGAGGGTTAACAAGTTTAAATGTCTTTCTCATGTCAGCCACTGAGAAAGYGYGYMYMGGGGGGGGGGGGGGGGCGCAGCCTTTGTAAGCAAGCCACGTTAGTGGCACTGTATTATCCTCAAAGCGGGCAAAGAAGGTGTTTAGTTTGTCTGAAAACGTGACGTCGGTATCCGTGACGTGGCTGTTTTTGTAGTTCGTGATTTCGTGTAGACCCTGCCACATACGTCTCATAACTGAGCCGTTGAATTGCGACTCCACCTTGACCCTGTACCGGCATTTCGCTTGTTTGATTGCCTTACAAAGGGAATAACTACACTGTTTATATTCAGCCATATCCCCAGCCCTCTTTCCATGGTTAAATGCGGTGGATCGCGCTTTCAGTTTTTCGCGAATGCCGCCATCCATCCACAGTTTCTGGTTAGGGTAGGTTTTAACAGTCACAGTGGGTACGACATCACCAATGCACTTATTTATAGTGTATAGATCAATGTTGTTCTCTGAGGCTGACTGGAACATATTCCAGTCAGCGTGATCAAAACAATCTTGGAGCGTGGCTTCCGATTGGTCAGACCAGCATTGAATGGATCTCGTCACTGGTACATCCTGTTTGAGTTTCTTCCTATAAGCCGGAACTAGCAAGATGGCGTCGTGGTCGGATTTACCGAAGGGAGGGCAGGGGAGGGCTTTGTATGCATCGCGGAAGTTAGAGTGGTAGTGGTTGAGAGTATTAGCCCTTTGTGTCATGCAATCAATATGCAGATAACATTTAGGTAACATTGATCTCAAATTTGCTTTGTTAAAATCCCCAGCTACAATAAATGCAGCCTCCAGCCCCTCTAATTTTCTCACTCATTATTCATGATTTATTCAGGATTATCCATAATCATGGTAGCATCCACATTAATGCAGAATTGTTTAGAAACATATTCTATTCTTATTTATAATAAAAGTGACAATACATGATTTACCATTCATTTATTGGGCACAAACTAATCTGAAACACAACCAAAACAAACTGCAAATGCATCCAACATCTTTGTAGTCACGAGCTTGATGTAGTCATTGCGTGCTAGGAATATGGGACCAAATACTACACTTTTGACTACTTTTATTTATAAGAATCTTTAGGGGTGTCAATAAACTTGACCCCTACCTAAAAATAGTATATGACTTGTTAAACAAAATCTCTTTCTCTAAGCAATTGTATTAGTACGAATTATTTTATACAGTCATTATTGCTAAACTTTATCAAGGGTGTCAATAATTTTAGACCCCACTGTATATCTTGGAGAACCAGAAGTAGAATAGAATACTTTACTTCCTGTGAGAGAATTTGTCCTATAGGTTACACTGTATTCCAGGTAGCCCCCACATACAGATAATTCCAGTTTTCAGAATAAGGCAGTAGTTGTATCAATAAAGCCACGATAGAATTGAAAACAATCCATTCTAATTCTATGGATAGATTCTATATTAACACGTATGGCAGGCGGCTTGATTGAATACAATTCCCCTGATTCACACAGGGGAAAGGCAGAGCACTTTGACGTCGCGTGTGGGAGCAGCCCTAATAACACAACATCGCCCTTCTATTCAGACAGATCAGACAGCTTGGGGGTGAAGTTTCCCCTAAGTACATATCTAGGATCAGCATCCCCTCCCCCAATCCTAAAAATGCAAAACTGACCCATGATGAGTGTCTGGGGCAACTTAGCCCTACTCCGATCAGACATTGGCCTGCGAGGTCTAGTCTGTGGTAAAAAAATAAATAATAATGTTTCACAGTGTGGTGCATCTAATGAGATCGGTTAGGCTAAGCTTCTCATTAATTGCGCATCAGTGTGACTGAGAACAAACCTCATTAGCAATAGGGATTCTAATTGGTGGAGGATAAGGAGGATGGTGGAGGATAAGGTGATGAGCTAAGTGCTATGATTATATATATTAGGTGACATAAACATAGGCTTCGGGCATTTGACCACGATGACTCGGACTAGAGAATCTATAAGACATTCTCTTAACAAATTTCACCTAAAAGGTTGTGTATTTTATCATGTAATCATGAATAAATCACTGTTGATAGGGATAGACTAAATGAATCGTGGATGGTGGTCTTAATCCAAAATCTAATTACTGACAAAGCCCTTCTTGCGCCTGCAAATTTCTTCCCAAAAAACAACTTTGCATGAGACGCCTTGAGGAAATCAAAATAACCTTTTTTGTGACATTCATTCTTGGTGAATTATTGTGCCGTGGTGCTAAAAATGCTAGGCATGGAAAGAGAACAAGTTGAAATGACACACACAAGTTGTTATAGGACCAACTGACCATTACATTTGGTTAAACAGGTTGAGTGAAATGTCGATATACCATGACGGACACAAATTGAAAGCTAATTAATTGGAAATAGAGAGTTAAGTTTGCTGTGACGGCAGTTACAAGCTACAGGAGTAATCCAACCCACTGGAGTCATTAATTATTCATGCCAATAACAGCATCCAACAAATGAGCATCTGTCGATACATGCATCATCAGGGCAAAGCCATCCTACGGAGTCCAACTTCAAAGAACTGTTGTGTTCCCTCTTGAAACAGGGACCTTTTCAGTTAAAGCGCTATCATTTTCTCCATTCCATGTTTTAAAAAAGATATTAGCACTAACCCTTGACTTGTGGTTGTGTGGATCTTTAATAAATGTTGACAGATTGGGATAGGCTTGCGAGCCGCCACCGCCGGTCAGCTCCCAATGTTTTTAAGCTGCGGCCTGGACCCAGGCCATATGGCCAGGCTCACGTGACTTTACTATTGAATCAGCGTAGCAGTAGCAACCCTCCCCCGTTCCCAACCCCCACTGTGCTGAGCGTTACTCTGGGAGCAGAAAAACAGTACTGGGTGAAAGCAAACACAACCCAGTCGCTCAAATGTTTACATTTTGACATAGGCATTTGGGACAATGGGAAATGTAATTGTAAATCTCCACCACAGCCTTGGAGCAGTACTTTTGAATAATCGTCTAATGAATTTATGAATAGCCTAAATGTAGCAGCAGAAAGATTGTGTGTGTGTGTGTGTGTGTGTGTCTGTCTGTGTGGTTGCTACTGGTCACAGTGGTAACAGTTGCAAAGGCACTCTGTAAGCTCAGGCGTGAGATGAGTTTAACAATGGTAATCAATGATATTTGGAACCAGAAAACAAAGTTAGGTCTAGCCTATAAACTAATCTATTATTTACCCCTATCTGCATCACCCCTGACCATGCTAAATAATCACTTGTAGGTAGAAGGTCCTTGCAAGTTGAGTAAAAATCTATTCTCCGTTCACATAACCACATGATGGAACAGCCTGAAATAGATTTAGCCTAAGCACCACATTTATGAGTTCCACCAGGGCTAACACTAATTTTCCAGGATCTCAACCTATATAAAGAAACACAAGATGTTGGGCCAACACTATAGGGCTCCCAAGAGGAACAAACAGACATGCTGAATTATATTTTTCTCACCATCATTACAGTTTAACAACGCAGGGTCATTGTTCTTCAAATAGCTGTACTTCTTGTTTTGTGTCCACTTTCCAACCCATGTTTAACAAGCAAAATTACACAACTGATAAGGCAACGATCTTCTTCTTCACTACGTTCAAACTGTCGTCAAGATACGCCATCCACTCATTAGTCAAGATTATTTTTAAAGATCAGTGTCTGGTTGAACAAGAAAAGGGAAAACGTTTAGATGTGGTTGTTGAGGATGACATGTTGGCTCTAAGTTACACATCATCACTAGGGTATATTGTTACACAGTAATACTCATGTACTCTACCATGTCCAAGGTATATAAGGACAGTAAATCCTCACTTGGAAACACCGGACCTCAAGAGAGCCAAACAAGTGACACACTCAAGAGCTTAGATAATATCTTGATTTCCCATTCTGCAGACCAGCTAATAATAGAATACCATTGTGCCCATTGTGTGTGGAAGCCTGCACCCACCTCATGGATAATCTAAACATAGAACCCTATCCAGGTTACGACTGACACAGATTAGTGCAATGCAGGAAAGCCTGTTCAAATTTGTAAGAAGATTAGTTTGTGTTTTGTTTCACATTGAATTTGTTTATAAAACTGTATTGTCACACTTTCTTGCTGCACACAAAGAGGATCTTGTAAGTCTCTTACCCAAGAGTGGTTGTGTTTTTATTTATTTTACCTTTATTTAACTAGGCAAGTCGGTTAAGAACACATTCTTATTTACTGGTTACAGCAGTCGCGCTCTGGGTGTGGGGTAAGATTTGAGGCTCACACTACCTCTCATATGACTATGCATGGTATACATTCTACTCCCGATGTAAGGGCCTGAGACTGCTATGAATGGGTGCACTCAACCAAAGTATGCATTATCTGCACTTCTGTACCTAAACAGTTTGCACTCCAATGTGCATTTACCTGGAGTCAATGGCAAGTTTTCCAGTATCAATGCCAAGTGAGATCAAGTTAATAAATTGCCTGACTGGGCAGATGAGACAGTGGATTGCGCAGTCAGATGGAACAGACTAAATAGGCATTTTAATATCATATAATTTAGCCAGTGGTAACTTGTGAAATAGACACCGGCTGGAATGCGGTTTTAACCAATAACCATTCAAGATTAGAACCACCCGTTGTATAAAAAAAAACAATAAGGGTTACATTTTGTAAGCTGGGATGTTCGATATGAATTCAATCACTTTTTGACAGCACTCCTTTTGATTTGAACGAAACCTTCCATTCACGTTTTCCCACGGTAGAAGTGGTCAAAAAGTGACTTTTTGGACATGTATGACAAAACATTCAGGAGATAGAGGCGCTCAAAATTGAACCTTTTTGCATACTTTACCATGAGACATCCATATCTTCATCACTGAAAAATATCAACAATTGAGTTTGATATCATTTGAAAGCTTAACGATTTGTCAAACTATTGTTACATTTCTTTTTATATATATATATATATATATTTTTTTTTTTTACATTTAAAACTAGAATCTGTAGTTGAAACAATAACAAAGCGGACACCCTGTCTCTGTTTCGGTGAAAAGCTAACAGATGGGCATGGAGAAATGATAGACAGAGATATGGATTCAAGGACTGACTACCCCATGATATCAAAATGATAGTTTTAACCATGTTGAGGCTATCCAGTGTTTGTTCACATTTGTGTTTTACAAACATTGGAGTAAAACAATCTTATATGATTCTGATGAGGTACGACAGTTGAACTAATCACTTATAAGTTATATTCTTCAAGAATCAATGCGTATATACGTTTTTTTAAATTATGTAGCATCTAAGGATTGTAGCTTTAATAACATAAATGATCTAAAAACGCGTAGGCCTAAACGCCGATTTTTTCATTGAATAAGAATTTAACAGAAGGAAATCTGACAGATTGTGCTAAACTTCAAGATTGTGGAGGTTATTCCCTATTTTGCCATTGCAAACGCAATTACCAAAGCCTAACACCATACCCAAACCAGGCGAGCACGTCCGCCATCGTGCACAAATTGATTTTGTCCCCCCACACCAAACGCGATCACGACACGCAGGTTGAAGTATCAAAACAAGCACTGAACCAATTATATTAATTTGGGAACAGGTCGAAAAACATTAAACATTTAGGGCAATTTAGCTAGCTTGATTGCAGTTGCTAGCTAATTTGTCCTATTTAGCTAGCTTGCTGTTGCTAGCTAATTTGTTCTGGGATATAAACATTGAGTTGCTATTTTACCTGAAATGCACAACGTCCTCTACTCCGACAATTAATCCACTCATAAAACGGTCAGCCGAATCATTTCTAGTCATCTCTCCTCCTTCCAGGATTTTTCTTCTTTGGACTTTATATGGCGATTGGCATCTAACTTCCATAGTATAACCACGACGACGACCGACCTCAGTTTGTCTTTAAATCACCCACGTGGGTATAACCAATGAGGAGATGGCACGTGGGTATCTGCTTCTATAAACCAATGAGGAGATGGGAGAGACAGGACTTGCACCGCGTTCAGCGTCACAAATAGAACTGACTTCTATTTTAGCGCTTGCCAACGCAGACGCTCGTTGGCACGCGCGAGCAGTGTGGGTGCATTGATTGAATAACATGTGTACATTTATTTTGCAACGCGAGCGGTGTGGTCAGCATGTAATGATGAATTATGACTTTCCATAAGTGAAATAGGCTATTCCCAATGGGCACAAACAGTTAAATTTTTTGGTGCTTTTTTTATCCCCAATTGGTAGTTACAGTCTTGTCCCATCGCTGCAACTCCCCTACAGACTCGGGAGCGGCTATGGTCGAGAGCCATGCTTCCTCCAACACATGACCCTGCCAAGCCGCACTGCTAACTTAACCAGAAGCCAGCCGCACCAGTGTGTTGGAGGAAACACCGTCCAACAGGAGACCAAAGTCAGCTTGCAGGCGCTGGCCCGCCACAAGGAGTCACTAGAGCGCGATGGGACAAGGAAATCCTGGCCAGCCAAATCCTCCCCTAACCTGGGCAAATTGTGCGCCACCCTGTGGGACTCCCAGTCACGGCCGGTTGTGACACAGCCCGGGGCTGTAGTGACCCCTCAAGCACTGTCTTAGACCACGGCGCCACTCGGGAGGCTGTTGTTTTTTTATTTTTTTATTCTGTCCATACACAAAAAGGCAATGGTCAATAACATTATCACCATGTCATCCAACAATGTTGTGTATGGACAGAATACACTTAGTTTGTGTCAGACAACCACAAACCTTTAAATTGTGATTTTACTTGTGTGTGGTCCATTGAAGTTTTTATGGCTAAATAAGGTGTAGTAGCCTAACTGGCAGTTAACCTCATATGCATGCTGCATGATTTTAAACCATTCTTTAAATTTCTGAAATGTCATGAGATATGATTTAAGGAAAGCAGAACCTGATAGCTAGACATTCAGAGAACACACGGAATTTCTGAACTACATTAGCAGCAATAGTGGAATCGGTGGTTCGCCTTCAAAATAAAAGTCTGCCACTGAAACTGACGCAAACAGATGAAACAAGAGAAAATAAAGTCCCACACTAAGAGCTACGACACTAATATTTGTGCAAACTCTTTAGAATTGTAATCTATGGGTGTCACAGAGTAGGCTGGAACCCCATTTCATGAACCCAGGATCCATAGGTAAGGCTGTACATGTTCAATACACATACAGTAGGTTGACTGGTGAGATTGGAAGGAAAAATCCACTCCAAACCACTCATTCCTTTACATTTACAGTGTTAAATAAACGAATATGTGAGAACAATATTTTTGTGAACAACTGTCTAATTTTGGCATTATAATAAGGTTGGTAGCAATAATGAAAATCGTTGTGGAAATCTGTTGCATCTCAAGTCGTTTACAAAATCCATAATGCAATGCTCTCTATTGGTCTGGCTGTCTGGCTAGATAGCTAACTAGCAAACGTAGCTACACACAATAATACCAAAGAAATATCAGCATATAAAGATGCTAGTTTGCTGTAAAAATTGCCTAAACAAACTGCACTATCAATTTAGGAGTCTACAATCTTAACCTGCAGATCGATGTGCCTCACAGAGTGGAGTTTGACATTCGCAACGGCAGATATACTTTGAGATGGGAAACGTTGCCCATGCTACATCAATGGGCCGTGAGGTGCATTCTGGGCGATTCTGGGACAAGAAGCGCTCTCAGTCAAGGAATGAATGAGAGTCTATTGGGCGGTAAAAACTCAAAAACTTAACATTAGCACGAATTTCGTCAACAATAAGTACAACATTACACATCTTTTCCGAGATAATTAACTTGCTATCTGTAGTATCGTATAGCTTTGGAATCCAAACATTACAGCAAGTAGCCTAGTGGTTAGTGCATTGGACCAGTAACCGAAAGGTTGCTAGATCGAATCCCTGAGCTGACAAGGTAAAAATCTGTCTTTCTTCCCCTGAACAAGGCGGTTAACCCACTGTTCCTAGGCCGTTATTGTAAATAAGAATTTGTTCTTAACTGACTTGCCTGGTTAAATAAAAAAAATATATGTATGCCCCCAGTGCAATTCTGAAGTCTATACATCCGCAGTGTAATTTCAACAGATTTTTACTTTTGTGTCAAATTAACTAGTTATTGTATTTTGTTGAATTTATATAACACTCCATCTTTGTTTAGCAGTATCTAGTACAATTGTGGCATGATTCCACAATGTTTATCGGTTTTCATCCGTTTCAATGGGGGACTTTTATTTTGAAGGCAAACCTCTGATTCCACTATTGTTAATCACGCTAATGTTGTATACAACACCCTGGTCAAGGAAGCCCATAATTGGCCACGATGTGGGGTATTCAAACGTAAGGTTACAAACAATCATGTCCTGTATTATTACCCTGGATTGGAAGACTGGGTTTACTGAAAGTCATTAATGCAGCCAGTGATTAATTGAAGGCTACACGCGCGGCAGGTAGCTTAGCGGTTAAGCGCGTTGGGACAGTGGCCGAAACGTTGCTGGTTCGAATCCTGACATGACTAGGTCTAAAATCTGTCGAAATTGCCTTGGTACTTAACCCTAATTGCTCCCATAAGTCTGCTAAATGACAAAAATATACAGTATTTACAGAACCTGCTATTGTTTACACTGTATGCCACTGTTGCCAGCAACATGTTGATTGTCAGTGTGCTAAAAACCTACTCCGATTTTGCGTGGAGATCCTGCCTTTGTCTCAATATAATAGAGAACTAGATGCTATAGGCTGAGGAACTACATAAAACATAGCCTAAAGAGTGAGGGCACATTCTAAACAATTCTGACTTGTCTAATCAAAATCTTAATCATAACACGCACATCAAAGGAACATGTAGTCTGTTACAATAACTCACCGGCATCATATTGGCTCCGTATCGCATGCAACGTTGGCTACTCCTATCTTCGATTCGAGGATATCAAATCCCTCACGTATTCGATAACCCAACAGAGCAGTGACATCGGATCAAGTTTATTCCTTTTTTCTGTCGCCCCCGTGTATTATACGCACGAGCGCCTCTCTAATTTACATTCTCCTAAACCACAATTATTGATGTTGTCTTTACTGGAGACCTGTTGCAGTGGTATTGTAACAATGCCCTTCTCAATGACAACGATCTATACCTTGAAATAATTTCTCAGGATTAGTCCGGTGGACACCTAATCGACATGGCCATTTGGCCCAACAAAGGTTTTGTACAAATGTGCAGCCATGAATAATAGAACGGCAGAAATAGCCTACTGTACGTTCACTGTTAAATCCAATTTTCAATCCATATTTAATCTATCTATTAAAGACTAACATTTTTAGACGAATGTGTATCTTTACGGGCATTTGCCCACTAGGAAAGCTATCAGTTGAATTTACAAACGACTGGAACCCAACCCAAAATCGAGTGACGCGATCTGCGAATATAATAATGCTGCGTTCATAACCAAGCGGGAAGGTGGTAATCATCAGTTGTGCGATATATAGGAGTTGTGTGCGTTCACATGCTTTCAACTCGTTGAGAAACGCTGATTGGCTAATGGCAAACAAGCTGCGTCAAACATCATTTAAAAGTAGAGCTATCATGCACATAAACAAATTGACTACATAAAAATATATTAATAGATTCGTTTTTATGAATACTGTTTTGTTGTTGCATGTAACTGCCGAAAATGCTATTATAGTAGCCCTGTCTAATAAAACTATCCTTACCATAGTAAACTTATAGTCAAATGAGTATGATATGTTACGTTTGGTATATATGGTTATGTAAGACTTTTTGGGCGACCAAATCAAATACAAATCAAATGCTATTTATTGTTCTTTTAATGTTCTTTTATTTTTTACTTTAGTTTATTTAGTAAATATTTTTCTTAACTCTCTTTTTTTCTTAAAAATGCATTGTTGGTTAAGGGCTTGTAAGTAAGCATTTCACGGTAAGGTGACAAATGTGACAAATAAAATGTTATTAGATTTTTCACGTGGCGAATACAACAGGTGTAGTAGACCTTACCGTGAAATGTTTACTTACAAGCCCTTAACTCTTATTTTTCTTAAAACTGCATTGTTGGTTAAGAAAATATTGACTACATTTATTTTAATTTTAAAGTAACACAATAAAATAACAATAACGAGGCGATATATACAGCGGGTACCGATACCGAGGCAATGTGCGGGGGTGACTATGCATAGATAATAAACAGCGAGTAGAAGCAGCGTAAAAAGAAAAAGGGGTGTCAATGCAAATAGTCTGGGTAGCCATTTGATTAGCTGTTCAGGAGTATTATGGCTTGGGAGTAGAAGCTTCTAAAGAGCCTTTTGGACCTAGACTTGGTGCTCCGGTACCGCTTGCCGTGCAGTAGCAGAGAGAACAGTCTATGACTAGGGGGGCTGGAGTCATTGGCAATTATTAGGGCCTTCTTCTGACACCGCCTGGTATACAGGTCCTGGATGGCAGGAAGCTTGGCCCCAGTGATGTACTGGTTCGTACGCACAACCCTCTGTAGCACCTAGCGGTCTGATGCCAAGCAGTTGGCATACCAGACTGTGATGCAACCAGTCAGGATGTTCTTGATGGTGCCGATGTAAAGCTTTTTGAGGATCTGAGGACCCATGCCAGATCTTTTCAGTCTCCTGAGGGGGAATAGGCGTTGTCGTGCCCTCTTCATGACTGTCTTGGTGTGTTTGGACCATGATAGTTTGTTGATGATGTGGACACCAAGTAACTTGAAGCTCTCGACCTTGCTCCACTACAGCCCCATCGATGAGAATGGGGGCGTGCTCGGCCCTCCTTTTCCTGTAGTCCATAGTCATCTCCTTTGTCTTGATCACGTTGAAGAGATTGTTGTCCTGGCGTCTCTGACCTCCTCCTTATAGGCTGTCTAATCGTTGTCGGTGATCAGGCCAACCACCGTTGTGTTGTCAGAAACCGGATGGTGTTCGTGTCGTGCTTGGCTACGCAGTCGTGGGTGAACAGGGAGTACAGGAGGGGACTAAGCACGTACTCCTGAGGGGCCCGTGTTGAGGATCAGCATGGCAGATGTGTTGTTGCCTACCCTTACCACCTGGGACGGCCCGTCAGGAAGTCCAGGATCCAGTTGCAGTGGGAGGTGTTTAGTCTCAGGGTCCTTAGCTTAGTGATGAGCTTTGAGGGCACTATGGTGGTGAACGCTGAGCTGTGGTCAGTGAACAGCATTTTCACATAGGTGTTCCTTTTTTTCAAGTGGGAAAGGGCAGTGTGGAGTGCAGTAGAGATTGCGTCATCTGTGGATCTGTTGAGGCGGTATGCAAATTGGAGTGGGTCTAGGGTTTCTGTGATGATGGCATTGATGTGATCCATGACCAGCCTTTCAAAGTGCAACAGGTTGGTAGTCATTTGGGCAGGTTACCTTGGTGTTCTTGGGCACAGGGACTATGGTGGTCTGCTTGAAACATGTAGGTATTACAGACTGGGTCAGGGACAGGTTGAAAATGTCAGTGATGGCATTTTTGGTCAACACATGCTCTGAGTACACATCCACGTAATATGAGTTATAGATCTGTCATTCTCATTGAAAGCAAGTCTAAGAAGAGGTAGATCTGTTTTAAGTGCGCTATTTCGATGCTTCCCGTTCATAATTTAAGTTTTATACACCAGCTTCAAAAAGCTGAAAATACAATATTTAGGGTTTTTTAAAAGATATTTCACAGTGGTTAGATGTTAAAATGAATCTCTACATTGCTTGTTTTGTCACAAACTGAAATTAGAAGAACTATTAGAATTTTAGCATCCAGGTAAAGGCGGAGCGATTTCTGCATATTGCATCTTTGAGGCAAAAAGTAAAGTAGGGTGGATGGGTGGGTAGGCATATACCGTGAAAGTCTCACAACTCATCACGGAAAACTTTAGCATTTGAACTAATTAGCAACTTTGCAACTACTTACTACTTTTTTGCTACTTAGCATGTCAGTGTAACAGTATAACTTTAGTACGTCCCCTCGCCCCGACCTCGGGCGCGAACCAGGGACCCTCTGCACACATCAACAACAGTCACCCACGAAGCATCGTTACCCATCGCTCCACAAAAGCCGCGGCCCTTGCAGAGCAAGGGGAACCACTACTTCTAGGTTTCAGAGCAAGTGACGTAACCGACTGAAAGGCTGCTAGCTCGCACCACCGCTAACTAGCTAGCCATTTCACATCCGCTACATCAGCTAACCCTTCCCCTAACCCGTAACCTTTTAACCTCTAGCCTAGCTAACGTTAGCCACCTAGCTACTGTTAGCATTAGCCACACCGGCCACCTAGCGAAGGTTAGCAACAACAAATCAGAATTCTTAACATATATGTTTTGTGAAACGTAACATATCATATGAATTGTAATTTGTAAGATATCATACGAAATGGATGACGGACCACAAATTAATAGATTACATACTAAACGTAACATATAATAATTGGAATGTTCCGGATTTATCTTTACTATGTTACGTCTACCCCTGAGTGCAGGTTGGTTATAGAGGTCCTTTTCCTTTGTCAACAACATCAGAGTTGAGCATGTTTATTTTATTTTTTATTTAACTAGGCATGTGATAGAAGTGGGTGCTTATGCCGCGTTCAAATGCTAGTCGGAACTAGAAAACACGTACATTTCCGAGTTGCTGATTCGTTGAAAGCAGCATATGTATAACTACAACCAGTTAGCAAATCGTAAATTTCAGCGTTTCCTAGTTCCGACTAGCATGTGAGAGGCATAAGCATCCACCAACCCATTAGCGATGATAAACGACTTTCCCAGTAATTACCAGTTGGAGAGCCGTTCAAATGGATTCATCCAATCATATGTTAAATACCAATTTACTTAGTTGTGACCGCAGCTTAATCCCACCTGGCAACAATAAACTCCTCCTTGTTTCATCGTGCTGGGATGTGGCTTCTACCAACCCCTGACAGCATGTTGAAAAGAGGGATGTCCACAGTAGCATCGAAATCCAGGTACAATGTAATGTAGTTTAAGGAAGTTCAATCAGAAAGGCTGGTCTGAATGCTTGCTTTAACTTAATACAGTTAGCACAATATAATTTACATTGTTTCCTATTCTATATGCATAGTGGGAATGTATATGTTAGAGGTTACAAACGTTATCATCAGCATAGTGGTGTCATAATACACACAAAAGCTAGAGGTGAAACAGGGAAATGGTTCCACCATTCATTTTTTCCATAGGGGATTTTAGAAACACTTAAAATAAGTGCTGTGTTTCGTGTAGGCTTACCCTGGCGTGTCGTTTTGATAACAATGGAAATCTCTCTCAGACAAGGTGACTTTTATGGCTATGACTCACGCTGTGGTACTCTATGGTGTCATATCTCTCCTCTCGCTTAATGTCATGCGGCATTCACGTGCTAGTTGGAACTAAGAAACTCTGACATTTTCGACATACAAACTGGTTGAACACGGCACGTATATACAGTACCAGTCAAAAGTTTGGACACACCTACTCATTCCATGGGTTCTCTTTATTTGTACTATTTTCTACATTGTAGAATAATAGTGAAAACATCAAAACTATGAAATAACACATATGGAATCATGTAGTAAACAAAACCATAAAAATAAAAAATAAAACATATATTTTATATTTGAGATTCTTCAAAGTAGCCACCCTTTGCCTTGATAACAAGCTTACCTATGTTATCTTACTTGCTGTGTTACAGCAAAAGTTACTGACAACTCATTCACATCGTCTCGTTCATTTACAGTACACTGAACAAAAATATAAAACGCAACAACTTCAAAGATGAGTTCAAATCAAATTTTATTTGTCACATGCACCGAATACAACAGGTGTAGACCTTACAGTGAAATACATTTGTAATGTAGTGAAGCCGTCTCTATAGCAAAGCAAAGGTCTCTCATAATCATGTGACACATCAATTGCTATGGAAATGCTGGGATGTGTTTTTCTATGAAAATTATGTTTAATGTAATGATGCAACTATGCTGGTGATACGATATAGATTACAATTATTATCCTGAATATTAAGGCTATACTCACACACATACACTCAGCCACGGAAATTGGCTGGGTTATTATTTATTCAGACATCACACATTATATAGTCTTACTCTTATCCAGAATTCACACACACTCTCACTAAATCACATCCAATATCACATCAACCTACTCAGATCTACTACACACATAATATCTTGACTTAATTTTCTAACATCTGTGGCATTGGCTCACAGGCAAGGGAATAAAAAAAATATATATAGCTAGAACCTGTTTCTTGAATTCTAAACATCAGACATTTGAAATATCATACGTCTAATGGCACTAACTTTACAAGCACTAATTATGCTAAATGTAGACTGAGAATAGTATCTAGTTATGGTAAGGGGTGAAATAAGTATAGCCAGTTATAATTGTAACGGCTTAGCACAAAATAAAAAAAGATCAGTCTTTACGTGGCTAAAAGGAATATAACATACTGTTTACAGGAAACTGAAGTTGCGTGGAAAAAGGAATGGGGTGGTGAAAATTGTCTGTCATGGACAAAGGAGCTCATAAGGTGTGATATTAATGAACAAAAATGTCGATCCGAATGTGCAAATCGTCAGGAATGATTCGCAAGGAAGCTGGATCCTTTAGAAAATTAAAGTGGATGAAAAACAGATTTGGCTCATTAATCTATATGGTCCAAATGAGGATGATCTATACTTCTTTGAAAATATTTATACCAATTTATTGAACTTACAGGCAACAAACAATCAAATCATTATGGTGGGAGACTATAACACAGTGTTAAGTACCATAATGAACCGTAAAGGAAATCACTGTACAAACTATCATCACCGTACCCTCAAGGAAATCACAAATATTATGGACACATTAGAAATAGGGGATATTCGGAAACTAAGAAACCCTTACTTACCTAATGAGCTACACATGGAGGAGACTTAATCAAGCTAGTCATCTTGACTAAGTTCTTGACTCTTTCGATTTTGCATCGAACGTTAAATTAGTATTGATAGGAGACAGAATGCAATTGGATCATCATCCAATTGGCCTTCACATAACTCTTACAGAATTTCCACGTGGACTGGGATATTGGAAATTTAATCAAAGTCTACTGGAGGACAAGTTGTTCTTAACTAAGACAAAATAACTTCTAACTGAATTTTTCCCAGTACAGTAGAGGTTCAGCAAATCCACTTATTGTTTGGGATACCTTTAAAATGTACCTTCAGGAGGTCAATACATTCAATATTCATCAATAATAAAAAAGCAGTTTCTGTCTAAAGAGACAAGACTAACAAGGGAAATACATTAACTAATAGTACAGGTAATGTAGATAGCAATAAAAATGATACTACAGGAGATACAAAATAAGTTAGAGGGGAAAAAAAGAACTGGAGGAACTTATCCGGCCGTGATTGGGAGTCCCATAGGGCGGTGCACAATTGGCCCAGCGTCTTCCGGGTTTGGCCGGGGTAGGCCATCATTGTAAAAAAAAAAATTGTTCTTAACTGACTTACCTAGTTAAATAAAAGGTTATATATATATATATATATATATATATATGTATTTTTTTTAAATAAGAATTATTATTCAAGAACGATCTAATGTAATCTATTACAAAAATAAAGTAAACTGGAAGGAATATGGATAAAAATTAACCACATTCTTCCTGAATCTCCAACACAGGAACACTACCGAAAATAATTTGCAGAAACTGGTTACTAAAGACTGAGTCATCTATGATTCTCTGAATTATATTTCAAAAGAGGAAGCTAAATATTTTAAGCAGTTTTATTTTCCATCTCATCCTCACCCTCTGAATGACAATTACTGTAAGGAATTGTTTTCAAATAATAAAACAAAAATGGAAAATTAACAAAATGTACAAGATCAGTGTGAAGGCCAAATTACAGAGGAAGAACTTTTTGAGGCTATTAAATCCTTTCAGTCTGGAAAAACCCCCAGAGCTTGATGGCATACCGGTACAGGTATATGAAGCCCATACAGTTGAAGTCAGAAGTTTACATACACTTAGGTTGGAGTCATTAAAATTGTTTTTCAACCACTCCACAAATTTCTTGTTAACAAACTATAGTTTTGGCAAGTCGGTTAGGACATCTACTTTGTGCATGACAAGTAATCTTTCCAACAATTGTTTACAGACAGATTATTTCACTGTATCACAATTCCAGTGGGTCGTCAGAAGTTTACATATACTAAGTTAACTGTGCCTTTAAACAGCTTGGAAAATTATGTCATGGCTTTAGAAGCTTCTGATAGGCTAATTTACATAATTTGAGTCAATTGGAGGTGTACCTGTGGATGTATTTCAAGGCCTACCTTCAAACTCAGTGCCTCTTTGCTTGACATCATGGGAAAATCAAAAGAAATCAGCCAAGACCTCAGAAAAAAAATTGTAGGCCTCCACAAGTCCGGTTCATTCTTTGTAACAATTTCCAAACGCCTGAAGGTACCACGTTCATCTGTACAAACAATAGTACGCAAGTATAAACACCATGGGACCAGGCAGCCGTCATACCGCTCAGGAAGGAGACGCGTTCTGTCTCCTAGAGATGAACGTACTTTGGTGCGAAAAGTGCAAATCAATCCCAGAACAACAGCAAAGGTCCTTGTGAAGATGCTGGAGGAAACAGGTACAAAAGTATCTATATCCACAGTAAAACAAGTCCTATATCGACATAACCTGAATGGCCGCTCAGCAAGGAAGAAGCCACTGCTCCAAAACCGCCATAAAAAAAACAGACTACGGTTTGCAACTGCACATGGGGACAAAGATCGTAAGTTTTGGAAAAATGTCCTCTGGTCTGATGAAAGAAAAATAGAACTGTTTGGCCATAATGACCATCGTTATGTTTGGAGGAAAAAGAGGGATGCTTGCAAGCCAAAGAACACCATCCCAACCGTGAAGCACGGGGTGGCAGCATCATGTTGTGGGGGTGCTTTGCTGCAGGAGGGACTGGTGCACTTCACAAAATAGATGGCATCATGAGGAAAGGAAAATTATGTGGATATATTGAAGCAACATCAGTCAGGAAGTTAAAGCTTGGTCGCAAATTGGTCTTCCAAATGGACAATGACCCCAAGCATACTTCCAAAGTTGTGGCAAAATGGCTTAAGGACAACAAAGTCAAGGTATTGGAGTGGCCATCACAAAGCCCTGACTTCAATCCCATAGAACATTTGTGGGCTGAACTGAAAAAGTGTGTGTGAGCAAGGAGGTGTACAAACCAGACTAAGTTACACCAGCTCTGTCAGGAGGAATGGGCCAAAATTCACCCAATTTATTGTGGGAAGCTTGTGGAAGGCTACCCGAAACATTTGACCCAAGTTAAACAATTTAAAGGCAATGCTACCAAAAACGAATTGAGTGTATGTAAAAATGATTCTCTCTACTATTACTGACATTTCACATTCTTAAAATAAAGTGGTGATCCTAACTGACCTAAAATAGGAAATTATTACTAGGATTAAATGTCAGGAATTGTGAAAAACTGAATTTAAATGTATTTGGCTAAGGTGTATGTAAACCTCCGACTTCAACTGTATATAAACTCAGCAAAAAAAAGCAACTTCCTCTCACTGTCAACTGGGTTTATTTTCAGCAAACTTAACATGTGTAAATATTTGTATGAACATAACAAGATTCAACAACTGAGACAAACTGAACAAGTTCCACAGACATGTGACTAACAGAAATGGAATAATGTGTCCCTGAACATAAGGTGGGGTCAAAATCAGAAGTAACAGTCAGTATCTGGTGTGGCCACCAGCTGCATTAAGTACTGCAGTGCATCTCCTCCTCATGTACTGCACCAGATTTTCCCGTTCTTGCTGTGAGATGTTACCCCACGCTTCCACCAAGGCACCTGCGAGTTCCCGGACATTTCTGGGAGGAATGGCCCTAGCCCTCACCCTCCGNGGGGGGTTCAAAATCAAAAGTAACAGTCAGTATCTGCTGTGGCCAGCAGCTGCATTAAGTACTGCAGTGCATCTCATGGACTGCACCAGATTTGCCAGTTATTGTTCTGAGATGTTACCCCACTCTTCCACCAAGGCACCTGCAAGTTCCCGGACATTTCTGGGGGGAATAGCCCTAGCCCTCACCCTCCGATCCAACAGGTCCCAGACGTGCTCAATGGGATTGAGATCCAGGCTCTTCGCTGGCCATGGCAGAACAATGACATTCCTGTCTTGCAGGAAATCACGCACAGAACGAGCAGTATGGCGGGTGGCATTGTCATGCTGGAGGGTCACGTCAGGATGAGCCTGCAGGAAGGGTACCACATGAGTGAGGACGATGTCTTCCCTGTAACACACAGCGTTGAGATAGCTTGTTGTCATTGCAGGCACAGTCCGATGATGCTGTGGCACACCGCCCCAGACCATGATGGACCCTCCACCTCCAAAATCGATTCCGCTCCAGAGTACAGGCCTCGGGGTAACGCTCATTTCTTCGCCGAAAAACCGTGACTCGTCAGTGAAGAGCACTTTTTGCCAGTCCTGTCTGTTCCTGCGATGGCGGGTTTGTGCCCATAGGCGACGTTGTTGCCGGTTATATCTGGTGAGGACCTGCCTTATAACAGGCCTACAAGCCCTCAGTCCAGCCTCTCTCAGCCTATTGCGGACAGTATGAGCACTGATGGAGGGATTGTGCGTTCCTGGTGTAACTCGGGCAGTTGTTGTTGCCATCCTGTACCTGTCCCACAGGTGTGATGTTCAGAAGTACCGATCCTGTGCAGGTGGTGTTACACGTGGTCTGCCACTGCAAGGATGATCAGCTGTCCGTCCTGTCTCCCTGTAGCGCTGTCTTAGGCGTCTCACAGTACAGACATTGCAATTTATTGCCCTGGCCACATCTGCAGTCCTCATGCCTGCCTAAGGCACGTTCACGTAGATGAGCAGGGACCCTGGGCATCTTTCCTTTGGTGTTTTTCAGAGTCAGTAGAAAGGCCTCTTTAATATCCTAAGTTTTCATAACTGTGACCTTAATTGCCTACCATCTGTAAGCTGTTAGTGTCTTAACGACTGTTCCACAGGTGCATGTTCATTAATTGTTTATGGTTTATTGAACAAGCATGGGAAACAGTGTTTAAACCCTTTACAATGAAGATCTGTGAAGTTATTTGGATTTTTACAAATTATCTTTGAAAGACAGGGTCCTGAAAAGGAACTTTTCTTTTTTTGCTGAGTTATATACACATATATACAAACACACACAAAGCTCTATTATTAGCTTGTTTTAACTATTCCTATAGAAATGGTAGTCTGTCAGGTACTCAGCAGGAAGGTCTGATTTCACTATTATTAAAGCAAGACCCAGGTGGCAAATATAAAGATCCAGTCCATCTAAAAACTGGAGGCCTCTTACACATCAATGTTGTGATGCAAAAATACTAGCGAAATGTATAGCACTCAGAATTTAAAAAAGGTTTTACCAGGTATTGTTCATGCTGATCAGGCAGTTTTTTTTACATTGACGATACATTGGAGATAATATACAACACCTACTAGAAATAATAGAACAACATGAAACATCTAAGAAGCCAGGCAAGGTATTTATAGCGGATTTTGAAAAGGCCTTTGATAAAGTAAGACTGGATTGTATTTATAAATGCCTGGATTTTTAAAATTCAGGCGAGTCTCTTATAAAATGGGTAAAAGTAGTGTATAGCAACCCTAGGTGTAAAATAGTAAATAGCAGCTACTTCTCAGAAAGTTTTGAATTGTCAAGAGGAGTTAAACTAGGGTGTCCGCTGTCACCATATTTATTCGTTATGGCCATTTAAAATGCTAGCTATTAAAATCAGAATTAAAAACAAGTCTTCATGTATGCCGATGACTCAAGTTTTATATTAAGTCCGCAAGCTAGATCCCTGCAATGACTCATTGAAGATCTAGATAAGTTTAAGTCCAGAAAAGTTAAGTGTACAACAAATTCAAATCATTTGAGCAAAAAAATATTTTGCTTTATCTGAGATGCTAAACCAGACAAGATAAAGCGTGCCTATCTATATAATAAATATGAACTGGGTGGGTTGAGATGATTAAATATAAAAGCACTAAACCACAATCTAAAAGCTTCACTTACACAAAAGTTTTACTTGAACCCTAAATAGTTCTCAAGTAGATTACTATGAAAAGCTCATCCATAGTTTAAAAAAGGCCTTTTGTGCAGATTGCCATGTCTCATTTTTGATTAATTGAAAATGCCATCCTTTTCAAAGTATCTCTCTTTTTCAAACAAGCATTGCAGAGCTGGTTACAATTTCACCCCCCTGAATAGATAGTTGTTCTCACAACAAATATTATGGCTGAACTCAATTGTTTTGGTTGATAAAATAACCTTTTCCATAAATACAGGTATTTTGTTTTTAAATTATATTGTAAATTGGAATGGTAGTGTAATGTCTTTCATGGAGTTTATCAGAATTATATGGGAAGGTCTGCTCAATCCAAGATTACAACCAATTGATTACAGCATTTCCCCCAAAAATTGAGGCGGCAGCGGGAGGAGGTAGGGAAATGGTCTGTCTGCTCAATAAATTCACCAAAACTGGCAGAGGAATACAAATATCATAAATAGGAAAATATACCAGTTTCATTTGAGGACCAGGATGTTGACAGCTGTGCCATACAGACAGCAAAATAGCTGGGAAGAGATTTTTGATGTACCGATTTTATGGTACGAGTTGATACATAAAACTACAAGATTCGAGACGTCGTGCTTTTCAGTTACAATTATTATATATAATTCTTGCCACCAACAAAACATTGAATATTTGGCGCATACAATCATCGCAGCACCGCAGATTTTGTTTGTGAGGATACAGAATCAATAGACCATTTGTTTTGGTATTGTCCTCAAGTAGCCTGTTTCTGGTCTCAGGAACGGCCGAAAAAGCATAACAATCTAAAATTGGCTCTAGAAATATCATTTTGGGAGATCTGGAGAGACCTGATCAGTCAATTACTAATACAATTAGTAAAAGTATTTATCTTCAACGCGCAATCTGTGGATTCTATTCGATTACATAGATTCAAATCGTATGTTAAACATCACAGCATAGTTGAAAGACATATGGCGCGTAGAAATCAGAAGAGGTTGACCAGCAGAAATAGGTGGGATGGGCTGAGGGAAGCCAAGGGTTGGGATGTGAAATTGGAGATAAGTGGGAGTAGAGTTGCTGGGCGGGGGATAGAATGACGGTCAAAGATTAACGTAAAAAAAAAAAAAAAAGGATGTTTGAATGACTGAGGGGCAATGTTGTTACATGTAATGCCTGGTTGCCTGAGGCTGATGCCACGCAGGTTTTGTACGTGTGTACACATGCATATACACACACTTGGATTCAAACCCACACACACACATGTAAATAAGGGGGGGGGGGGGGGGCGTTCAGATGGTTGAGGAGCAGCCTTCGGGGGAACTGTGGGGGATCTTGGAGGGCTGGAGGCCGGTGGCTGATAGGTCACTGGTTCGGGTCCCCGTTTTTGACCTTGAGCAGGGCGTTGACCCAGGCTGCTTCTGTGGGTCACTCTGGATGGGAGCCTGTTAGATGACTGAATGTAATGTAAAATGTTGAACGGCTTCACTGCAAGTAGATTATATGTTTTAATATTCAATTGTTTGTTTTAATTATATAATAAAAAGTAAAACAAAATGTTGTCTAGTGTCAAACTTTCTTTTGCAGGAAGTGCACAGAGATACATCCAAATCTTAAGGTAATTAATTAATGCTTATATCGATCTGACGACATTCATAGTTACTCATTGTCACATTCTTTAACAGTCTGCATGCAAAGCATAGGCCTAGTGGTTATATTATAGCTCATCGTAATATAACTGTCGGTGTGTTACATGAATAAATTCTTCAATACAACTTCAAATCACAACAATTATATTTCCATGTTGAGTGCAAAAGCCTAAAGCTAGCCGGATGGATAATTACACTTGAACTTGGATCTTCCGTTTCTACAGTTCCTGACACTCCATCGCCGGCAAGCATGGATCAGTATGGTATAGCAATCAGTAAAACATGTATCCTGAAGTCCGCAGACATAGCCATTCATATTTTACATTCTAATGTTAGCCTACATGCATTATTGTAGCCTACTTTGCAATAGCACTGCCATTTTATTAAAGGATTCTTCAGTGATGAAAGAAAAGTTTTCATCCATGCTTTGAGCTCAGTAGACCCGACTCATCAGTCTAGGTATTTCATTCATTCTCATAAACAAAACTGCACTGCAACGCAAACGCAGCGTTTCATTGGAAATGAATGTAATTCTGGGGTACCAAAATGCAATTACTGTCGATGTGTTCAACGCGTAATGGTTATATTCTCTTCCTAGTAGCAACTGGAATATATAAATTCTGATTTGTGGTTTTCAACTTATGGTTGCCTGTAGCCCATTAATGATAATTTCAGTTTGTGTGGTCATTCCAACAATTTTGTTCATGGTTACAGGTGGTTTCGAATGTCTAATTATTCATTTTGTTAGACAGTTTATCCTCTTGAGTCCGGGTTTTACTACGGATTCTTCTAATCATTGTACTTTTGGCCGATTATCAGGTTTAGTAGTTTGCAGGCCTTTGCCCTACCTTACTATATCGGGGCAAGTTATTTCAATTTATGCTCCTATGTGCCTCGCAAATAAAAGGCTACAACAGTGGCTACCAACAGGTCTATCGTGATCTCCAAGCATTTCTGTAAAAAACAACAACGATAAAGCCCAAGACTGTACAGTTTGGTTTAGAAACTCTGATAAAGCCTTGCGTTCCTATTTATTTTATGCGTTTCGCGCTGTTAGCGGTAGGTGCACTTGATTCAGCAGCCCTAGTGCCGGGAAGGAAAAGTGGCCTACAATTATGCATGTAGGCCAACATTATAATGTAATCAAGTTCACTATGCCTACAGACTTTAGGATACATGTACTTGTTATTACGCATATTCGACATCAAAATGCTCTCAGCCCTCAGATTCAGTTGTTTCACCCCGTATGTTCTCTCGATGCGTCTTATTCCTGTTTCCCTATGGTTTACAACTTCTCTTGGGCCTTTTGTCCCTTCCCACAACATATGTTTGGCTCATCTGGTTTTCCACGCTTCTTGTTACTACCTTAACAGGTTCTGCTGCACTATCATTATAGCTTGCAAAATGGTTTTGAAAGTTCAATATCTTTCTGAGAGAGGCATACATAGTTTAAAATCTTGAATTTAAGGGGATACGGGTAATTTTAGATAGTTGGTACATAACCTTTAAACAATAGATCTAGTAAATAAGGGAAATATCCCTTCTATGTGAAGGGTACAATTACATTTGTTAAACAGCTGTAAGTATGACCATTTACCACAACAGATGGTCTACAAAGTGGTGTAGACATGTTTTTTTCTACCAGTGTAAAAACAGATCTTGGAAGTATAGCATCAAATTACTTCCAGTCACCCCCAAAAAAATCTATTTCATACATACAAAAATCTATTCCCCCTATTATCCTGCGATTGCTACGATTTTTCCCCTAAACTTTAGATTTCCTCAATGGATGATTATGGTTAAACAGTTTCTAGTAGAGTAAAACTTGTTGGTGAAAAGAAAGCTTAAAAGGCTTTACAATTCTGAAAAGTAAAGTCTCAGCGCAAAACAAAATCTATACCTAAAACATAATCTAAATTCAAAAGGTTAAATTCTGGACTGTCGCCTCATTCATCTTAAATACAAAATGCTGGAATATAGAGCAAAAAATGTCAATCTTAGCCTCAGTGTCAAAATACATAGTCCAAATAGATATGGTGAGGACTGTATATCTTGTCAAGCTCTCCATTTGTGTAGAAGACCAAAACAATGTCACTGGTAGGAAGTAAAACTGAAGTGTGTCACTGCCTTGACTCACAGTGAGCCTATTTGACATCTCTTTCTGTTGTCCATTGAAGGTTTTCAATAACTTTTCAAGGAACTATCAGTCTGCTGACAGACATGATCTCGCGCAAAGATCGTAAGCAGTTGTTTGTGTACTTTTCCAATGTACCAGCCTCCTAGAGAGAGAAAAAGAGAGCGAGTGATAGATAAGTCAGCCAATTATCAACAACAGGTTGAGTTAGGAGTACAACTTAGCTATTTAGCGAATATTAAAATGTTACGTAATTATGTTACGAAATTTGCTAGAAAAAAAGCAAACCTGGCACAGTCGGGGCAGCATTGATGAAAGGTAATTGAACCCCATTGGCTCCTGGCTATACCATATGCTGTCACTGGTGATGACCATCTTCTTAGGATGGAGGTAGAAGGCGGTGGCATCTGATGGGATCTTGCTCAGATACTTCTCCAAGGAGGCGACTGGACAGAGGTGACTACCAGGGTTCTGGAACATGATTCCACAGCGATTCTGCCAGTTCTGCTCTTCTGCATCTTTATGGTTCTGTCTTTCCTCGTTGGAAGTCATCGTTGCATATTTTGCTCCGTTTTCATCGTGCTTTATTACAAACGACTGTGGCGTTAGCCGCCTATTGCCCTCCTTTCCTCTGGGGCCAAAGTGTAACTGGATATCAAACCACACTTTGTTCACTAGTCCTCTGGGTGTGTATGGGCTTAGCACAGTAGAGTTTTGAAGAATCTCAAGGTCTTGTGCTTTAATCACCTTGGGATGGGTAGTTTTGTCCCTGCCCTCTCGTCTGATTTTCTTTAGTACCCCAATAAATACATTATTAGAGGAGGTAAACTCACTGTCCTTCATCAAGCACCAGGCTCTGCTAAGGGGAGGGAGGTTAATGAATCTGTTCACGCCAGCCCGGATTCCGATATAGCTCGGGATACAATACTCCCCACCTTTACCCCTTCGAACAGAACAGTAAAAATCTCGCAAGAGCACATTCATTTCAGATTTTTCAATGGTTGAAAAATCCACTATCATCTGTTTCTCTGCCAGCCAGTCCTTGAAGCAGTTTATAGCCCACAAAGTTTGCTTGTTGGTTGCTTGTACAATGCTGCTCTTTTCTAGTTGATCTAATACTTCAGTGTCTACCTCTGCATGTCTTGACACCGTGGGCCTATCCGTATCCATGTTCAGACACTCTTCTATGAACAGATCAAATTAATAAAATGTTATGTTCGCAAATTCATCCATGGGATAACTCTGACAATGTTTTGTTAAGGCATCAGCATGCTTCAGTTCGGCTGGTGGCTAGGCGAACCGAACTAGAGTGCTCGCATACTCCCTTAAAATGACCTTTGCTTGAAAAACGAGAAAACACGGCAACAGTACTGTTTGTCCATTTTGAGACGCCGTAGCCAGTATACGCTTCCTCAAAACAGTCAGAATGAATCTAAAATAACTCAAGAAACCTCCTTCATTTTGATGTTTTTGCAGAGATCTTAGTCTCACAATTTTACATCTAACTAAGACGTTTGGTGCAGTATTTCTTAATGAAAAGATTTGCATCAAAACGAGTCGTTTCTCGGTGAATGACTAAAAAAATACTTTATTGAAGAATCCCTATTGTTGACCAATCACCGAAGGGGCGTAGACTTCAGCTACGAACTGCGGCTTGCCTTAAGGAAAAAAAAAAGCCCCCGAACAGCTGAAAAAACCCTCACCGAAGTCCAAAACAAACAAAAATGTCACAAACTCTTCCGAACTGTTTTGGCTGGGAAGCATGCGGACGCCTTTACAATGTTGCAGAACGTAAATAATGCACACAGTGATACCTTTTAGAGTGAAATCAATTACCTTTGTGTTTTTCTAGCTGATCTAATACTTCAGTGTCTACCTCTGCATGTCTTGACACCGTGGGCCTATCCGTATCCATGTTCAGCCACTCTTCTACAAACAGATCAAATAAATCAAATGTTATGTTTGCAAATTCATCTATTGGGTAGCCGTTACAATGTTAGTTACAATGTTACAGAATGTAAATAATGCAGTGATACCAAATATACTTTTAACTAACCCAAGAGTCTTCATCTGCGTTGGTTACAATGAGAGTAAATTAAGCACAGTGGGCAGAACAAGCAAGGAGATGGGCAGAGCCAAGCACGAGCTAGCAAGATATTATTGGTGCGTTTTGTCATGTATTTGCATAAAACGTTCTTTTTTTTCTTTGGCAAAGCATCAAGTCTACAACATTTAGTGCAGGGGAGAGTGGGGTAAGTTGAGCCAAATCGATCATATGAGCCACCCTTGTTTCTAGGAAACCATACCAAAAAAACTAAATTGTCATCCATTCATGGAGTCTGTCAGACAGCATCCCCTGAAAAATCTGAATAGAGAAAATATTTTAATCGAAATTAAAGGTTTAAAAAATAAGTGTGCACTGCCCTTTACTAGTCATACATTAGCAGAGTGATATAGCCGTCTGCAGCGAGTGCAAAAAAAATTCTGCGCTCAAGATACTGCATATTCTTCTTACCATATTGGTGGTGAGTGCTTCAAACGGATGCTTCAAATTTATACCACCAGTGAGTGACGTATCTGGTATATTTTGTCTGTGGTGATACTTTTTAAGAGTGAAAGTGATGAAGTAGCCTTGAGGTTATTCCATATTAACTTAAATCACCTTTTTGTATTGAAATCAAACTTTCTATACATGCTCATAGTAGAAATGATGAGGATGTGAATATTGGACCTGAATGACCAACCACAGTGGATAGAGGTGCTCAGTTTGCCCATTTTGGACCCCCCAGTCTATCATGAAATACCCATATCTCTGTCACTAATAAAGATAATACGTTTGTTTTTAATATCATTTGAAAGCTTAAAAACAGGACCGTGAAACTATTTAATATTGTTGTAAATGAAAATGTCAATTTTATAATCTACATGTCAAAGCTATTTAGCAAATTATTGATACAATCCTTATTTTATGTTTCAGCTCCAGTTATAGTATTAATTGAATAATCCACTCAAAAATGCTTAGGTGTTTTTTTTCTTCATTGGTGCACTGTTGATACAGTTCCAAAATGTTTTGCATGTCAGCAATCAAGTTGTCAAGATATAGCAAAGTGTGTTGTGCCACATCATCATGATGCGTTTTGCAACATATGATGCATTTTACATCACCATGACAATGTGGCACAATACAAAAATGTAGATTTTGATTGTACAGAACCGTAAGCCCAAATAAATTAAAATATATCCGTTATACCTGTGGTTTTTATTCTCTTTTGTGCTTGAGTGGTTGCACTGTCTTCAGCTTCAATTAGATCTCCATCTGTGTGATAAATGGCACACGGGTGAGAACAGCTAATATACAATGTGACATTTTTTTTCTTCCTTTTCTATCCAGGACTAAAAAGCACTTTCATTAGAGATTCCCAATCGAGCATGCTTTTTAGGCCCGGATTACTCTGTGTCAGGGAAACCGGCTCCTAATGCTTACCTCTCCACATTTTTCTTTTTGACCTTTGCATTTCTTGGTCCTGGGGCTCAGAGGAGTCAGAGGTTTCATCCATTGGTGTAGGGGTTCCCACTGGATTGTTTTGTGTGGAGGGTTTGCCTGGCTGTATTGGTGAGGGGATTTTGGGCTGTATTGGTCTGGGGATTTTGGGCTGTATTGGTCTGGGGATTTTGGGCTGTATTGGTGTGGGGGTTCCGTTCATGCAGATGGATGTGGGGATTCCGTTGAGGCAGATGTATGTGGGGATTCCATCTAGCTTGGTTGGTGTGGAGGGTTTGCCTGGGTCTGTTGATGTGGGGAGTCCGTCTAGCTCGGCTGGTGCAGGGGTTCCCACTGAATTCATTGGTGAAGGGGTTCCCAATGTTTTGGTTGACGTGGAGTGTTTGCCTGGTTCTGTTAGTGTGGTGATTTTGTTCAGGCTGATGGATGTGGGAATTCCGTCTGGCATAGTTGGTGCAGGAGTTCCTGATGGATCAATTGCTGTAGGAGTTCCCACTAGATTGGTTGGTGTAGGGATTCCCACTGGATTGGCTGGTGTGGAGGGTTTGCCTGGCTCTGTTGGTGTGGGGATTAGGTTCAGTTGTAAAGATATGGGGATTCCGTCTCGCTTGGTTGGTGCCGGGAATACGACTGGATTGATAGTTGTAGGGGTTCCCACTGGATTGATAGTTGTAGGGGTTCCCACTGGATTGATAGTTGTAGGGGTTCCCACTGGATTGATAGTTGTAGGGGTTCCCACTGGATTGATAGTTGTAGGGGTTCCCACTGGATTGATAGTTGTAGGGGTTCCCARTGGATTGATAGTTGTAGGGGTTCCCATTGGATTGATTAGTGTGTTGGGTATGCCTGTTTCTGTTGGTGTGGGTATTACGTTCAGTTGGATGGAGATGGGTATTCTGTGTAGCTCTGTCGATGCAGAGGTTCCCACTGGATCGACTGTTGTAGGTGCTCCCTCTGCCTCAGCTGGTGCGGGGGTCCCGTCTGGCTCTGGAGACACTGGGGAGCACTGACATTGGGACTCGGTGCCGAGTGTGACTGCATTATAAAGAATGATAGTTATTCAAATAATCACTACAATGAGCATCAGAAGCTTTTATTTCCATGTCAAATAAAGAAACATGAGGTACACTACCGAGAAACCCAAAGCTCATCTTCAAGCTTAACTACAGTGAGCTGGTTACAAAGACTAAACAAAACATAGAGATCTGGAGAATACTGACTATACATGGGGTTCATTAATGCCATAAAAAATGGTTTCTCTTCCCAGGTTCCTTTAATCTTTTCTTACCTCTAATTTTTTTTTAATTTTAAACATTGGACTCCACATTCATGTAATTTGCCTGGGGTAACAAACCCCATCGTATTTGTAAAGCTCACTTACAAAAGCCCAAGGAAAATGTCGGCCTAGGCCTACCAATCTTTAAAACATTAATACTGGGCTGATAAATTGGGCACTAATGCCCCCCTGTGGCTAAATATTGAAGTCAAAACCGCAACAAAATCCTCTTCCAGCCATGCATTTTTTTTTTAAATATTTTTTTTATTTAACTAGGCAAGTCAGTTAAGAACAAATTCTTATTTAAAACGCCGGCCTACCCCATCCAAACACCTCCCTTAACCCGGACGACGCTGGGCCAATTGTGCGCCGCACTATGGTACTCCCGATCACGGCCAGTTGTGATACAGCCCGGGATTGAACCAAGAATCGAACCAGGGGCTGTAGTGACGCCTCTAGCACTAAGATGAAGTGCCTTAGACCGCTGCGCCACTTGGGAGCAACGCAGAGTGCCTAAACAAACCGACAGGCAATACCTTTCTTTTGAGAAATGTGTTTATAGTGCCTAATACCTCTGTATACACATCAATATGTTTTAATTATTATTTTGTTCCATCCAGGTCTGATAAGGTATTTGTTGAGTGGGGGGGAGAAGGGAGTGGTCACATTAGAACATATAGATAAGCAATTTGCATCATTCAACCAGTTACAGAACACATTTGAACTCTCCCATTTCTTATGCTATTTAAACGTAAGACACGAAGGGAAGATTAAACATTTTGAAACTCCCCTCCCTGTACAACATTTATTTTATTCCCCGCTAAAGTTCCCTCCCAAATCAAAACACCTCATCTCACAGTCTGTCTCCTTTTTTCCTCTAACTATACGGAGGCCTCTACTAGTCACCCCAAGGAGACCTAGGGTAGCTAAAGAGTTAAATATTGAGATCTCAAACGATATCTGGGGAGAAGCCCTGTCTAGAATTTCACTCTTGTTCCATCAATGACAGATATCAATTGATACAAAGTAATGCATACTTTACAAAACCAAACTACATAGAATTTACCCCCAGGTCTTCCCACTGTGTGACAGATGTAAAGCCTCAGAGGGTTCATGACTTTTGTGGTATTCAAAAAGTATATGAGAGGGCCATTGAACCTGACCCAGAACCTGCTCTCTTCGGCGGCTCAGAGACTGTTTTAAAATCATCCCTATGGAGGAACAACAGGCTCTGATGTTTGGTATGGTGGCTGCCCCCCTCAAAAAAATTCACAGAACGCAAGTCACCCTTGCTTCCGGAGATGGATATCAAAAATTATTAACACCATAAACATGGGAAATATTTGTTTTTCCAAGACTATTCCTCCAACAGACTTCCCAATAAACGTATGTAAATTGTAAAGTATTTTGTATGTAATGTTTTTTTCGTTATGTGTCAGATCCCAGTAAGACTAGCTGTCGCCATTGGCGTTGGCTAATGGGGGGGATCCTAATAAATCAAACCAAAACTTAGTTTCCGTTTCTGGATAGAGATTATGAACGGTTATTGTTGTTGTAACTGTCAGATTGTCGTCACTTAAAAGAAAATATTCACAGATTTCTAACGTTATATCGTCATATTGCATAGCTCAGATACACATGAAAACATGAAATGACCCTGGGAATTGATAAAACGTCACTCAAAGATGCACAAATACAATATGACATTCAAAATGGGTGAATCTTTCCTTGATGCAATATTCTACTTTATGTCTGGCAGCTGAGTTTGAGTAATAAATTGTAAAAGAAAATCCTTCTAAAAGAAAATATTTAAAAAAGGAAAAACATGGAACACGAGGTACACTTACCATTCAGAAGACCTAAATAAATGTTTCTCAATGTTTCAATAGAGCCCGTTTCTTTTATGACTTGGGGGTGAGGGCAAAAGGAATCCATATCGATATGTTTTGTTCCCTGTCTCCTTTTTCCAAGCAGGAGAAGGGGAACAAATCCTAGAGTGTGTAATTTGTAGAGCTGAAACACAGAATCAGACATTCAGATTTAAAGTAGTAGCTAGCCTAGACTTAGAAAAATATTATTATTGTTTAACATTGTTACATGGGGAGGGGGAACACTTACCAATACTTTTGTGGAAGTCAATATCTGAGAGCTATTATTATAATGGGCGCAATCGTTGTGTCCCCATTCGTAATCATACTTCTTCATTGCTTGTAACAACTTCTTCTCTTTTGGATGGTTAAAGAAACAACTGTTGCAGGTCTTACTAAACACAGTGGTTTGTGTCTGACACTGTATACACAGTGATCCTGACATTTCATCCCTTTTAAAATCTGAAGAGAGAAATGATAAGCAGTTTAGTCATGCCAACTACCACAATTAGCTAGATAGTTAGCCATCTAGCTAACAAGCCAGGTAAATACTGTAAAAGGTAACACAGTAACTGGGCAGGGGGTTCTAACTTCAGTCCAGGGTAACGTCAGCTAACTAGCAAATATAAAACTACAAATTAGATAGCAAGTCTGCAAGCTATTTGGTAGCTGGGCAGAGCACTGACATCCAACTGAACCAGGGTACACATCACATAGGTCCTAGGATAGGATATCCTAATAAATGGCAATGGAAAAAAATTCTAACAAACGAAAAATGAAGAAGACTGTTAGCAGCCAGCAACATTTGGGGTGTATTCAGCAGTCATAACTGAAAAAAACGTTTTGCAACGGGAAACGTTTTGCAACAAAAACTAGAGTTTCTATTGGACGAATTCAGGTAGGCCCCTCCCGTTTGGTTCCTAGTGAAAACATCCCATGCTTTTGTAGCATAGCAACAAGGTCTTTGTTTTGAACAGTTCTAGGTCTAGCAAACGCGCTCTCCAGTGGGCAGATTAATAATAAAAAAGAATATTCGTTTTTTTAAATTGTTATTTTTAAGCGAGATGTTGTACACGTTTCATAGTAGTACACATACGACCGTGCAATATGATGAATATAGTCACAGGTAAATGGGTGACCCGACGCCATTTTCCTGTGACTATATTATTGATATAGCACGGCCTGTCTTAACGTTACTGCTCTTCTAAAACCTTTAGAACATGTATAAAACGCAACATAATCAATATTTCTTACCGTTTCGAAATGAACATAGAGCTAGTTACTAGCTCAGAGATCTCGGAGTTGACTTTGCCCCTTTACTGTTCTTGCTGAAATGATTCGAATTTTCTAAACGTTTACTGCGTGCTGCTGCTGCTGCTGGTAGTAATAAAACAATGACTTCCGGTTTTGTGCCTTCAAAATAAAAGCGCTGCTTTGAATAAAAGTTAAAATTATATTTTAATTAGTGACCGCTGTCTGAAATTGTTCAAATTCAATACGTTTTCTTCATTGGCCATTTTAACAAGCTACTGCTACAGTGTTACACTGTCAGTGAGCACGGTTACATACAAACCATAATATGTGCATGTGACTGTGGATAGTCAGATTAATATAGGGTAATATAGAGTAATATGGGGTAACTAGCCCCCCGAAAGAGCAATGTCCAATTGCTGACACAAAAAAGCACATTTTGGTAAAAAATAATAATAATTGGCATGTGGATGATGGTAATGTTTAGGCAAACAAACTATGAAGGGAAATAAGTAGCTANTCTATTTTATATATTTTTTTTAATTAACTCTTAAAAGCAAAAGTATAGGTATCTTATTTTAAATAAATAAATAAAATAATGAAACAAAATGGAATAGCACATCTCACTATTACAGTGGTGATTTTAGCATGTAAATGTCGGTGGGGCAAAATCCCCTTTTTTTGATGCATGGCAGCAAAGCCACTAAACAACACAAGACAATATATGAATTGCACTATAACAGTGACAAACGGTGCCCAAACACTGCTAGGGCCTACATAAAACTGCCCCAACAGCAGAGCTTTCTTTTCAGCACCATGGAATGAATCCTTACCATTGCTAGGTATAGCTGATATGGCTGACTTGCTTAAACAAATGTGGTTTCTACGGACAATTGAGATGTACCAACTATGGCATAACGGGACAACGAGTGGATAAGAGGCCATCTGTAATTTAGATTAAAACATTAATGAGCGAGCTAGGACCGGCTTAGTCAATATAACTATTTTTTCAGCACTTTTGAAATGTACAGTGACAGAATTCAGAACATGGACCGTTCTTACAGTGTTCTCCCAGAACACCAAGTCAGAACCATAGGATTAATAAAGGGGCCATACAAGCAAACAATGAAAGCTCTTACAATATTTGATGATTACATTTCTCTAAAACAGGCTAGAGGCTACATGTGCTCCACCAAATCAGAACAGTAGGCTAAGGTATGAGGGGGAAAGGGACCAACTTATTAGGGTGAGAAACATGGGCTACTAACAGCTTACTACACAAGATACACTTAGTATTACTTTTTTAGCTACAGTATACACTACCGGTCAAAAGTTATAGACCACCTACTCATTCAAGTATTTTTCTTTATTTTTACTATTTTCTAATAGTGAAGACATCAAAACTATGAAATAACACATATGGAATCACGTTGGCACCAAAAAAGTGTTAAACAAATCAAAATATATTTTATATTTGAGATTCTTCAAATAGCCTTTGCCGTGATGACAGCTTTGCACACTCTTGGCATTCCCTCAACCAGCTTCACCTGGAATGCTTTTCCAAAAGTCTTGAAGGAGTTCCCACATATGCTGAGCACTTGCTGGCTGCTTTTCCTTCACTGGATTGACATCATGGCCAATGTATTCAACCTTCTCTGGCACA
>NC_036838.1:9999396-10035185 GCF_002910315.2 Salvelinus sp. IW2-2015 | reverse complement strand
AGTTGTTGAGCTCCTGGAACACCTGCAGGATCTCGATGATACGCGCCACCACCGCTGCCCGCTCTTCCAGGTTCTCCGTCTCTACGATACACCTGTGGAGAACGTGGTACATTGAGAAAAGAAAATGCTATTTAAACCCAGGGGCCAGGGCCCTGTGTTCATTAGGGACTAAACGGACAACTGACAAACAGGGAGGGACGACCTTTTTGTTTTGAATTGCAAAACGTTTTCCCGCTGCAAGCCCTAATAAACATGACTCAGGTCTGCATAGTTCGGTAATTTTATTTCCACAGCCGGTGGATGACAAAGTGTAAGGTAAGTGGGGGAAAGAAAATACATACACAAGGTGAACCTGCACAAGGTGAACCTGTGTAATGATCATGCTGTTTAATCAGCTTCTTGATATGCCACACCTGTCAGGTGGATGGATTATCTTGGCAAAGGAGAAATGCTCACTAACAGGGATGTAAACTCATTTGTGCACAACATTTGAGAGAAATAAGCTTTTTGTCCTCAGGGAAAATTTCTGGGATCTTATATTTCAGCTCATGAAACATGGGACCAACACTTTACATGTTGTGTTTATAGTTTTGTTCAGTATACATTAAGCTACATAACAGCTACATAATATACTTTATCATGCCATAAATTCATCATAGAAAATGCTTTGTCAACAGCGCAAGTGTAAGGAATATCATGGTCTCGTTTCACGAGTACCGCTTCTTTGTGATGCCAAAAAAACAAAACGGGTGCTCTTACTTTTCGAACCACAACGTGAGGTTGGTGGTGTGGCGGATCATGCGCAGAAGGTTGGGCGAGTTCAGCTCCTTGTCCTCCTTCGTCCACACGCTGCCCACCAGCTCTGACGGCTGCACCGCCCTGTAGATATAGGTCAGAGGTCAGAGAGAGGACAATAATGCAGAGGTCAGTTGCTTCAAGTAGATGCTCCGAACCAAAGACCTAGGAGGAGATTACCATATACCCAAACTATTATATGCCATTATTCAAAGAGACTTACAAAAAATGTATGCAGTCACTATACTGTATGTTTATGTGATCCCAGCAGAAATTGAAGCCACAACTGTAGTGTTGCTAGTATCATGTGTTCACCATATGAGCCACAGAGAACCACCATTATTAGTTATATGACACCAACAACAACAAAAAAATCTGACCTTGTGTCAGTGGTTAGGTGCAAACTTCTACCGACTCCAGTCTTGGCAGCTAAGGGAGTTTGTGGCAGCAATTGTGGTAAGATTTTCGGACAATACCGGCGACCATTGTTGGCCCACAAGGCCGGTGTGTTGCGATCTCGTCGTAGGAAATGGAGTACGGTGAATTTTTGTATGTTTTTATTTTAACTTTATTTTAAACAGGTAGCCAAGGGTCTCATTTCCAGGTGAGCCCTGTGTACACAATACACATCAATATACACATTTAAAACTAAACATGCATAAATACGGGCTAATATTAAAAAGAATACGCAAAAAGTAAATACAGACTCATAAACAACAGTTACAGTTCTTAGCTACCAGGTTTTCAATCAACGCCCTAAACTGCCCGAGCTGCAACAGAACATCTCATTTTAATGAGAGCTGTAAATTGTTCCAGCAGTGAGGCGCATTAAAACTAAAAAGCGGATTTACCTAATCCGGTGGAGACCCGAGGAACCTCGAGAGTTAACCAACCCTGTGAATGCGTTTTTGTAACTCATGTTTTTATACTTCAACAACAAAGTCAGCTGAGTCAGAAGCTTGTGTAGTAAACAAAGAGGGAGTAATGAAGTGACCTACGGTACATTAATGAGGACCAGCTCAATTCATGGACATTTCAATTGATATTCTTACAGTATATACATTGAGTTACCATAGATGCTGATCTCGGGTCAGTTCTGAATTTCCCCCACTAATGGTTACGGTTAGAATTGGGAGAGAGGAAGCTGATCATAGATCTGCACCAAGGGGAAACTTCACCCTGGAGCGTGGGAAAGCGGTGAGGGGATAACCTTGGGTACGGCCCACCCTAGCTGTTCCCACAGGCCCAGCGACGTCAGAGGGGGAAGTGTGTCCCCTCTCTGGTGCTGCACGTTTGTGTATATGTACAGTTGAAGTCGGAAGTTTACATACACCTCAACCAAATACATTTAAACTCAGTTTTTCACAATTCCTGACATTTAATCTTGTAAAAATTCCCTGTCTTAGGTCAGTTAGGATCACCACTTTATTTTAAGAATGTGAAATGTCAGAGTAATAGTAGAGAGAATGATTTATTTCAGCTTTAATTTCTTTCATCACATTCCCAGTGGGTCAAAAGTTTACAATTGGTATTTGGTGGCATTGCCTTTAAATTGTTTAACTTGGGTCAAATGGTTTGGGTAGTCTTCCACAAGCTTCCCACAATAAGTTGAGTGAATTGTGGCCCATTCCTCTTGACAGAGCTGGTGTAACTGAGTCAGGTTTGTTAAGCCTCCTTGCTCGCACATGCTTTTTCAGTTCTGCCCACAAATGTTTTATAGGGTTGAGGTCAGGGCTTTGTGATGGCCACTCCATTACCTTGACTTTGTTGTCCTTAAGCCATTTTGCCACAACTTTAACTTCCTGACTGATGTCTTGGAATGTTGCTTCAACATATCCACATAATTTTACATCCTCATGATGCCATCTACTTTGTGAACTGCACCAGTCCCTCCTGCAGCAAAGCACTCCCATAACATGATGCTGCCACCCTCGTGCTTCATGGTTGGGATGGTGTTCTTCGGCTTACAAGCATCCCCTTTATCCTCCAAAAATAACGATGGTCATTATGGCCAAACAGTTCTATTTTTGTTTCATCAGACCAGAGGACATTTCTCCAAAAAGTACCATCTTTGTGCAGTTGCAAACCGTAGTCTGTCTTTTTTAATGGTGGTTTTGGAAAGTACCAAAGTACGCTCATCTCTAGTAGACAGAATGCGTCTCCATCCTTGAGCGGTATGACGGCTGCGGGGTCCCATGGTGTTTATACTTGCGTACTATTGTTTGTACAGATGAACGTGGTACATTCAGGCGTTTGGAAATTGCTCCCAAGGATGAGCCAGACTTTTTTTTTTGGTATATTTTTTAACATTTTCCCATGATGTCAAGCAAAGTGCCACTGAGTTTGAAGGTAGGCCTTGAAATACATTCACAAGTACACCTCCAATTGACTCAAATGATGTCAATTAGCCTATCAGAAGCTTCTAAAGCCATGACATCCTTTTCTGGAATTTTCCAGGCTGTTTAAAGGCACAGTCAACTTAGTGTATGTAAACTTCTGACCCACTGACCCACCATTGTGATACAGTGAATTATAAGTGAAATAATCTGTCTGTAAACAATTGCTGTAAAAATTACTTGTGTCATGCACAAAGTAGATGTCTTAACCGACTTGCCAAAACTATAGTTTGTTAACAAGAAATTTGTGGAGTGGTTGAAAAACGAGTTTTAATGACTCCAACCTAACTGTATGTACACTTCCAACTTCAACTGTATGCATGTGTGTAAGTACACTACCGTTCAAAAGTTTGGGGTCACTTAGAAATGTCCTTGTTTTTGAAAGAAAAGCACATTTTTTGTCCATTAAAATAACATCAAATTGATCAGAAATACAGCGTAGACATGATTAATGTTGTAAATAACTATTGTAGCTGGAAATGGCAGATTTTTTATAGAATATCTACGTAGGCGTACAGAGGCCCATTATCAGCAACCATCACTCCTGTGTTCCAATGGCACGTTGTGTTAGCTAATCCAAGTTTATCATTTTAAAAGGCTAATTGATCATTAGAAAACCCTTTTGCAATTATGTTAGCACAGCTGAAAACTGTTGTGCTAATTAAAGAAGCAATAAAACTGGCCTTCTTTAGACTAGTTGAGTATCTGGAGCACCAGCATTTGTGGGTTCGATTACAGGCTCAGAATGGCCAGAAACCAAGCCCTTTCTTCTGAAACTCGTCAGTCTATTATTGTTCTGAGAAATCAAGGCTATTCCATGCGAGAAATTTCCAAGAAACTGAAGATCTCGTACAACGCTGTGTACTACGCCCTTCACAGAACACCGTAGACGGTCACTAACCAGAATAGAAAGAGGAGTGGGAGGCCCCGGTGCACAACAGAGCAAGAGGACAAGTACATTAGTGTCTAGTTTGAGAGACAGACGCCTCAAGTCCTCAACTGGCAGCTTCATTAAATAGTACCTGCAAAACACCAGTCTCAACGTCAACAGTGAAGAGGCGACTCCGCGATGCTGGCCTTTCTATTTTTGATATTGCTGCTATGCAAATATGCAAGTAACCATTTCACTGTACCATTTACACCTTCTGTATCCTGTGCATGTGACAAATTAACAAAAAATATTTTATTTGATATAGTGTGTGTTTGCCAGAGACGGTAATGTGAAGAACATGACCTGCACCAAAGTCAAATTAGGATATAGGACAAGACTAGATAAAGTGTATTTTTAGCTGGAGCTTTTCCTTATTGTAGGCTACTACTTTTACCACTTTTTGTCTTGAAATCCTCAGTTGTTTACTACACTACTCACTCTGTTTAACACATGGCCTCACATTTAATCCTTAAAGAGATGGGCGGGGCTAAGGCTTAAGAGGGTGTGAACAATGCTGAATGGGTGTAGACAAAGAAGAGCTCTCCAAGTAGGTGTCCAAAAACATTCAAGGGCCATTTTCTCAAAAGTGGTGTTACAAGTTCATCAACTTTCAAAGCAGAGTGTATGATAAACCATTTTCTATCTCCGAGTCTATACTTTTATCCAATGTAAAAGACACCATTTCACATTTTGCTCCATAGCACCGAATCCAGGTGGTGAGTCACATTTTTGCTCTAGTCCACCACTTACACAGCTGATCCAAGTAATCATCAAGCCAGTGATAAATTGAGGTGCTTTAGTACTGGACTGGAACAAAAAGGACTGGAGTTATAAAAAAAACACTGCCGTGGACAGTGGCCTACCTGTAGAAGTCGGACTCGAGCAGTGTGAGCTGCCGGGCGATCTCAATGGGGTGGAGGGTCATGAGGTCAAACTGGTCTGTCTGGCCCGACTTGCTGAGGTGCCACTCGATGGGCGGTGGCGAGCTCTCGAAGGTGATGTTGTGGCTGGGCCCATTGGCCTGTGCTTGCTTCTTCCTCTGGATGATCTTGGTAATGGACTCCACCCACTTCTTCATGGCCTTGCCTGGGAGGGGTCACAGAGAGGGAGATTGTCACTCAGAGAAGAGGAGGAGAGATACGAGAGAGGAAGAGACGAGAGGAAAATAAGAAAAAAAAGAGAGGAGAAAATACAAGACAAAAAGAGAGGATATGCAACGAAAGAGGAGAAAGTCCTTGCCCCGATTTATCCACACATACCTCGCACCAATGCAATGAACTCCTCCAGACACTTGAGTAACTGACAGTCCCGCTCAAAGTCATAGAAGTGGTGCTCCACCCAGTGGCGACATACATTCAGTACCCTGCAGGAAGAGCGAGTAGGTCAAAACCAGTTAAGATACCAGTTACAGACCAGCAAGAGAGCGCTAACTACAAATCCTGACCTAAAAACTAAATAAATCTGCCCCTGACTTAGGAACTTAAACCAACTCCTAAGAGACTGGAAGAGAGATTAGTTGACTGATAAGAGACCAGAGAGCCACAGCTAGAAATGAAAATGGGATGCACATCACAGAGATACAGTTGAAGTCAGGAGTTTACATACACTTAGGTTGGAGTCATTAAAACTTGTTTTTCAACCACTCCACAAATTTCTTGTTAACAAACTATAGTTTTGGCAAGTCGGTTTGGATATCTACTTTGTGCATGACAAGTAATTTTTCCAACAATTGTTTACAGACAGATTATTTCACTTATAATTCACTGTATCACAATTCAAGAGGGTCAGAAGTTTACATCCACTAAGTTGACTGTGCCTTTAAACAGCTTGGAAAATTCCAGAAAAGGATGTCATGGCTTCAGAAGCTTCTGATAGGCTAATTGACATCATTCGAGTCAATTGGAGGTGTACCTGTGGATGTATTTCTAGGCCTACCTTCAAACTCAGTGGCTCTTTGCTTGACATCATGGGAAAATCAAAAGAAATCAGCCAAGACCTCAGAAAAACAAATGTAGACCTCCACAAGTCTGGTTCATCCTTGGGAGCAATTTCCAAACGCCTGAAGGTACCATGTTCATCTGTACAAACAATAGTACGCAAAAATAAATACCATGGGACCACGCAGCCATCATACCTCTCAGGAAGGAGACGCGTTCTGTCTCCTAGAGATGAACGTACTTTGGTGTGAAAATTGCAAATCAATCCCAGAACAACAGCAAAGGACCTTGTGAAGATGCTGGAGGAAACGGGTACAAAAGTATCTATATCCACAGTAAAACGAGTCCTATATCGACATAACCTAAAAGGCCGCTCAGCAAGGAAGAAGCCACTGCTCCAAAACCGCCATAAAAAAGCCAGACTACGGTTTGCAACTGCACATGGGGACAAAGATCATACATTTTGGAGAAATGTCCTCTGGTCTGATGAAACAAAAATAGAACTGTTTGGCCATAATGACCATCGTTATGTTTGGAGGAAAAAGGGAGAGGCTTAGAAGCCTTTAGAACACCATCCCAACCGTGAAGCACGGGGGTGGCAGCATCATGTTGTGGGGGTGCTTTGCTGCAGGAGGGACTGGTGCACTTCACAAAATAGATGGCATCATGAGGAAAGAAAATGATGTCGATATATTAAAGCAACATCTCAAGACATCAGTCACGAAGTTAAAGCTTGGTTGCAAATAGGTCTTCCAAATGGACATTGACCCCAAGCATACTTCCAAAGTTGTCGCAAAATGGCTTAAGGACAACAAAGTCCAGGTATTGGAGTGGCCATCACAAGCCCTGACCTCAATCCTATAGAAAACTTGTGGCCAGAACTGAAAAGGTGTGTGCGAGCATGGAGGCCTACAAACCTGACTCAGTTACACCAGCTCTGTCAGGAGGAATGGGCCAAAATTCACCCAACTTATTGTGGGAAGCTTGTGGAAGGCTACCCGAAACGTTTGACCCAAGTTAAACAATTTAAAGGCAATGCTACCAAATACCAATTGAGTGTACGTAAACTTCTGACCCACTGGGAATGTGATGAAAGAAATAAAAGCTGAAATAAATCACTCTCTCTACTATTATTCTGACATTTCACATTCTTAAAATAAAGTGATCCTAACTGACCTAAGACAGGGAATTTTTACTAGGATTAAATGTCAGGAATTGTGAAAAACTGAGTTTAAATGTGTTTGGCTAAGGTGTATGTAAACTTCCGACTTCAACTGTAGGTGGGAAGGGTTGAGGGTAGCTGAAGGCTGGGACCAAAAAAACATAAAGAAAGATAGCTAATTTAAAATATACTGTCTGTGAAATCTATGTAGTATGTATAACCTGAAGTTTAAGCTTAAGTATTGTTGTCCATTAGTTTACTCCAATTATGGGAGGGGTGTAAGGGTTAGGGGAAAATAATAAAGTAGGAAAATATATATAAAAAAATATATATTTACAAAAAAATACATACAATGCATTCTGAAAGTATTCAGACCCTTGAATTTCCCACACCCAAAAAATTCACAGCAAAAACAGGTTTCTAGAAATGTTAGCAAATTTATAAAAAAAATGTAAAACTGAAATTTCACATTTACATAAGTATTCAGACCCTTTACTCAGTATTTTGTTGAAGCACCTTTGGCAACGATTACAGCCTCAAGTCTTCCTGGTTATGACACTACAAGCTCGGCATACCTGTATTTGCACACCTATAGTTTCTCCCATTCTTCTCTGCAGATCTTCTCAAGCTCTGTCAGGTTGGATGGGGAGCGTCGCTGCACAGCTATTTTCAGGTCTCTCCAGAAATGTTCGATTGGGTTCAAGTCCGGGCTCTGGCTAGGCCACTCCAGGACATTCAGAGCCACTCTTGCGTTGTCTTGGCTGTGTGCTTAGGGTTGTTGTCCTGATGGAAGATTAACTTTCACTCCAGTTTGAGGTCCTGAATGCTCTGGAGCAGGTTTTCATCAAGGATCTCTCTGTACCTTGCTCCGTTCATCTTTCCCTCGATCCTGGCTAGTCTCCCAGTCACTGCCGCTGAAAAATACCATGCTTCACCATAGGGATGGTGCCAGGTTTCCTCCAGACATGAAGCTTGGCATGCAGGTTAAAGAGTTCAATATTGGTTTTATCAGATCAGAGAATCTTGTTTCTCATGGTCTGAGAGTCATTTAGGTGCCTTTTGGCAAACTCCAAGCAGGCTGTCACGCGCCTTTTACTGAGTGGTGGCTTCCGTCTGGCCAGTCTACCATAAGGGCCTGATTGGTGGAGTGCTGCAGAGATGGCGGTCCTTCTGGAAGGTTCCCATCTCCACAGATGAACTCTGTCAGAGTGACCATCGGGTTCTTAGTCACCCACCTGACCAAGGCCCTTCTCCCCTGATTGCTCAGTTTGGCTGGGCGGCCAACTCTAGGAAGAGTGTTGGTGGTTCCAAACTTCTTCCATTTAAGAAAGGAGGCCACTGTGTTGTAGGGGATCTTCAACGCTGCAAAAAAAAATTGGTACCCTTCCCCAGGAAGAGTCCGAGACACAATCCTGTCTCGGAGCTCTACAGACAATTCCTTCGACCTCATGGCTTTGTTTTTGCTCTGACATGCACTGTCAACAGTGGGACCATATATAGACAGGTGTGTGCCTTTCCAAATCATGCTCAATCAATTGAATGTACCACAGGTGGACTTATATCAAGTTGTAGAAACATCTCAAGGATGAGCAATGGAAACAGGATGCACCTGAGCTCAATTTAGAGAGTCTCATAGCAAAGGGTCTGAATACTTATGTAAATAAGGTATGTCTGTTTTTATTTGTAAAATTTAGCAAAAAATTCTAAACCCGCTTTGTCATTATGTGGAATCATGTGTAAATTGATGAGGATTTTTACATAAAAAAAAAAATCTATTTTAGAATAAGGCTGTAATGTAACAAAAAAGTGGAAAAGGGGAAGGGATCTGAATACTTCCCGAACGCACAGTATATGGAGCATAAAAAAAAATATATATATAAAAAACGTAAAGAGTGCATGCTTTTGTTTCAGCCCAGCATTGAAAAAGTTTGAAACCTTTCTCTGCTAATCAGGACAGACTACCTTCCAAGTGTACCACAAGAAAACCAGGATGTACTGTTGACCCCTAGGTCAAGTTCATTAGGCACCAAAATGAAAGAAAACAGACAGGGGCTACCTCGACTTGTCCAAGAATAACTGTTTTTTTTGTCGAATGTTTTCTGTTATAGTCCCTAATGAACAAAACCTCTGGAATTAGGTGTGGTAAATGGAGAGGGGTGCAGAGGTACCTGAGTTGGACTGGCTGGACAAACTCCTTGCGAAATCGTTTGAGTTCGGCGCTGAGAGGTTGGTCTCCATTCTCTATGGCCATCTGGTCCGCCTCTGTGGGCTTCGGCTCGGGAATTTCAAACCTGGAAGGTTCCAGAAAACAAAATCAGAACTGAGAAGACACAGCAGTGTGGAATCTGGGATACACCTTTAACCAGACAGTCGAGGTTCCAGACTGGAATATGTTCCGGGATTCTTTCGATGGCATTGAGGAGTACACCACATCAGTTACTGGCTTTAGCAATAAGTGCATCGAGGACGTCGTCCCCACAGTGACTGTACGTACATACCCCAACCAGAAGCCATGGATTACAGGCAACATCCGCACTGAGCTAAAGGGTAGAAGTGCCGCTTTCAAGGAGCAGGAGACTAATCTGGACGCTTACAAGAAATCCCACTATGCCCTCCGACGAACCATCAAACAGGCAAAGCATCAATACAGGACTAAGATCGAATCGTACTACACCGGCTCTGACACTTGTTGGATGTGGCAGGGCTTGAAAACTATTACGGACTACAAAGGGAAGCACAGCCGAGAGCTGCTCAGTGACACAAGCCTAAATTACTAAATTACTTCTATGCTCGCATAGAGGCAAGTAACACTGAAACATGCATGAGAGCATCAGCTGTTCCGGATGACTGTGTGATCACGCTCTCCGCAGCCGATGTGAGTAAGACCTTTAAATAAGTCAACATTCACAAGGCGGATTACCAGGACATGTACTCCGAGCATGCACTGACAAACTAGCAAGTGTCTTCACTGACATTTTCAACCTCTACCTGTCTGAGAATGTAATACCATCATGTTTCAAGCAGACCACCATAGTCCCTGTGCCCAAGAACACTAAGGTAACCTGCCTAAATGACTACCGACCTGTAGCACTCACGTCTGTAGCCATGAAATGCTTTGCAAGGCTGGTCATGGCTCACATCAACACCATTATCTTAGAAACCCTAGACCCACTCCAATTTGCATACCGCACCAACAGACCCACAGATGATGCAATCAACCCACACTGCCCTTTCACACTTGGACAAAAGGAACACCTATGAGAGAATGCTATTCATTGAATACAGCTCAGCATTCAACACCATAGTGCCCTCAAAGTTCATCACTAAGCTATGGACCCTGGGACTAAACACCTCCCTCTGAAACTGGATAATGGAATTCCTGAGGGACATCTCGCAGGTGGTAAGGGTAGGTAACAACACATCCGCCACATTGATCCTCAACAAGGGGGCCCCTCAAGGGTGCATTCTCAGTCCCCTCCTGTACTCCCTGTTCACACATGACTGCACGGCCAAGCACAACTCCAACACCATCATTAAGTTTGTTGATGACACAACAGTGGTAGGCCTGATCACCGACAACGATGAGACAGCCTATAGGGAAGAGTTCAAACACCTGACTGTGTGGTGCAAGGACAACAACCTCTCCTTCAATGTGATCAAGACAAAGGAGATGATCGTGGACTACAGGAAAATGAGGACCGAGCACGCCCACATTCTCATTGACTGGGCTGTAGTGGAGCAGGTTGAGAGCTTCAAGTTCCTTGGCGTCCACATCAGCAACAAACTAACATGGTCCAAGCACACCGTGAAGAGGGCATGACAAAAAATATTCCCCCTCAGGAGACTGAAAAGATTTGCCATGGTCCTCAGATACTCAAAAGGTTCTACAGCTGCACCATCGAGAGCATCCTCACGGGTTGCATCACAGCCTGTTATGGCAACTGCTCGGCCTCTGACCGCAAGGCACTACAGAGGGTAGTACATACGGCCCAGTACATCATTGGGCCCAAGCTTCCTGCCATCCAGCACCTCTATACCAGGCGGTGTCAGAGGAAGGCCCTAAAAATCATCAAAGACTCTAGCCACCCTAGTCAGACTGTTCTTTCTGCTACCGCACGGAAAGCAGTTCCGGAGCGCCAAGTCTAGGTGCATGAGGCTTCTAAACAGCTTCTACCACCAAGCCATAAGACTCCTGACCAGCTAATCAAATTGGCTACCCAGACTATTTGCATTGTGCAACCCCCCCCCCCCTCTGTTACACCGCTGCTACTCTCTGGTTATTATCTATGCATAGTCACTTTAACTCTACCTACATATACATGTTACCTTGACTAACCAGTGCCCCCGCACATTCACCTCAAACAGTGAGTAAAGGTGTGTTTTTTATTGAGAATGACAATGGTTCCTCAATGTATATTTAAAAAGAAATCCATCTCTCCCCCTTTCAATAACCACTCAGCATGAAAGGGAAAAATGTAATGCTCTGTCTGATCCAGTGCAAACGTCATAAAATACCTGATTACTTCTTATCCCTACAGATGTGTCCCAAGCTCACTGGCTCAGGAAACTTTGAGGGCCCAGAATATTACAATGTTGCAAGTTTGCTAGCACGAAAGCGTCGGTGTATCCAGTTGACCTCACCTCTCCATAAGAAGACCCAGCAGCTCCTGAGGTTTACAGAAGGACCTGTAGGTTGTTAGAAATGTTCGGACGAAATTTGGATCTGCAAGAAGGAAAAACAAGGGGATTGTCAGCCATTTTGTTAATCAATCATTCTCAGCAGTGTGCAAGTAGCTATTGTTCTTTCATGACTTTGCGGTGATGAATTGTATGAAATTCGCTACTGTTTGCTAGCTAGACATCTTATAACTATTAAGTTAACAGTCTAAGATATGCTAACCAATGTCATGTTTATTAGGCACCAAACAGGACAGACAAACAAAATGTCAAACATTCCCTAGTGAACATGACCCAGGTCTGTGTGTATATTAGGAGTGCTGATACTGTGGTTATGCGGGAGAACAGGACCGTTAGCTAGTGGTTCACATGTTGGATCTGTCCAAGCCCTTTCACCGGGGTCTGGCTGGGGTTGGCGGGCAGTGGTGGGGGGGAGACAATAGCTGCCTCAGTGTGGATTTACAAACAATCGGCCTGAAACTATTTCAGCCAGGAAACAGACGCTGCTCTGACGCACGCAGCCGCCACTCCACCACACACGCTTGAAAATAGATCACCGGCCTGCCCTACCCACCACCGACATACACACTGCAGTGTTTCTACTAGGCTTTGACCACAAATACAAGTATAGGACAAGTCAACAACATTATTTGGGTATGACATAACAGAATATTAACTTATAAAATGTTCGATTTTCACTGGGTAGTTACTTTAAAGTTTTCTTCCTGCAATTCTACGCATTTTGCAATGGGGCAGAGATATTGCCAGTTTTATTGCCAATTTCCTGCAATTCTACGCATTTTGCAATGGGGCAGAGAGATAATGCCAGTTTTATTGCCAATTTCCTGCAATTCTACGCATTTTGCAATGGGGCAGAGAGATAATGCAGTTTTAATTGCCAATTTCCTGCAATTCTACACATTTTGCAATGGGGCAGAGAGATAATGCCAGTTTTATTGCCAATTTCCTGCAATTCTACGCATTTTGCAATGGGGCAGAGAGTTAATGCAGTTTTATTGCCATTTTCCCCTGCAATTCTACACATTTTGCAATGGGGCAGAGAGATAATGCCAGTTTTATTGCCAATTTCCTGCAATTCTACACATTTTGCCTTGGCTTATGTTGTGTTCTTATGCTATCTGAGTGACTCAAACTTTATAACAAAATGTATTTTAGACAGTTATTCTGGTGGTTGTTAGTTCTCAAAGATGATCTTATTAAAAAAATATACAGCTCCATTATCTTTTCTACATACTTTATATCTGGCTTTAAACGTTTAAGTTCACACTGAAAACGTTTTAACATCCCAAACCTTATTTAGTTATCACACACACACACGAAAAAGTATGTGAACCTTTTGGAATTACCTGGATATCAGCATCTTCCTATTAGTCACAACAATAGACAAACACAGTGTGCTTAAACTAATAACACAAATTATTGTATTTTTCTTGTCTATATTGAATACATCATTTAAACATTCCCAGTGTAGGTTGGAAAAAGTATGTGAACCCCTAGGCTAATGACTTTTCAAAAAGCAAATTGGAGTCAGGAGTCAGCTAACCTGGAGTCCAATCAACGAGACGAGAGTGGAGTTGTTGGTTAGAGCTGCCTTTCCCTATAAAAAACACTCACAACATTGGAGTTTGCTATTCACAAGAAGCATTGCCTGATGGGAACCATGCCTCGAACAAAGAGATCTCAGAAGACCTAAGATTAAGAATTGTTCACTTGCATAAATCTGGAAAGGGTTACAAAAGTATCTCTAAAAGCCTTGATGTTCATCAGTCCACAGTAAGTCAAATTGTCTATAAATGGAGAAAGTTCAGCACTGTTGCTACTCTCCCTAGGAGTGGCCGTCCTGAAAAGATGACTGCAAGAGCACAGTGCAGAATGCTCAATGAGGTTAAGAAGAATCCTGGAGTGTCAGCTAGACTTACAGAAATCTCTGGAACATGCTAACATCTCTGATGACGAGTCTAGAATACGTAAAACACTAAACAAGAATGGTGTTCATGGGAGGACACCACGGAAGAAGCCACTGCTGTCAAAAAAAAACATTGCTGCATGTCTGAAGTTCGCAAAAGTGCACCTGGATGTTCCACAGCGCTTTTGGCAAAATATTCTGTGGACAGATGAAACTACAGTTGAGTTGTTTGGAAGGAACACACAACACTATGTGTGGAGAAAAAAAGGCACAGCACACCAACATCAAAACCTCTTCCCAACTGTAAAGTACAGTGGAGGGAGCATCATGGTTTGGGGCTGCTTTACTGCCTCAGGACCTGGACAGCTTGCTATCACCGACGGAAAAATGAATTCCCAAGTTGATCAAGACATTTTGCAGGAGAATGTAAGGCTATCCGCCAATTGAAGCGCAACAGAAGTTGGGTGATGCAACAGGACAACGACCCAAAAAACAGAAGTAACTCAACAACAGAATGGCTTCAACAGAAGAAAAGAGCGGTTCACACCAGACATCCTAAGAATATTGCTGAACTGAAACAGTTTTGTAAAGCTGAATGGTTCAAAATTCCTCCTGACCATTGTGCAGGTCTGATCCACAACTACAGAAAATGTTTGGTTGAGTTTATTGCTGCCAAAGGAGGGTCAACCAGTTATTAAATCCAAGGGTTCACATACTTTTTACACCCTACACTGTGAATGCTTACACGGTGTGTTCAATAAAGACATGAACACGTATAATTGTTTGTGTGTTATTAGTTTAAGCAGACTGTGTTTGTCTGTTGTTGTGACTTAGAGGAAGATCAGATCAAATTTTATGACCAATTTATGCAGAAATCCAGGTAATTCCAAAAAGGTTTTCATACTTTTTCTTGCCACTATACACACACACAGGACCAGTCGAATGTTGACACCTACTCATTCAAGGGTTTTTATTTTTTACATTGTAGAACAATAGTGAAGACATCAGAACTATGAAATAACACATATGGAATCATGTAGTAACCAAAAAAAGTGTTAAAATCTAAATATATTGGCCTCCCGAGTGGCGCAGTGGTCTAAGGCACTGCATCGCAGTGCTAGCTGTGCCACTAGAGTTCCTGGTTTGAGTCCAGGCTCTGTCGGAGCTGGCCGTGACCGGGAAACCCATGGGGCGGCGCAAAATTGGCTCAGCGTCGTCCGGGTTTGGGGAGGGTTTGGCTGGCAGGGATGTTCTTGTCCCATTGCGCACTAGCGACTCCTGTGGCGGGCCGGATGCAGTGCTCGCTGACACGGTCGCCAGGTGTACGGTGTTTCCACCGACAGATTGGTGCGGCTGACTTCCGGATTAAGCGGGCATTGTGTCAAGAAGCAGTGCGGCTTGGCTGGGTTGTGTTTCGGAGGACGCACGGCTCTCGAACTTCGCCTCTCCCGAGTACATAAGGGAGTTGCAACGATGGAACAAGACTAACTACCAATTGGATACCACGAAATTGGGGAGAAAAGGGGATATAAAAAAACACACATATATATAAAAAAATATAGATTTTAGATTCTTCAAAGCAGCCACCCTTTGCCTTGATGACAGCTTTGCACACTCTTGGCATTCTCTCAACCAGCTCACGAGGTAGTCACCTGGAATTACTTTAAATTAACAGGTGTGCCTTGTTAAAGTTAATTTGTGGAATTTCTTTCCATCTTAATGCGTTTGAGCCAATCAGTTGTGTTGTGACAAAGTAGGGGTGGTATACAGAAGATAACTCTATTTGGTAAAAGACCAAGTCCATATTATGGGAAGAACAGCTCAAATAAGCAAAGAGAAACGACAGTCCATTACTTTAAGACATGAAGGCCAGTCAGTTTCTTCCAAGTGCAGTCGCAAAAACAATCAAGCGCTATGCTGAAACTGGCTCTCATGAGGACCGCCACAGGAAAGGAAAACAGAGTTACCTCTGCTGCAGAGGATAAGTTCATTAGAGTTACCAGCCTCAGATTGCAGCCCAGATAAATGCTTCACAGAGTTCAACTAACAGACACATAAACATAAACTGTTCAGAGGAGACTGTGTAAAACAGGCCTTCATGGTCAAATTGCTGCAAAGAAGCCACTACTAAAGGACACCAATAAGAAGAGACTTGCTTGGGCCAAGAAACACAAGCAATGGACATTAGACAGGTGGAAATCTGTCCTTTGGTCTGATGGGTCCAAATTGGAGATTTCTGGTTCCAACCACGTGTCTTTGTGAGATGCAGAGTAGGTGAACGGATGATCTCTGCATGTGTGGTTCCAACCGTGAAGCATGGAGGAGGAGGTGTGATGGTGCTTTGCTGGTGGCACTGTCTGTGATTTATTTAGAATTTAAGGCACACTGAACCAGCATGGCTACCACAGCATTTTGCAGCGATACGCCAATCCCATCTGGTTAGTGCTTCGTGGGACAATCATTTGTTTTTCAGCAGGACAATGACCCAACACACCTCCAGGCTGTGTAAGAACTATTTGACCAAGGAGTGATGGAGTGCTGCATCAGATGTACTGGCCTCCACAATCACCCGACCTCAACCCAATTGAGATTGTTTGGGATGAGTTGGACCACAGAGTGAAGGAAAAGCAGCCAACAAGCACTCAGCGTATGTGGGAACTCCTTCAAGACTGTTGGAAAAGCATTCCTCATAAAACTGGTTGAGAGAATGCCAAGAGTGCAAAGCTGTCATCAAAGCAAAGGGTGGCTACTTTGAAAAATCTTAAATATATTTTATTTTGTTTAACACTTTTTTGGTTACTATATGATTCCATATGTGTTATTCAATAGTTTTGATGTCTTCACTACTATTCTACAATGTAGAAAATAGTACAAATAAAGAAAAACCCTTGAATGAGTAGGTGTGTCCAAACTTTTGAGTTGTGTTGAGTCAGTATAAATGTGTGTGCATGTTATATGTGTGTCAGCAAATGGTCTCTCACACACACAAAAAGTATTCAGACCCCTTGACTTTTTCCACATTTTGTTACGTTACAGCCTTATTCTAAAATGGATTACATAAAAATAGTTCCTCATCAATCTACACACAATACCCTATAATGACAAAGCGAAAGCAGGTTTTTAGAAATGTTAGCAAATGTATTACAAATAAAAAACAGAAATACCTTATTTACATAAGTATTCAGACCCTTTGCTATGAGACTCAAAATTGAGCTCAGGTGCATCATGTTTCCATTGATCATCTTTGAGATGTTTCTACAACTTGATTTAAGTCCACCTGTGGTACATTCAATTGATTGGACACACACCTGTCTATATAAGATCTCACAGTTGACAGTGCATGTCAGAGCAATACCAAGCCATGAGGTCGAAGGAATTGTCTGTACTGCTCCGAGACAGGATTGTGTCGAGAAACAGATCTAGGGAAGGGTACCAAAACATTTCTGCAGCATTGAAGGTCCCAAAGAACACACTGGCTGTCATCATTCTTAAATGGTAGAAGTTTGGAACCACCAACACCCTTCCTAGAGTTGGCCGCCCAGCATGAACCCTCATGGTCACCCTGACAGAGCTCCAGAGTTCCTCTGTGGAGATTGGAGAACATTCCAGAAGGACAGCCATCTCTGCAGCACTCCACCAATCAGGCCTTTATGGTAGAGTGGCCAGGCAGAAGCCACTCCTCAGTAAAAAGGCACATGAGAGCCCACTTGGATTTTGCCAAAAGGCACCTAAAGGACTCTGACCATGAGAAACATGATTCTCTGGTCTGATAAAACCAAGATTGAACTCTTTAGCCTAAATTCCAAGTGTCACATCTGGACGAAGCCCGGCACTATCCCTACGGTGAAGCATGGTGGAGGCAGCATCATGCTGCGGGGATGGTTTTCAGCGGCAGAGACTGGGAAACTTGTCAGGATGAAGGGAAAGATGAAGAGAGCAAAGTACAGAGAGATCCTTGATGAAAACCGTCTCCAGAGCGCTCAGGACCGCAGACTGGGGCAAAGGTTCACCTTTCAACAGGACAACAACGCTAAGCACAAAGCCAAGAGAACACATGAGTGGCTTCGGGACTAGCCTCTGAATGTTCTTGAATGGCCCAGTCAGAGCCCGGACTTGAACCCGATCGAACATCTCTGAAGAGACCTGAAAATAGCTGTGCAGCGACGCTCCCCATCCAACCTTACAGAGCTTGAGAGGATCTGCAGAGAAGAATGGGAGAAACTCCCCAAATACAGGTGTGTCAAGCTTGTAGAGTCCTACCCAAGAAGACTGACTTGCCAAGTTAAATAAAGGTTAAGAAAAATTAAAATAAATTACTCGACACTGTATCGCTGCCAAAGGTTCTTTAACAAAGTACTGAGTAAAGGGTCTGAATACTTACATAAATGTGATCAGTTTATTTTTAATACATTTGCAAACATTTCTAAAAACCTGTTTTTGCTTTGTCATTATGGGGTAGTACGTGTAGATTGCTGAGGGAAAAAACGAGGGGCAAGGGGTATGAATACTTTCCGAATGCACTATATTAAATATAATTTGAAAGGTAATTTCATGTACTTTCAGAACCACTTGTCAAACAAAGTTTAAAATATATCAGGGTTTCCTCTTTAATGGCGTACAGGTCATTCTGATATGCAGTGGTGTAATGTACTTCAGTAAAAATATCTGGGATATCTGTACTTTATTTTACTATTCATATTTTTGCCAACTTTTACTTCACTACATTCCTAAAGACAACAATGTACTTTTTACATAATTTTTTTACATACATTTTCCCTGACACCCTAAAGTACTACATTTTGACAGGAAAATGGTCCAATTCACACATATCAAGAGAACATTCCTGGTCATCCCTACTGCCTCTGACCTGGAGGACTCACTAAACACAAATGCTTTGCTTGTAAATTATGTCTGAGTGTTGGAGTGTGCCCCTGGCTATCCGCCAATAAAAAACAGAAAAATAAGAATTGTGCCATCTGGTTTGCTTAATATACGGAACTTGAAATGGTTTATACTTAAGTACATTTTAGCAGTTCCATTTACTTTTGATACTGAAGTATATTTAAAACCAAATACTTTTAGACTTTTACTCAAGTAGTATTTTACTGGGTGACTTTCACTTTTACTTGAGTCATTTTCTGTGGTATCAAGTATGACAATTGAGTACTTTTTCCAACACTGCTGCGATGTACCATAGAGGTCAATGGTCAAAGTTCTGTTGACCTGAACATTCCCGAAAATGTGTCTGAATCTCTAAGCTTTCCAATGATACAAGATTAAAGAGTACAAGTGAGCAATACTGATATTGTTTGCCATAGGGTAAAACCCCTAAGGGAAAAATTGATGGGACGGAGGGATGAACGATAACACGCAGAAAGCTACCATTGCTGCACTGCTATCACACATTTTCCAACTCTAGGGACATAGACCTTCAAAAAAATCACCATGAGACATCGCCGTCCCAAGTGAGGCCGACCGACTCCTGCCTCATGGAATATATAGATTCTTGATGACAATTTATGGCAAAAACAGAAGCGTAGATCCATGCAAATTGTAATGCCGATAGGACAGAGAGACAAGAGAGAAAGCGTGCGTTGTCCCTCCCCTGCTGTCTCCTGGGTGGGAGCAGGGTGTGTCCCAGGCATGAGGTGCATCGCACAGGAAGCACCTTTTTCCCCTTTTCAAATTACCCTGGCCACACAGACACACTTTTTCCTCAAAAGGCTAATTTCCCTTGGCTTATTTGGAAATCAGTGGCACACAGACGGTTGAAAACTAAAAAGGAAAATAGTGGCCTTAAATTTACACCCTACCCTTTATTCGGGGGAGGAAGTTTACACAGGGGTGTGAGCTGGACAGTCCACCCATAAGAGGAATGTTCTCTTCTGGCCTTGTATTGTGCTGCATTAACCTTGGACCAGTGTTTTTTTAAACTCCAGTCCTTCACTACTCCCCAACAGCACACAGGTTTGGTGTAGCCCAGGACAAGCACACCTGAATCAACTCGTCAACTAATGATCAAGCACTTGGGTGAGTTGAATCAGGTGTGCGTCAACAAAAATGTGTACAGTCTGGGGGTACTCACTTACCACAGTTGAAAAACACTGCTCTAGACTTCCAGAGACAAACGAGATGAAACCCAAACGTGTGTAAGAGTTCAGAAAGGCTTCCGTGCGAAACAAAGGAAAACGTGTGTCTTTAAGAGGATTTTATACAACACCTGTATGTTTGCATGACATTGCATAACAATGCATAGAAACAGAACAAATTTCAAAAGCGCTTGGCCTAAATGTTTTGCTCCCCGGATTACCAGAGCCCACATCCACTTGGGACTTTGAGCGATTGAATTTGGTGATTTATTTCCCCAAAATGACATCAATGACTTTTAATTAATGAAGAGCTTATTAGTCCAATCGCAGCCTTGTATCTGGTTAGGTACAACGGCACCCGTCAGTGGAGAAGAATACAGATCCCATGGTCTAACAACCTGCTGTGTGTGCTGGGTCATTCAGCCTTTCTTAAGAGCGATTGCTCACGAAACGCCAGACAAAGAAAGACCATGATTTTTTTACATTTTCACAAAATATAGTCCATAAAATAGTTCTTTGGTTGAAGGATTGTTGTCATGTGTCAAAAAGCATAATTGAGTAATATTTAATACAATATTATGTTGGCATTACAATACAATGTTGGCATTTTTCTGATATTTTGGCCTCGTCCAGGCCTCCTTTAAGACTCCATAGTGTTTCATCTGTAGGTGCTACTAAACAAACATTGGTGTCTTATGAAGTTTTATCACTTGCTCTGTAATATGAGTAGTATTTTGGTTTCAATCACTTTTTTTTCATACATTTTTTAATATAAATATGAATTAAGAAATGTTTGAGTTGCTTAAAAACATATATTGTTGAACATAATATAGCCTATTCTACGGGCATATCAAAGTTCCAGAGGGGAACTAAATAAATAATTATTTTTTACTATTAAAATACTACTCGTATTACAGAGCAAGTGGTAAAGCTTCATATGACATCCATTTTTGCTTTGTAGCACCTCCAGATGAACCATTATGGAGTCTTAAAGGAGGCCTGGGTAAGGCCAAAATGTCATAAATATGCCAACTTCTAGATACAAATATATGTCAACAATTCTTCCTCCAAAAGGACTATATTATGGATTACATTTCATGAACATTCCAAAAAAAATGTATTTTTTTTGTTTGGGCTTTAGTGAGGAATCACTAAAGGAGTTCAGGTGCCACTGAAGTCTGCAAAGTGATTACCTCAACAACACTAAAAACAGGCAGGAAAGATCTGCTACTACCGGTCACTTACAAAATGGCGAAGTGACGATAAATAGGCTTCGTCTTCTTGTTTTTTGTTCTTTATCAGTTCTCGTTGTGTTATCTGGGGCTAAACTGACACTGAAACGAAGCAGGTCATCACATCCCGCGTTCTGACGTCAAGTGTGGCCAAATATTTACAAGCCGTGTGAAAACAGCTATAAATGGATGTGGGGATGACGAAAGTGGGGGGAAGGCCTTCCACTATCTTGTCTTTGATGTTTAAGGTTCAAGCTCAAGGTTTTGTGTGTAGAACAACAAGGTGATAACAGGAACAGGCACTCCAGGCACTGGGCAAGTGCAGTTTGCATAAACACAAACAATGGCGGTGCACAATGGAGTAAGAGGCCAGGCCCTAGTAGTCAGGACAAAAATTAACAAGATACAGAAAATATCTAGGTTTCTTGGCATTCGCTTTTGCCTGTCCAGTTCTCTCACTTCAAATAAATTAAATGTGGAGAGGGAGCAATTTGAGATGTGACCCATGTCTACTTCCTGCTCCCTGTAGCCCTTTACACTCGTACCTGTATACGGGTTGAAAATGGCATATTCGGGCACTGCTAAGCGCCTAAATTGGAACAACAGTGGCTATACAATAACATGCAGTGTCAACGTTTATGATCACTATGTTTGATGTACAATTACAAGATGACATGGTGTCATACCCTCGGTTGTTCTGAACAGAATGAGCCTGTTTGTCTTGTTGGATTCTAAACGTTGAACATTGAGATGTTAAAGACATGATAGGTCAGACGCAGAGTATATAAAGGAGCGAGATCTGTAGAAAGACAGAGTGGCTGTGGAATGTGCTGGGTGGATGGGAGGAGATCAAAAGATTGCTATAGGGGAAGCGGATGGACATCTGTGGATTAGGCGAAGGAGGGGTTGAGGTCAGGTCAGATCCCCTGAAGGGAATAATAAGGATTGGAGAGAAGGAGGAGTGTCTTAAGTGGGATATTAAACTTGGTTAAGCTTCTCTAGTGTCCGTGAGTTATTTACTCTGAACAATTAGAACCTAACAGTCTAAAGCATGACTCTTTTCTATGCGCACCAAAATACCGATCCGTTTCTCTGAATTACCCCGTGAAAGCCTAACACCGTAAGATAGCATTTTATAACTTAGCTAGTCATGTTGGCAATAGAACAAGCTTTCATGATGCCCAGCTGACTCCGATTGCAATTTATAAAATGGGCTGTTTTTGGATTGCATGAAGAACAGTAATTGGCGGCGAAGCATGTCTGTGTTACAAACAAAACAACTGCAAGTGTGCTTGCTCTTGTTGCTCAACGGCTCAGCTAGGAGAACGCAAAAAAAAATCTTATAGTTGAAGACTCTTCTTTGAGTCATTAAAGTGCATTGAAATTACTTAGGAACTCTGCACACCAGTTGGTCCTCTCACTCAAACAATTTTTTTGTCTTATGTTGCACCTACCCCACATTTTCCCGGAATATTGTTATCATGTTACTGAATGTATCCAGAGTATTTTCAGATTTCCTTATCAACAAATGCAGCGAAAAGTACAGTAAAGGTAAAACGCACATAAAATCAACAGTGTAATGTTTGGATTCAGTCTTGTGAAAGGTGAACTGTCGTATCCTCAACTTTGGTCAAATAATGTTCCCATAATCTCCAAACTGTTCCCTTTCAATTGCTACTATGCTTATGCATTTCATATTACTTCTGTAAAAAACATTTCAATTTAGCCCTATCCATATAGGCCAAATCCCACGACTGTAAAGGGTTAAACCTTTAAACCTGTTGTTGAACACCAAATTTGACTCCTACCGACTACTTTTTCCACAGGATTCTCCTCCTCTCTAAAACCAAAACCCTGCCCCTTCCCCCTGTTCTACGATAGGAAAGGGTCTGCGAGATGTTCTCTACTAGGATTTAGCAACTACTGTTATTCCACACATCTGAGGGAGGTATTTGTATAGCCTACTGTACGGAAAAGGCACGCATTTCAAAAAGGTCATAACAGGTCATCATAGGAAACCTTTGCTGTGTCATGTGCTTTTTCTCACCTGCATACATGTGGAAGGTGAGCCTTTCGATGAGCTTGAGCACTGTACCCGCCTTGATGATGGGGATGCCCGACTTGGACTGCACGTTCTCCTCGAACACCACGTTCTCCTCAGAGTCGGGCGTGGCGAACCGGTAAAGCTCCGCCCCGGGAAGCCTCATTTGCTCCTCCTTCTCCTCCTGTAGCATGGCCGAGTCCAGCATGCGCTCCAGCGTTGAGCGGTACTGCAGTGAGATGAGCGCCGCCATCCAGCCATTCTTGTCCTCGGCCGACTTGGCGGCAAACACCACGCTGTTGCCGTCTTTGAGGATGATCTCAAAGGCGTGGCGGTACTCGCCCTCCTTGTCGTCCTTGTCGTTGATCTGAACCTTGCGCATTAAGAACTTCTCCTTGAGGCGGTACTCGGCGGTGGACGAGGCGCCAGGCAAGCGCGGCTGGCCGTGGTTGGACTTGCAGCAGATCATCAGGCCGTCGAAGAGGAAGATGTGCCGTTCGTGCTTGGCGCCCACGCGTGTCAGCGTCCCCTCCATGATGAATTCGTTGCAGCACTGGCCGATGTCCTTGCCCTCCCAGCCGTCAATGTTCTTCTGGATCTCGTTCATCTTCTTGATGGCCAGGTGCTTGCCCTTCATCTGCTGGCTGTAGAAGCGGCAGGCCGACTCGCTGGTGCCGCCGAAGAGTTTGAGGAGAGAGAGAAAGAAAAGATGAAAAAGAGATAAAATGACAGAAAGTTGAATGTAAGAAAAATAATGTGAGAGAAAAAAGGGAAAGAGGGGGAGAAGAGAGGAAGGGAAATGTGGGTCTGATGTTCACAGCACATTGACAATGGAAAACAAGTCAACAAAGCCAGCGAGACTGAGATTGAGTGGAGGGTCGGTGTGGGTGGCTAAAGCAGCGGTACAACTAAACCTGGTCCAGGAGGGGGTTCCTACAAATAACATCTCCTTAACAAAACACTGGGAGCGACGTGACTGGCATCCCCACCCATAACTAAACTCAGCAAAAAAAGAAACGTCCTCTCACTGTCAACTGGGTTTATTTTCTGAAAATGTGTAAATATTTGTATGAACATAAGATTCAACAACTGAGACATAAACTGAACACGTTCCACAGACATGTGACGAGCAGAAATGGAAAAATGTGTCCGTAAACAAAGGGGGGGGGGGGGGGGCTAAAATCAAAAGTAACAGTCAGTATCTGGTGTGGCCACCAGCTGCATTAAGTACTGCAGTGCATCTCCTCCATGGACTGTACCAGATTTGCCAGTTCTTGCTGTGAGATGTTACCCCACTCTTCCACCAAGGCACTTGCAAGTTCCCTGACATTTCTGGGGGGGAATGGCCCTAGACCTCACCCTCCGACCCAACAGGTCCCAGACATGCTCAATGGGATTGAGATCCGGGAACTTCGCTGGCCACGGCAGCACACTGACGTTCCTGTCTTGCAGGAAATCACACAGAACGAGCAGTATGGCTGGTGGCATTGGGTCATGTCAGGATGAGCCTGCAGGAAGGGTACCACATGAGTGAGGAGGATGTCTTCCATGTAACGACCACCGTTGAGATTGCCTGCAATGACAACAAGCTCAGTCCGATGATGCTGTGACACACTGCCCCAGACCATGACGGACCCTCCACCTCCAAATCGATCCCGCTCCAGAGTACAGGCCTCGGTGTAACGCTCATTCCTTCTACGATAAACGCAAATACGACCATCACACCTGGTGAGACAAAACCGTGACGCGTCAGTGACAAGCACTTTTTGCCAGWCCTGTCTGGTCCAGCGACGGTGGGTTTGTGCCCATAGGTGACATTGTTGCCGGTGATGTCTGGTGAAGACCTGCCTTACAACAGGCCTACAAGCCCTCAGTCCAGCCTCTCTCAGCCTATTGCGGACAGTCTGAGCACTGATGGAGGGACTGTGCATTCCTGGTGTAACTCGGGCAGTTGTTGTTGTCATCCTGCACCTGTCCCCGCAGGTGTGATGTTCAGATGTACCAGTTCTGTGCAGGTGTTGTTACACGTGGTCTGCCACTGCGAGGACGATCAGCTGTCTGTCCCGTCTCCCTGTAGCGCGGTCTTATGCGTCTCACAGTACGGACATTGCAATTTATTGCCCTGGCCACATCTGCAGTCCTCATGCCTCCTTGCAGCATGCCTGAGGCCCGTTCACACAGATGAGCAGGGACCCTGGGCATCTTTATTTTGGTGTTTTTCAGAGTCAGTAGAAAGGCCTCTTTAGTGTCCTAAGTTTTCATAACTGTGACCTTAATTGCCTACCGTCTGTAAGCTGTTAGTGTCTTAACGACCGTTCCACAGGTGCATGTTCATTAATTGTTTATGGTTCATTGAGCAAGCATGGGAAACAGTGTTTAAACCCTTTACAATGAAGATCTGTGAAGTTATTTGGATTTTAATGAATTATCTTTGAAAAACAGGGTCCTGAAAAAGGGACGTTTCTTTTTTTGCTGAGTTTATAATACTGACCCTAACCTTAAAGGAAAATTCCACCCAAAAACAACCTTTTAGTTTTTGTTTCATTCGTCCATTGTTGATATAGTCCCTAAATGTTTTGCATGTTAGCAATCCAACAACGGACTAATGAAATAAATACTAAAAGTTTTTGGATGGAGTTTTCCTTTAACCACACCAATAACCCTAAACTTAACCAGAACCAATTAGGTAATTCAATATCAGTATGCTGGTCAGGCATGCCCCTTCAGTTTACACCCAACACTGGTGGACCAGCAGGCCAATTGACTAAACTTCCTCACCATTCCAGCAGTTCAACAAAACGGTAGTCTACCGAGGAAGGGCCCACACCCATTGGTTAACAGGGTGCCTTGGAGGACCAAATGAGAAAGTGCATACGAATAGAATTAGTCTAAAAGAATAAAGATCATCTGATTATATTTCTTTGAGCCAGACACTATTTAAATATTGTTTTGGTTCGTCGTACCATTAATATGGTCTATGGTATGACTATCATATTCAAAATGAGCATCTCTCATTTCAGTTCTTTTAGGACCACAATGTAGACTAGTCTGTTATAATCAATCTTTATTCTCATATTATACCAATGTCTATTTTCAGTATTTATTCATTATTAAGGACCATGCCCCCTGTAATAATTAGGTCATGTGAGGAGTAAGTTCAAAACTCTTTCAGCAATTCAATACAAAAAGACTGCTGTGAAAACCAGCACTATACGGTGCTCTTTCAAAACCAGAATGACAAAACTTAAGTAAACAGAAGACGAGAAAGCTCTGCGGCCCACCAGAACCTCACCCGTACTGCTCATGACAAATCAGCTGAGCAATAATTCCAATGATCACTTCTAAAACCACCTACTTAGAATAATCGAACAGCATTGCGCCACTGGGGCTTGATTTCAGATATCCCAATTTTCCTTTTTGGGGGGGGGTTCTACAAATTGATTGAGTGAGAGGGTGATTAGGAAAAAAATCAACAAGGATTTAACACCCGCTAGCTAGTACAGTGCGTCTGAACTAAAACTACTTGTAAACAATCTTGGGAGGGCTTACTTTGTTTTTCGTGGAAGCAAGACGACTTGCATCAGCGCTCCTGAGAGGAGGGGGAGGCAGGCGAAGCCAACTCACTCGCGCTTGTCTTCATACCAGCACCTCAAAGTACAGGATGACTTTCACCTGGCCCGAATTAGCTTCGCTGAGAGACAAGGGGCACCTCTGAAGGGCAAGGGATAGACTACACACAAAACTCGCCCCAGAAACGACAATTTCCATTTCCCAGTCCATTAAGTGTGAAACTCAAAAAACTATACACAGAAAGAAACTGTCAACTTTGCCTACTCTCAAGTCTGATCAAAGAGGTTATATTTGACATGCATTTACATTCATCTTTAAACTAGCAGTCTTGCAATGAATTGAATCATGTAGTTAATTAAAGCAAAACATTATAATGAGCATCATTATCAAACTATCATTTATCCCAGGCAGCGATGGACCTTGCCAGAGCATTGGCGACAAAGAGCTTATTACGTTTTTCCTAATGAACAGCAAGCTTGCGAAAGAGCAGGCATAATTCAAATGGCTGTGACAGAGCTCTTGGGTTGTTCTTTGTTCTGGCTCTCGAAATACAAAAGACCCCTAGAGACAGGAAAGGTGTAGCGAAACGGCCAAAGTCAATAAAGGTAACCCTTGTCGGGTACCCCAACTCAGTGTGTCCTCTCGGAACGTCCATTTTAGCCTCCTATGTGTGTCGCCATCCCCACGTTCCCGCCAAAGTATGGGGTGCAAAGACATACCGTAAGATAAGCCATCCTTTCCCCATGAAAAATAAACAAAAAAACTACTTAAAAAGAGCAGCAAAGGGGTAATCTTCTTCTTGTTTATACCCTATGTCCTCCACTCAAGTAAATAACGAGTGACAACCGCATGTAACCAAAAAAACACCCTGTTTTCTTCACCAATAAAAAAAAAAGGAGGGATGGAGATAAAAATGGTCCGCAAGGTTTGGATGCTAAAGTCCACTGTCGAAAGCAAGGGAATTATGTTTTTTTCTCCCCCCTTTCAAATTCTCACCTTTTTTTCCCTCAAAGCCGGGAACAATAATAGCAGAACAGGACAGCCCAAATCCTGACACAACTTCCCTCCGACAACACAGTGGCGAGCCCCCCTCCAACCCTCTCCCTCCACGAGTCTATTTTAGGTCCAGAGGGAAACTCAGAACTGAGCTTAGGGTGGGGGGTGTGCAGAGGATGGGAGGAGTACACCAATGAGGCAGTAGTATGAATTGCTGTGTGTGTGTTCGTGTGGGTGTCTATTGTGAGGTGTGTATTTTGCTGTGCAAGTGTTAACGCCTCTGAGCATATATAGTGCACATATGAGACATATCCACCTTTTGGTGCTTGTCTGGTCTGTGCCATTATGTGTGTGTGAGTTATCTTTCCATATTTTGCTTGTGGATTTCTATTATTGTGTGTGCATATGTACTGTGTGTGACAGAGCTAGCTTTGTATCTTCTTGGGTAAACAGAACCAGGTGTGGATGGACCAGGAGGGATTGTAAGTTGGCGCTCCCCTGCCTACCTCAGCCTCCTCTTGGCCATGTTCTTGGAGCAGATCCTCTCCATGCTACTCTGCAGATTGAGCAGCGCCGTGATGGCCTGTTTCAGACACTCTTTGTCCTCCTCGTCCTCACTTTTCTCCTCTAGTTGCTGTGGAAAGGAGGGGGGGAGAGGGGATGGGGCAGAGAAAGAGGGGTAGAGAATAAAATGTTGGATCAGGTGGTTTCGCTGGTAGGGGGAGTCTAGCGAAGGATCAGGATGCGGTATAAGGCCAAACTCATGAGCGAGATTACGGCTGAGGAAAAAAAAAAAATCTCTCCATCATTCTCTCATTCCCAACCCCCTCAACTCCAGTGTTTCCCCTTAATTCTTACTTTCTTGAGCGATGACCAAGGAACAAAATGGCTACCAACATTGAACTAACACCACATGACCCTTTGGGAAATACCACGCAAGTCTCTCCCTCCTTTATATATACAGTCGTGGCCAAAAGTTGAGAATGACACAAAGTTTGCTGCTTCAGTGTCTTTAGATATTTTTGTCAGATGTTACTATGGAATACTGACGTATAATTACAAGCATTTCATAAGTCTCAATGGTTTTTATTGACAATTACATGAAGTTGATGCAAAGAGTCAATATTTGCAGTGTTGACCCTTCTTTTTCAAGACCTCTGCAATCCACCCTGGCATGCTGTCAATTAACTTCTGGGCCACATCCTGACTGATGGCAGCCCATTCTTGCATAATCAATGCTTGGAGTTTGTCAGAATTTGTGGGTTTTTGTTTGTCCACCCACCTCTTGAAAATTGACCACAAGTTCTCAATGGGATTAACTCAATGGGATGAACTCCAGGGGAGTTTCCTGGCCATGGAACCAAAATATTGATGTTTTGTTCCCCGAGCCACTTAGTTATCACTTTTGCCTTATGGCAAGGTGCTCCATCATACTGGAAAAGGCATTGTTCGTCACCAAACTGTTCCTGGATGGTTGAGAGAAGTTGCTCTCGGAGGATGTTTTGGTCCCATTCTTTATTCATGGCTGTGTTCTTAGGCAAAATTGTGAGTGAGCCCACTCCCTTGGCTGAGAAGCAACCCCACACATGAATGGTCTCAGGATGCTTTACTGTTGGCATGACACAGGACTGATGGTAGCGCTCACATTGTCTTCTCCGGACAAGCTTTTTTCCAGATACCCCAAACAATCGGAAAGGGGATTAATCAGAGAAAATGACTTTACCCCAGTCCTCAGCAGTCCAATCCCTGTACCTTCTGCAAAATATCAGTCTGTCCCTGATGTTTTTTTCTGGAGAGAAGTGGCTTCTTTGCTGCCCTTCTTGACACCAGGTCATCCTCCAAAAAGTCTTTGCCTCACTGTGCGTGCAGATGCACTCACACCTTCCTGCTACCATTCTGTAGCAAGCTCTGTACTGGTGGTGCCCCGATCCCGCAGCTGAATCAACTTTAGGAGACGGTCCTGGCGCTTGCTGGACTTTCTTGGGTGCCCTGAAGCCTTCTTCACAACAATTGAACCGCTCTCCTTGAAGATCTGATAAATGGTTGATTTAGGTGCAATCTTACTGGCTGCAATATCATTGCCTGTGAAGCCATTTTTGTGCAAAGCAATGTTGACGGCACGTGTTTCCTTGCAGGTAACCATGGTTGCAAGAGGAAGAACAATGATTCCATGCACCACCCTCCTTTTGAAGCTTCCAGTATGTTATTCGAACTCAATCAGCATGACAGAGTGATCTCCAGCCTTGTCCTCGTCAACACTCACACCTGTGTTAACGAGATAATTACTGACATGATGTCAGCTGGTCCTTTTGTGGCAGGGCTGAAATGCAGTGGATTTTTTGGGGGGGGATTCAGTTCATTTGCATGGCAAAGAGGGACTTTGCAATTAATTGCAATTCATCTGAACATTCTGGAGTATATGCAAATCGCCATCATACAAACTGAGGCAGCAGACTTTGTGAAATTTTATATTTGTGTCATTCTCAAAACCTTTGGCCACGACTGCATTCGATTTTTCAGACCCCTTGATTTTTTTTACAGCCTTATTCTAAAATTGATAAAATATTCCCCTCATCAATCTACACACAATACCCCATAATGACAAAGTGAAAACAGGTTTTTAGAAACTTTAACAAATGTATATATAAAAAAAACTAAAAACAGAAATACCTTATTATTCAGACCCTTTTGCTATGAGATTTGAAATTGAGCTCAGGTGTATCCTGTTTCCATTGATCATCCTTGAGATGTTTCTACAACTTGGAGTCCACCTGTGGTAAATTCAATTGATTGGACATGATTTGGAAAGGCACACACCTGTCTATATAAGGTCCCACCGTTCACAATGCATGTCAGAGCAAAAACCAAGCCAGGAGGTCGAAGGAATTGTCTGTAGAGCTCCGAGACAGGATTGTGTTGAGGCACAGATCTGGGGAAGGGTACCCAACAATTACTGCATCATTGAAGATCCCCAAGAACACAGTGGCATCCATCAGTCTTAAATGAAAGAAGTTTGGAACCACCAAGACTCTTCCTAGAGCTGGCCGCCCAGCCAAACTGAGCAATCGGGGGAGAAGGGCCTGGTCACTCTGACAAAGCTCCAGAGTTCCTCTGTGGAGATGGGAGAATCTTCCAGAAGGACAACCATATCTGTAGCCCTCCACCAATCTGACCTTTATGTTAGAGTGGCCAGACGGAAGCCACTCCTCAGTAAAAAGGCACATGACAGCCCGCTTGGACTTAAAAAAACTCAAACCATGAGAAACAATTCTGGTCTGATGAAACCACGATTGAACTATTTGGCCTGAATGCCAAGCACCATGTCTGGCAGAAACCTGGCACGGTCCCTAAGGTGAAGCATGGTGGGGTTCAGCGGCAGGGACTGTGAGACTAGTCAGGATTGAGAGAAAGATGAATGGAGCAAAGTACAGAGAGATCCTTGATGAAAACCTGCTCCAGAGCGCTCAGGATCCCAGACTGGGGTGAAAGTTCACCTTCCAACAGGACAATGACCCTGAGCACACAGCCACGACAACACAGGAGTGGCTTCGGGACAAATCTCTGAATCTCCTTCAGTGGTCCAGTCAGAGCCCGGACTTGAACCCAATCGAACATCTCTGGAAAGACCTGAAAATAGCTGTGCAGTGACGCTCCCCATCCAACCTGACAGAGCTGGAGAAGATTTGCAAAGAAGAATGGGAGAAACTCCCCAAATACAGGTGTGCCAAGCTTGTAGCCTCATACCCAAGAAGACTCAAGGTTGTAATTGCTGACAAAGGTGCATCATCAAAGTACTGAGTAAAGGGTCTGAATAGTCATTATGGGGTATTGTGTGTAGATTGATGAGGGGGGAAAAAACGATTTAATCCATTTTAGAATAAGGCTGTAACGTAACAAAATGTGTAAAAAGTCAAGGGGTCTGAATACTTTCTGAATGCAATGTATAAGCCATATATAGACGTACATGGCTCTGGTAGCCAAATGTGTTTAGGTGAGCGGACATAAAGTAACCGTCAGTTTTTCCTCTCTCTATCCTTAAACCATGTCATCTTCTTTGCAGTTTTATCCAAGTCTCTAAACTAATAAGGTAGCTAGCATGCTGTGGTTAAAGTACAGAAAGCCCTACCTTTTGCATCTGTAGCAACAGTGTCTATATTATTATTATATATTTTTTTATTTAACTAGGCAAGTCAGTTAAGAACTAATTCTTATTTACAATGACGGCCTACTCCCGGCCAAAACTGGACGACGCTGTGCCAATTGTGCGCCGCCCTATGGGACTCCCAATCACGGCCGGATGTGGTTGAGCAGCCTGGATTCAAACCAGGGACTGTAGTGACACCTCTTACACTGAGATGCAGTGCCTTAGACCGCTGCGCCACTCGGGAGCCCCATGGTCTGATATAGTCTTGTATACCTGTGCAAACGCATGACATGTAAAGGATAATCAATGAGTGGCTATGCGTTCTATGGGAAACCATGAACGACGTGGAAGGAGTGTTCTACTATGTGCCAGCGGAGTGGAACTAACCTTCCACGGAGTTGCATGACCCATGTGTTTGCATCCTATGGCTGTCCCTTTGGCTATGCCATCTGAGGACAAGGCAGAAAGAGACTCCTCTCCACACCCACTTTCCCTTTACCGTGGACTCGCAGCAAGTAAGCTAGGGGTAGAAAGAAAAAAAAAATCGCCGATTTAGCCCTCTCCGGGGCAGCCGCCACTTCCATGGCTTGCTGGAAAGAGGCTTAGGGGAGAATAAGGACTGTGTGGGCCAAATCTAGGCCTAAGTGTGAACAAGGAGCCCGCCACTAAGGCTCTCCCAGAGGGGGCACATGGTTCATGTCCTTGTGACTTTTATCATGTGGTCCAGCGGTAACCCTTTCTGCTCTAAACACACGCACGACTACCCACCAGAGACCAATCGCCGCATCCTCCCTTCCTCCCGTGTCCCTCCCACCTACTCTCCCTTCTCTGACTTCAAACCTGTCTGAATAAGTTAAACAATACGAGGAGGAGTGTGGAACCTCCTAAGGGGCAATCTGCAATTGATACATTCATTTTTTAACTTTTAAATGAATGACATATACCCATTAATTCTTTAAAAATAAAAAATAAATGCCTCATGCGCTTAGTTCAACTGTCGTACCCTATCAGAAACCGAAATATAAACTTGTTGCACTCCATTGTTTGTAAACAAACACTATACAGCCTCAAAACACGGTTAGGAACGATCATGTTGATCTCACGTCCTTGAATCCATAGGTCCGTCTATGAATTTGAGAGTGGTTACATTTCTCCTGCCCCATCCCTTAGCCGCGACCCCTTTGTTGTCGTTTTGAACTGCATTACGTTAAGAAAAAAAAGAAAAGAAAAACATTGAGATTCCACATCCACTGTGGCTGGTGGATCATCGTCGGGGACAAACCATCCCCCTGCATCCATCCAAGGCATTCTGATCCATATACAGTACCTTCGCTAATACACTATTATTATTATTAAACGTTATAATATATGCCATTTAGCAGACTCTTTCATCCAAAGCGATTTCCAGTCCAGCGTGCATACATTTTACGTATGGGTGGCCCTGGGAATCGAAACCCACAATCCTGGCAATGCAAGTGCCATGCTCCGCATTAGGAATCCTCATACACGCTTACCTTTAAGATCTCGAAATAGTGGAGACAATGATAGACCGGCGTGAGGAGCAACCGGGGCAGGACGTACTGGACTGCTTCCTTAAAGCCTTCGCATATAGACTGGGGAGTCAGAGACAGAGGGAGATGAGGGTTAACTTGGGCAGGTAATAAAGTGTCAAATCTTATCAAGGTATATAGTGATATACGCAAACAGTGGTCTGGTAGGGAAATTCTTAAACAAACAAATGTCTTACTTGTGGGAAAATCCACCCCAGAAAGGGCCAATAACATTTCTAGTATTTCAGATTGTTCTGGCAATTCTCACAGGAACTGCATTGGGAGGAATGTTTGACGTACTTTTTTTTTTTTTTAAATCACAATTATTTTTTAAAATTATGATTAAAGTGTATATTTTATGCCCTTTTTAGACCTATACATGCCTCCTGTAAGACCTTATGATCCATGAACTGTACACGATGCCAACATCGTGATGCAATTACACTCATTATAGTGTGCTCTAAAATATGGAGTATGTCTCGATTCTGAAATACAATTGTTCACATTCATTCTAATGAATATTTTGGAGCACAATGACAAGACGCTGTCTTGTATCATGTACGGTTGACAAATCAAAAACTTGTACATGAGGCATGTACAGGTCTAGAAAAGGGCTTAAAATGTCCACTTTCATCTTGATTCTCAATGTATTTTTCTTTCTGGGCCTTCCTGGCGTGGACCTTGCCTGGTTGTCCTTACAGTCATAATTTAATGCCAAACTGTGTTAGATGCACATCCAAGAATGGCAACCAACAAAAAAGTTCATGAGCAAATGCTTCCAATGAAATTCACATGTAAATAGCACGTGACCAATAATATTTGTAGTACACGATTACTTACATTCCATCAGAGCAACTCAGAACTTTAAAACATCATTTGAATACATCAGTTGTTTACAACGTCTCCTATGACGACATACACATCAACAATGGAGTTTTGGGGTTATGATAAGGAGTGGTCAGTAGGCTGGGGGAGTCATGAGCAGGCTTGGGAGTGTGGTCAGTAGGCTGGGGGAGTCATGAGCAGGCTTGGGAGTGGGGTCAGTAGGCTGGGGGAGTAATGAGCAGGCTTGGGAGTGGGGTCAGTAGGCTGGGGGGAGTCATGAGCAGGCTTGGGAGTGGGGTCGTAGGCTGGGGGAGTCATGAGCAGGCTTTGGGAGTGGGGTCAGTAAGGCTGGGGGAGTATGAGCAGGCTTGGGAGTGGGGTCAGTAGGCTGGGGGAGTCATGAGCAGGCTTGGGAGTGTAGTGCAGTAGGCTGGGGGAGTCATGAGCAGGCTTGGGAGTGGGGTCAGTAGGCTGGGGGAGTAATGAGCAGCTTGGGAGTGGGGTCAGTAGGCTGGGGGAGTAATGAGCAGGCTTGGGAGTGGGGGTCAGTAGGCTGGGGGAGTCATGAGCAGGCTTGGGAGTGTAGTGCAGTAGGCTGGGGGAGTAATGAGCAGGCTTGGGAGTGGGGTCAGTAGGCTGGGGGAGTAATGAGCAGGCTTGGGAGTGGGTCAGTAGGCTGGGGGAGTCATGAGCCAGGCTTGGGAGTGTGGTCAGTAGGCTGGGGAGTCAATGAGCAGGCTTGGGAGTGGGGTCAGTAGGCTGGGGGAGTCATGAGCAGGCTTGGGAGTGGGTCAGTAGGCTGGGGGAGTCATGAGCAGGCTTGGGAGTGGGTCAGGTAGGCTGGGGGAGTCATGAGCAGGCTTGGGAGTGGGGTCAGTAGGCTGGGGGAGTATGAGCAGGCTTGGGAGTGAGTCGGTAGCTGGGGGAGTCATGAGCAGGCTTGGGAGTGGGGTCAGTAGGCTGGGGGAGTAATGAGCAGACTTGGGAGTGGGGTCAGTAGGCTGGGGGAGTAATGAGCAGGCTTGGGAGTGGGGTCAGTAGGCTGGGGAGTCATGAGCAGGCTTGGGAGTGTGTCAGTAGGCTGGGGGAGTAATGAGCAGGCTTGGGAGTGGGGTCAGTAGGCTGGGGGAGTCAATGAGCAGGCTTGGGAGTGGGGTCAGTAGGCTGGGGGAGTAATGAGCAGGCTTGGGAGTGTGGTCAGTAGGCTGGGGGAGTCATGAGCAGGCTTGGGAGTGGGTCAGTAGGCTGGGGGAGTCATGAGCAGGCTTGGGAGTGGGGTCAGTAGGCTGGGGGAGTCAATGAGCAGGCTTGGGAGTGGGGTCAGTAGGCTGGGGGAGTAATGAGCAGGCTTGGGAGTGTGGTCAGTAGGCCGGGGGAGTCATGAGCAGGCTTGGGAGTGTGGTCAGTAGGCTGGGGGAGTAATGAGCAGCGCTTGGGAGTGTGGTCAGTAGGCTGGGGGAGTAATGAGCAGGCTTGGGAGTGTGGTCAGTAGCGCTGGGGGGGAAGTAATGAGCAGC
>NC_036838.1:9955247-9999371 GCF_002910315.2 Salvelinus sp. IW2-2015 | reverse complement strand
GTGGGTCAGTAGGCTGGGGGAGTCATGAGCAGGCTTGGGATGGGGTCAGTAGGCTGGGGGAGTATGAGCAGGCTTGGGAGTGTAGTCAGTAGGCTGGGGAGTCATGAGCGCTTGGGAGTGGGTCAGTAGCTGGGAGTAATGAGCGACTTGGGAGTGGTCAGTAGGCTGGGGAGTAATGAGCAGGCTTGGGAGTGGGTCAGTAGGCTGGGGAGTCATGAGCAGGCTTGGGAGTGTCAGTAGGCTGGGGGAGTAATGAGCAGGCTTGGGAGTGGGTCAGTAGGCTGGGGAGTAATGAGCAGGCTTGGGAGTGGGTCAGTAGGCTGGGGAGTAATGAGCAGGCTTGGGATGTTGGTCAGTAGGCTGGGGGAGTCATGAGCAGGCTTGGGAGTGGGGTCAGTAGGCTGGGGAGTCATGAGCAGGCTTGGAGTGTGGTCAGTAGGCTGGGGGAGTCATGAGCAGGCTTGGGAGTGGGGTCAGTAGGCTGGGGGAGTAATGAGCAGGCTTGGGAGTGTGGTCAGTAGGCCGGGAGTCATGAGCAGGCTTGGGAGTGTGGTCAGTAGCTGGGGGAGTAATGACACTGGAGGTGTGGTCAGTAGGCTGGGGGAGTAATGAGCAGGCTTGGGAGTGTGGTCAGTAGGCTGGGGGAGTCATGAGCAGGCTTGGGAGTGTGGTCAGTAGGCTGGGGGGGTAATGAGCAGGCTTGGGAGTGGGGTCAGCAGGCTGGGGGCTGTGGTCTCTGACCTGGAGGTAGAAGGCAGCTCCCGGTTTAGACAACTGGTTGAGGAAGTGATCGTGGAAGCCAGTCCGCAGGATGTCTTGAGCATACGTCTCGTAGGGGTCGAAGGCCAGCTCCTGGAAATAAAAAAGAAAGCTGTATCAAATGTCATGTGTTTTAACAGTCGTGCTGCTGACACTGGCCACAACCGTAGGGTGTAAGTGGGGTCAGTGAATGACAAGTAACCTTGCCTGGGACCTGAAGACTTGCGTTAGCTCCCCGAGCTAATGTCTCGGCCCGAGGCTTAAGCTCGGCGGACTAACACAGCCTTGTGGTGCACAGGAGCAATGTATTTTCAGACACAGGTGTAAGAGTAACAGAAGTGGTTCAGTGAACCACACTTGTAAAATGAGCAACCTTGCCTGGTACCTGAAAACTCATGTTAGCTCCCCAAGCTAATGCCTAAGCCTTAGCTGTCTTTGGGTGCCTGGGAGCAATTTATTTGCAGAAATAAATATACAATATATATGCTTGTAAACACACACATATCCGCACTAACATACTTTTTTTGCAGACAGCAATTTCTTAACACAGACAGCTTTACAAACACATGCATAACAATCCCCCCAACCACACACCTACCTTGGCCAGGTCTTTGAAGCAGCTGCCCACCACAAACAAGCTGGGCTCCCACAAACACCACATATACACACATGCACCCACCCACCCACAAACACACCCCCACACAAACACACCCCCACACAAACACACACCGACCTCGGCCAGGTCTTCAAAGCAGCTGCCCACCAGCGGGTGTGGGCTCCCCTCATCTGTCATCTCCACCGTGTCTTCAATAAGGCCCAGCAGCTTAAGGGTGACCTCGTGGATGTCCACGATGCGGCTGAAGATGTTCTCCACGTCCTGCAGGGGGTAGTAGAGAGGGGGAGAGAGCGAGAGAGAGGATGGGAGACAGGGAATTAAGGAACGGGAGGGAGGCAGCGAGAGAGTTGGGGGAAGAGGGGGGTGATAGAGAGATAGGTGGAAGGGGGAGATGGGGAGCACAGTAATGCAGGAAGGGGGCAGTAGAGAAGTGAGAGAGTGGTGGTAGAGAGGGGAGAAGTAGTGGAAAAAGACTAAAGTAGAGTCAAACAAAGTCATGACGGAAGACCATCGCTGCACACGTGTGTGCATGTATGCGCAAGTGTGTGTGTGTGTCTATCTCCATCTACCGCCATCACTACTCACATGGTGGGGGAAAAGCACGGCGTCGGAGGCGAAGGGTTCGCGGAACACCTTGATGATGAGGTTGAGGTCGCGCAGGTACTGTCGGACCTCGGCCATGAAGGTCTTGACCAGGTCGTAGTAGGTCTGCTCCTCATTGGTGGATGGCTCCTCGTCCATCAGGGGGAAACCGCTGATGTCCTCCTCATCCTGGTGGAACATGTCCATCAGAACCTGGAGATGGGGGGGAATAGAAGCGGCCAGACATATTCTTACCAATTACTCAAAAATATACTTTTTGCTCCCGAGTGGCGCAGCGGTCTAAGGTGCTGCATCTCAGTGCAAGAGGCGTCACTACAGTCCCTGGTTCAAATCCTGGCTGTATCATATCTGGCTGTGATTGGGAGTCCCGTAGGGTGGCGCACAATTGGCCCAGCGTCGTCCGGGTTTGGCCGGTGTAGGCCGTCATTGTAAATAAGATTTTGTTCTCAACTGACTTGCCTAGTTAAATAAAAAGAAATAATTATAGGTTGAATAGTCACACAGAGGGACATCAGCATAGACACCAGGTTGGAGTCAATTAATTTTAGTTCAGTCAATTCAGGAGGTAAACTGAAATTCAAATTCCAATTTTCTTCAGAAATGTTCTATAAAGAAAATGTAAAATTGTAATTTCAGTTTACTTCTTGAATTGAAATAGATCCTGAGAGACCAAAGCTTAGAAGCGCGAGCACACACACACACACACACACACACACACACACACACACACACTCGCTCATTCAGCTGGCATTCTTCATCAGTTTATGTTCAGAAATGACCCTATAGACTCCAGCTGTAGTGGAATATTGGCCAGTCAGTGTGGTTCCTGGGCCTTCTCACCATCACACACCACCAGCCATACTAAGGCCAACAACAACAATAGCATTTACAAGCTAATCTAATTTCATACTCACAGCAACAAAAAGGGACAATCTGGGATTGGTACAGTCATTGAATCTTGAAGAATAACACTTACATAACTAGAAATTGTTTATTGGCATATATGGCCAGTGATGTCCTGCTGGGAGATCTCATTGTAGCCGATGTTGAAGACCCTCTTCATAACGCATTACAACACATTGTGATGCACAACACAGGCGTTCCTCTCACCTTATCGGCACACATGGCCACGGTGATGTCCTGCTGGGAGATCTCGTAGTGGCGGATGTTCCTCACGTAGTTCCCTGCCAGCTTCAGGATGTCTGCTGAGATGTACTCCAACACGGCCACGATGTACACCGACACCTGGTGGTCAATCTTGTACCCTAGTACCTCCTGGACAAGGGAGAGGAATTATGGGAAAATGAGTCCACAATGTACACGTACACCTACTGTACTGGTGGTTGATATTGTACCCGAGTGCCTCCTGAATACAGAACAGGAATCATGGCAAAATGAGTCCTGGGTAAGCAGGGTCAGTGTGGTTTAACTACTGTACAATCCGACCACTGTACTTTCAAACTAATGTAAACGGTGTCGGCCTAAATGGTCCACAGAATGCAGAATGTGCAGGGTAAGAATTCCTTCAAGCGTTTTAGTTACCGGTACACATCATTGAACAGCAATTGGGCACAACAGGTACTTGAATAGCAATTAAGTCATGTGAGACGGTGATGCAAGGTAATTCGCTAAGAATTGTATAACCTGTGTTCTTAAAATGATGTCAACCACAGTAATTCTGTTGTTGCTGCACATGAATGTATGTGTATATTTCTAAAACAAAGAGCACTAGGAGCTCAGAGCAAAAAAGGTCTAAAAGAATATAAGTGGAATATTCTTCTCAAGTATCCAAAAAGAGGCATGTTTTTTTTTTTAAAGGTTGCTTGGTCACTCAAAGCATCTATGGTTAGGTGTTAGTTAGGCTTTACATTTTAGACTGCTATCATTCCTTATTTAAAGGGGCAATAGGTGACAGAGTACAAAAACATAAAAGTGCAAGAAAGTTGAGGTCTTTCAGAACTTCAACCTTTTGTATTCTTTGAAGCATGGTCTAAATTAAGTCAATCTTTGCCTCTCCTTGGAATTTTACTTCTCGTGGTTTGAGAACTCTACAGATATCTCTACAGCCACACTTCATTCTAGCCTGTGTGCAAACCCTCATACTGGCCTTTCTACATTTCTCCATACCCACCCCACAGCTTTTAACCAAAACTTTGTTTCAACTGCAGATTGCCCCTTTAATATAATTTCAAAGTATTTGGCATGGGGGGAGACATTTTGTTAAGCATCACAGGTTCATCCTGGATTTTCAATAAGTGACCAATTCCACAACACAGTTCAACGTCTCCCTCTATTGGTCAGTATAGGTATTGTGAGAAAAGTGGCCAATACCTGTACCAGGGCTGTGTTCATTCAGTAAGAACCGAAACAGAAAACATTTTTGGACAACACAAAATGTCTATTTTGTTTATTGAGTCACTTCAAAAGCAGTCCAATCAATCCTTTTTCTGTTTCATAACATTGTCACTTCCTGAAGTGTAGAACACAGACATCAGTAACCAGGCCCTGCGCAGGAGGATTACAACACTTTCAGATATACTGTGTAGAACAGCTAGAATTAATGAATAAATTAATATATGACAGACAGTCCTACTTGCAACATTCAGGACTTTTTACTGTGACTTCAGAAAGTATTCACACCCCATGAGTTTTTACACATTTTTTTGAATTTTGATTTTGTGTCACTGATCAATACCCCATAACTTCAAAGTGGAATTGTTTTGAGAAATGTTTACAAATTAATAAAAAAAGGTGAAATGTCTTGGGTCAATAAGTATTTAACCTTTTGTTATGGCAAGCCTAAATAAATTCAAGAGTAAACATGTATTTAACAAGTCACATAATAAGTTGCATGGACTCACCTTGTGCAAAAATAGAAGTTTAACATGATTTTTAAATGACTACCCCATCTCTGTACCCCACACATACAATTAGTAAGGTCCCCCAGTCAAGCAGTGAATTTCAAGCACAGATTAAACCACAAAGACCAGCAAGGTTTTCCAATGGTTCGCAAAGGGCACCTATTGGTAGGTAGATGGGTAAAAAAATAAAGCAGACATTGAATATCACTTTGAGCATGGTGCAGTTATCAATACACACAGTCACTACAAAGATACAGGTATCCTTCCTAACTCAGTTGCCGGAGAAGAAGGAAACCGCTCAGGGATTTCACCATGAGGCCAACAGTGATTTTAGAACATTTACAGAATCGAATATCTGTGAGAGCTATTAATGAAAATGGCGCCGACAGATAGGAAACTTTACAGTATTTGTTTTTTTGTGTTATTTCTTACATTATTAGCCCAGGAAATGTGTGTTATTAAATACAGCCGGGAAGAACTTTTGGATATCAGAGCGGTGGTAACTCACCAGCATTACGACCAGGAATACAACCTTCCCTCATCGGACCCTTTGTTCATACCCCCCAGGGCAATTTAACTGATTCAAGAGTATATTCTTCATCTGAGTATATTACTCGCTAATGTTCAGTCTCTGGATAATAAAGTTGACGAGCTCAGGGCGAGGATTTCCATCCAGAGAGACATCAGGGATTGTAACATACTCTGTTTCAAGGAAACATGGCACTCTTGAGATATACTGTCTGACTCCGTACAGCCAGTTGGGTCCTCAGTTCATCGCGCAGACAGAAATAAATATCTCTCCGGGAAGAAGGGCAGGGGTGTATGTTTCATGATTAACTACTCATGGCGTGATTGTGTTAACGTACAGGAACTCAACACCTTTTGTTCACCCGGCCTAGAATACCTCAATTAAATGCCGACCGTATTACCATCCAAGAGAATTCTCTTCGGTTATAGTCACAGCCGTGTGTGTATATTCCCCCTCAAGTCGATACCACGGCGGCCCTCAAAGAACTTCACTGGACTTTATGCAAACTGGAGCCACATATCCTAAGGCCGCATTTATTGTAGCTGGAGATTTTAACAAAGCAAATCTGAGAAAAGCGCAGCCAAAGGTCTATCAACACATTGACTGTAGTACTCGCGCTGCTAAAACACTCGACCACTGCTACTCCAACTTCCGGGATGCCTACAAGGCCCTCCCTTCGGCAAATCTGATCACGACTCCATTTTTGTCCTCCCTTCCTAGAAGCATAAACTCAAACAGGAAGGACCTGTGCTAAGGACTATTCAACGCTTGTTTGACCAATCAGAAATCCATGCTTCAAGATTGTTTTGATCACGCGGACTGGGATATGTTTCGGGTAGCCTCTAAGAATAACATAAATTAATACACACTGATACATTTCCTGATGAACTCAGTTACCGTATCAATGTTGTACCCACTGTGACTATTAAAACCTTCCCTAACCAGAAACCGTGGATAGATGGCAGCATTCGCGGGAAAACTGAAAGCGCAAATCATCGCATTTAACCATGGCAAGGTGACTGGGAATATGGTTGAATACAAACAGTGTAGTTATTCCCTCCGTAAGGCAATCAAACAGGCAAAACATTAGTAAAGAGACAAAGTGGAGTCGCAATTCAACAGCTCAGGCAATAGATGTATGTGGGAGGGTCTACAGACAGCCACGGACTACAAAGGGAAATCCAGCCACGTCGTGGACACCGACGTCTTGCTTCCCGACAAGCTAAACACCTTCGCCCTCTTTGAGGATAGCACAGTGCCACCGACGCGGCCCACTACCAAAGACTGTGGGCTCTCCTTCTTCGTGGCCGACGCGAGTAAGACATTTAAGCATGTTAACCCTCGCAAGGCTGCCGGCCCAGTCAAGGATCATAGCCGCGTCCTCAGAGCATGCGGAGACCAGCTGGATGGAGTGTTTACGGACATTTTCAATCTCTCCCTATCCCAGACTGCTGTCCCCACATGCTCAAGATGTCCACCGTTCTTCCTGTACCCAAGAACGCATTGGTAACTGAACAAAATGACTATCGCCCCGTAGCACTCACTTATGTCATCATGAAATGCTTTGAGAAACTAGTCAAGGATCATATCACCTCTACCTTACCTGACACCCTAGACTCACTTCAATGTGCTTACCGGCCCAATAGATCCACAGATGATGCAATTGCCATCGCACTACACTGCCCTAAGCTCATCACTAAGCTTGAGGCCCTGGGTCTGAACCCCGCCCTGTGCAACTGGGTCCTAGACTTCCTGTCGGGCTGCCAACTGGACGTGAAGGTATGAAACAACACCTCCACTTCGCTGATCCTCCACACTGGGGCCCCACAAGGATGCGTGCTAAGCCCCCTCCTGTATTCCGTGTTCACCCATGACTGTGTGGCTACGCACGCCTCCAACTCAAATCATCAAATTTGCAGACTACTACAGCAGTAGGGCTGATTACCAACAATGACGAGACAGCCTAGAGGGAGGAGGTGAGGGCCCTGGGAGTGTGGTGCCAGGAAAATAACCTCTCACCCAACATCAACAAAACAAAAGAAGCTGATCGTGGACTTCAGGAAACAGCAGAAGGAGCACCCCCTATCCACATCGACGGGACCGCAGTGGAGAAAGTGGAAAGCTTAAAGTTCCTCGGCGTACACATCACTGACAAACTGAAATGGTCCATCCACACAGACAGTGTGGTGAAGAAAGCGCAACAGCGCCACGTCAACCTCAGGAGGCTGAAAAAATGTGGCTTGGCACCTAAAACCCTCAAACTTTTACAGATGCACAATTGAGAGCATCCTGTCGGGCTGTATCACGCCTGGTATGGCAACTGCACAGCCCGCAACCGCAGGGCTCTCCAGAGGATGGTGTGGTCTGCCCAACGCCTCACTGGGGGAAAACTACTACAGGAAGGCCAAAAAGATAATCAAGGACAACAACCACTGAGCCACTGCCTGTTCACCCCGCTATCATCCAGAAGGCGAAGTCAGTACAGGTACATCAAAGCTGGAACCAAGAGACTGAAAAGCAGTTTCTCAAAGCCATCAGTGTTAAATAGCCATCACTAGCACAGAGGCTGCTGCCCTATGTACATAGACTTGAAATCACTGCAATAACATCTGCTAAACAAGTGTATGTGACAAATAACATTTGATTTCTGAGGATGGATCAACATTGTAGTTACTCTACAACACTAACCTAAATAACACAGTGAAGAGGGAAGCCTGTACAGAATAGAAATATTCAAAAACATGCATCCTGTTTGCAGTAAGGCACTAAAGTAATACTTAACTTTGTCCTGAATACAAAAGGTTTATGTTTTGGGAAAATCCAACACATCACTGAGTACCACTCTTCATATTTGCAAGTATGGTGGTGGCTGCATCATGTTATGGGTATGCTCGTCTCCGACAAGGGAAGTTAATTTTTTTATAAATAAAAAGAGTGTAGGAATATAGCTAAGCACAGGCAAAATCCTAGAGGAAAACTTGGTTCAGTCTACTTTCCAACAGACACTGGGAGACAAATTCACCTTTCACAAGACCAAATATACACTGGAGTTGCTTACCAAGACAACATTGCATGTTCCTGAGTGGCCTAGTTACAGACATAGATTTTTAAGCCGATTTATGACAAGAATTGAAAATGGATGTCTAGCAATGATCAACCACCAACTTCAGAGCTTGAAGAATTTTTTGAATAATGTGCAAATATTGTACAATCCAGGTCTGCAAAGCTCTTAGAGACTTGCCCAGAAAGACTCACAGCCTCAGGTGATTCTAACATGTATTGACTCAGTGGGTTGAAAATGATCTAATCAAGATTTGTGTGTGTGTGTATATATACACACACTCACACACAGCAAAAAAATAAACGTCCCCTTTTCAGGACACTGTCTTTCAAAGATAATTCGTAAAATTCCAAATAACTTCAGAGATCTCCATTATAAATGTGTTTAAACACTGTTTCACATGCTTGTTGAATGAACCATGAACATGCACCTGTGGAACGGTCATTAAGACACTAACAGCTTACAGACGGTAGGCAATTAAGGTCACAGAAAACTTTGGACACTAAAGAGGCCTTTCTACTGACTCTGAAAAACACCAAAAGAAAGATGCCCAGGGCCCCTGCTCATCTGCGTGAAAGTGCCTTAGGCATGCTGCAAGGAGGCATGAGGACTGCAGATGTGGCCAGGGCAATAAATTGCAATGTCCGTACTGTGAGACGCCTAAGACAGCTCTACAGGGAGACAGGACGGACAGCTGATCGTCCTCGCAGTGGCAAACCACGTGTGACAAGACCTGCACAGGATCGGTATATTCGAACATCTTACCTGTAGGACAATGACAGGATGGCAACAACAACTGCCTGAGTTACACCAGGAACGCACAGTCCCTCCATCAGTGCTCATACTGTCCGAAATAGGCTGAGAGAGGCTGGACTGAGGCCTTGAAGGCCTGTTGTAGGCAGGTCCTCACCAGACATCACCGACAACAACGTCACCTATGGACACAAACCCATCGTCGCTGGACCAGACAGGACTGGCAAAAAGTGCTCGTCACTGACGAGTCGCGGTTTTGTCTCACCAGGGGTGATGGTCGGATTCGCTTTTATCATCGAAGGAATGAGCATTACACCGAGGCCTGTACTCTGGAGCGGGATCGATTTGGAGGTGGAGGGTCCGTCATGGTCTGGGGCAGTGTGTCACAGCATCATCGGACTGAGCTTGTTGTCATTGCAGGCAATCTCAACGCTAAGCGTTACAGGGAAGACGACATCCTCCCTCATGTGGTACCCTTCCTGCAGGCTCATCATGACATGATCCTCCAGCATGACAATGCCACCAGCCATACTGCTCGTTCTGTGCGTGACGTATTGCAAGACAGGAATGTCAGTGTTCTGCCATGGCCAGCGAAGAGCCCGGATCTCAATCCCATTGAGCACGTCTGGAACCTGTTGGATCGGAAGGTGAGGGCTAGGGCCATTCCCCCCAGAAGTGTCCGGAAACTTGCAGGTGCCTTGGTGGAAGAGTGGGGTAACATCTCACAGCAAGAACGGGCTAATCTGGTGCAGTCCATGAGGAGATGCACTGCAGTACTTAATGCAGCTGGTGGCCACACCAGATACTGACTGTTACTTTTTATTTTGACACCTCCTGTGTTCAGGGACACATTCCATTTCTGCTCGTCACATGTCTGTGGAACTTGTTCAGTTTATGTCTCAGTTGTTGAATCTTGTTATGTTCAAACAAATATTTACACATGTTAAGTTTTCTGAAAATAAACACAGTTGACAGTGAGAGGATGTTTCTTTTTTTGCTGAGTTTATACATATACATATACACACACACACAGTTAGTCAGAAGTGTACATACACCTTAGCCAAAGACATTTTAACTCAGTTTCACAATTCCTGACATTTAATCCTAGTAAAAATTCCCTGTTTTAGGTCAGTTAGGATCACCACTTTATTTTAAGAATATGAATTGTCAGAATAATAGTTGAGAATTATTTATTTCAGCTTTTATTTCTTTCATCACATTCCCAGTGGGTCAGAATTTTACATACACTCAATTAGTATTTGGTAGCATTGCCTTTAAATTGTTTAACTTGGGTCAAACGTTTTGGGTAGCCTTCCACAATAAGTTGGGTGAATTTTGCCCCATTCCTCCTGACAGAGCTGGTGTAACTGAGTCAGGTTTGTAGGCCTCCTTGCTAGCACACGCTTTATCAGTTCTGCCTAAAAATGTTGTACAGGGTTGAGGTCAGGGCTTTGTGATGGCCACTCCAATACCTTTACTTTGTCAACCTTAAGCCATTTTGCCACAACTTTGGAAGTATGCTTGGAGTCATTGTCCATTAAGAAAACCCATTTGCAACCAAGCTTTAACTTCCTGACGTTTTGAGATGTTGCTTCAATATATCCACATAATTTTCCTTGCTCATTGTGCCATTCCATTTTGTGAAGTGCACCAGTCCCTCCTGCAGCAAAGCACCCCCACAACATGATGCTGCCACCCCCATACTTCACGGTTGGGATGGTGTTCTTCGGCTTGCAAGCCTCCCCCTTTTCCCTCCAAACATAACAATGGTCATTATGGCAAAACAGTTCTATTTTTGTTTCATCAGACCAGAGGACATTTCTCCAAAAAGTATGATCTTTGTCCCCCATGTGCAGTTGCAAACCATAGTCTGCCTTTTTAATCGCGGTTTTGGAGCAGTGGCTTCTTCCTGGCCATATCGGCAGTCCTCATGCCTCCTTGCAGCATGCCTAAGGCACGTTTACGCAGATGAGTAGGGACCCTGGGGATTTCAGCAGAAAGGCCTCTTTAGTGTCCTAAGTTTTCATAACTGTGACCTTATTAGAAAACAATGCATTTGGTGGACTCTAAGATGGACTCACTGATGGTTGAAGATGATGAGCGATCGGCAAAGGCAATCAACATCGCTCTAATCACAGTCAGAAGACAGTTGAATAAACTTGAGTGGACTTATGGAAAGGCTCTGTAAGACATTTTTTCAAATATATATTTATTCCCCCCCCCCAGAACATTAACCATGTGTGTTCTCTTGTTTTGTACTGTTCTCTAGTTGACCCAATAATTCTTCTGACAATCTAAGAACTTTGGTTACTGCAGGCCCAGATCAAAGCTGGTGAGAGAGGTGTTTTTGGGACAACGTCGTGTCTATTGTCCTGCCAAAGGCCTCCAGGGCCGACAGAGAAGTTCCTTACTTTTTCCCCCTTCCACTTGCCTCTTCCATTTATTCCCATAGTAATTCGTTATGGTTTGCATTGAAAATGAGGGCATAAACTGGGTCAAGATGCCAGCAGAGTACCGTAAGTAGACCTTCATGAAGTAAAATAAAAGGTTAAATAAAAATTAATTAATTAAAAAAGACCTACAACTTTTAACAGCACATTACTCAACACTAGTGAGACTCATGTCGCCTACGGTAGGCCTACAGTATATCTACAAATATTTTGTAGGTCTCCTGATTTAAACTCGATCGAACTTGTTGCCACTAAAATGTAGTTGAAATAAACAAGTGCATGTTTGCCTGGCATGGATTGTGACACCATCTCGTTCCTCGCCCTCTTCAACTCCGCCAATGCGGCCTGACTCTCCGCCAATAATTACATTTAGAGGATTGAAGGATTCAAAACTAATATATAAGGGGCATTTTTCGTTAGATATTCTCACAGACCAGATTTCCCCTAAGGGGCTTAATCTAATAATAATGGAGGGTTAATAGTCGCTTTGTAAATAAGAACGCATTATGAAAGGAAAATTACATGCGCAAGAGACGGTGGTATATATTTTTATTCATCACAATTTTCTTTAACCAATTTTGGTCTTTAATCCAGGGCCGACAGACAAGTTCTGTCGGCCCTGGATGGCTCGTTTAAAAATAATGGCTTGTTTAAAAATAAGGATATGTTGGATATGATTTCATTTCAAATAATCAAAAGTGAGCATTTGTAATCTGAATAAAGGGAAAAAGGCCATTCTTGAACATGGGGTGAGACATTCTTACTAATTTGTAAATAAATTCAGTTTGTTATTTAGAATTATTTATTTCTGTTTTTAGATGGAGAGAAACCAAAAGACTACCGTGCCTATTTTTTTTGAAAATCATCAATCCACATGAAGTGAAATTCCCCCATTGTATTTACCCAAGTTCTCTCTTAACTCCAGGACCACCAACAGTTTTTGTTGTTGTTGCCTGATGCAGGACTCTAGTGCCAAAGGAGAGACTGACTGAAAACTCCTCCATTAACTGCCACAGTTTAGACTACCGAGGTAATTTTGCAGGGCTCTGGCAGTGCTCCTCCTTGCACAAAGGCGGAGGTAGCGGTCCTGCTGCTGGGTTGTTGCCCTCCTACGGCCTCCTCCACCGTCTCCTGATGTACTGGCCTGTCTCCTGGTAGCGCCTCCATGCTCTGGACACTACGCTGACAGACACAGCAAACCTTCTTGCCACAGCTCGCATTGATGTGCCATCCTGGATGGGCTGCACTACCTGAGCCACTGTGTGGGTTGTAGACTCCGTCTCATGCTACCACTAGAGTGAAAGCACCGCCAGCATTCAAAAGTGACCAAAACATCAGCCAGGAAGCATAGGAACTAGAAGTGGTCTGTGGTCACCACCTGCAGAACCACTCCTTTATTGGGGGTGTCTTGCTAATTGCCTATAATTTCCACCTGTTGTCTATTCCATTTGCACAACAGCATGTGAAATTTATTGTCAATCAGTGTTGCTTCCTAAGTGGACAGTTTGATTTCACAGAAGTGTGATTGACTTGGAGTTACATTGTGTTGTTTAAGTGTTCCCTTTATTTTTTTGAGCAGTGTATATATATATATATTCAGCGAGTAATAGGCTACATTTGGTCATTATGGTATATACTGTATTAAAAAAACTAATATAATTTAGCAATATAGACAATGTATAATTTTTGCTAGTATGTTCACTACTTTCCCTAAAATAAATAAGCTTAGTGAGTAGATTGTTGAGCACTTCTTTTCACTCTCGACAGCTCATGTGTGCCGTGTGAAGGCATCAATTCATGTACTGCTCGCATGCTCAAGAAGTTGTGATTGGCGAGGAGCGTGGTTGAATGAACGGCCAATCATTTCGCTCAAATACAAATAGCATGAGCATGTGCAGTCTTCAATGGTTTTCAATAGCATACTGCGACAGAGAAGGTAAACTGGAAAGAAAAAAAGTGCTGAGAAGATATTGGCCCAGCATGTTTTTACTGGCCAGCGGGCAACCATTAATGTCAGATCCTGCTAAAAGTGTCCAGTAAGAAACGTACATTTACGCTTTCCATTTCAAATTGCTTTGCCCTACTGAACATGACCCAGACATTTGGGATTATGGGTTACCTTGAGCAGCGGGTGGATCTTATCCACGGGCAAGGCCAAAGGATTCCTCCTCTTCCTCTTTTCAATGGCCGCCTGGGCATCAGCGATAGCCCATTTGTCGATAGGGTGAGGGAAACTCTTCTGCACTCGCTCCTGAGGGGAGGAAAGGAGGGAAGGAGTGAGGGAGATCGAGAGCCCTTTAATAGTGCAATACTTTTGACCAGAGCCCTATGGGCCATTGTCAAATGTAGTGGAATACATAGGGAATAGGTTGCCATTTGGGCTGCAGACAGGGCCTTACTTATCTCTTATTTACTTTAATTACATATTTCCTGGTACTCTATGGATGCAGCAGCATTAGAGTACCAGGAAATATGTAAACATGCCTCCTTCTCCTTCAAACTGCCCTATGACACTTTACACCACTTTTTTTTTTTTTGTCGCAGACATTTCACAAGGGACTTTTCCCTTAAAAAGGGACATCGAACAGGTTATGTCAATGGGAGGGCGGGTACGTGACATGTACATGTCAAGTCACACTTTCCACTAGAGGCACTACCAGGATGTCCTTCCCTTGACGTAGGAGTTGGTCTAAGAGTTACTGTAACCCTTTAAAAAAGGGTGAGCACTACAAAATACATCCACAGTTAACAGAGGACATCTTCATAAGCACTACATAAAAATGAATACGCGCTTATGTCAACAACTTCAAGTTGACATAGGCTTTCTGAGGCCTAGGCATTTACAAAATGTTTGTGTTGTATATTAGAGGGAATCAAACATGTATGTTGTGCCTACAAAGGTGTTAAGGAACTCCTTATGAATGTGTTATGTAGTTCTTATGTAGGGTACATACATAGTAAACAAACAATACAAATTTCCCGCAATCCGTTGGATCCAACGGGTCACAAATTACAATACACACAAGCACAAATGAGTGTGGCCAATCATCAACCCTGGCAGGTCAATGGTTAAAAAGGGGGCACAGGTCAAGGGTTAAAGTTCTTACAGACTGGGTCACAGGGAGAGGTCAACAGAAAGTGAGAGCACAGAACTAAGGGAGGCGTAAACATGGTAAAAAGAGACCACATATCCATGGTTTGACTTTACCATGCCCCATGGCGAGGGCCATGGACCCGAAAAAGCACCTGTGGATTTCACGTGATCCGTCTGCTCGCGAAAATGAGTCAAGGTGGACAAAACAAAAACAAGAGGTGAAAACAGGTTGGCCCTCTAAAACATGGACTGAACAAAGAAAGATTTCAGATGTTTTCTGCATTAACTCATGTCAGTTATCATTGTAAAATAAATCAACACAATAGCAGTGGCCATTAGTGTGATGATGCGCAAGAAAACATACTGTTAAATGACATAAAACCAAACTAGAACTAAAAAGGTCATCATATTCAAAATATGAGACTGTTGCGTGTTCTGTTCAAATGATTGTCAAAGCAATAGGAGTCAAAATACATATGTCCGCAAATAGCTTAACTTTTCTACCTTTCACTTTGGGTAAATGGATTGGATTCATAAGAATACAAATGGACAAAAACAGAGTTATATCTCAGTGCAAAACAAACCGCCTAAAGAACACCATGATCTGAGCTGAAAAGAAATTAAACTTCACAAACATTTACAATTTCCCCTTTTTGGTTGGGGACATAAATCAACATCCTCCTTTACGGGAACCCTGACTTAACCAGCTGTCAATAAAAAGTGGGTCTGCTAGAGAATAAAATTAAGCTGAATGCTATGATACGCTGTGAGCGACGTTAAAGCGGCAATCAGCAGTTGAAACAATAACAAAGCGGACTCCCTGCCCCGGTTTGGTAAAAAGCTGAGGGATGGGGCTAGAGAAATGTAACCACTCAAATTCATAGACAGAGCTATGGATGCAAGGACCGCCCATCCATTATATCAAAATTATAGTTTTAACCATGTTTTGAGGCTATATAGTGATTGTTGCGTTTATATTTTTGTTCAGTGTAGCAACTGCTGATTGCCCCTTTAAGTAGAAGTAGCCCCTAACCACTGGTCAAGGGTCAGTTTATTTCCCGGACCATAGGTTAAAGTGAGAGGATCAGGGGAACAGTCGTCTGATCCCAGACCTGTGATTTAGAGGCAACTTCTACCTCGCCGCAGTTCATTGATCTGTTGTTGATGCCCTGAGGGATTCTGAACGGGAAGGTCTGCTCACTCTTTTTCTGCTCCCAAACGGGATCTTTTAATACAACACAATCACAACGAGTCAACTTAATTGTGATTGAAATGTTGTGATTTTATCACCTGGGCCTAAGCTTTAGTAAAAGATCACATTTGAAGCACACATTCCCTTTTTCTCTATGTATTGGACCTTTTTGTCCAAAGCTCTCGTTATTGCTTTGGAAGTGTACAAAACCACCCTCTGTTTATACTCTGTAAAAAAGGGGGTCAACAAGGTTTTAGGTCTTGTTGCGCTATTGACGGAGATCTTCACCTCCACGTCCTGCACGCTGCGTGGCTGTGCCTGGCAGAGCATGCTGAGCAGCAGCAGGATCAGCTCCTCGATGTACTGCAGCGCATCCTCCTGGGACGACAGCTTGGGATGCACCTGGCTCAGCACCTTCACAGAGACAGAGATGTGCATTAGTTCAGTATGAGTAAAAAAAAATTAAAAAAATCAACTGTTAAAAAAGGTTGGATTGGTAGAATGTGGTAAACATGTATGAGTTCAGTATAGGTGGAGTTGATTATCATATAATTTTTTTAATAAACTGTTAAAAAGCTTGGAGTGCATCTGGCTCAGCAGCTTTACACAGAAACTAAGAGAGATGTGGCTAGGCTACTAATTCAGTACAGATTGCCGCTGGGCCCAAACTGGTTGACTCAATGGTGTTTCCATGGAATAGAATGAACGTGGAAAACTGATTGAATTTGCAAAAAGTAATCAACATAAAAGGAATTGAGACATTTCGTAATTTTTTTTCACCCAATTTTGAACCTAAATCCAATGACACAGTTCAAATGTTTGTTGATTACACGTTAGTTGACGACGCAATCAAATGCAAATCTAAACTAGACGTTGAAGTGACGTCTATGTTTAAAAAAAAAAAAAAAAAAGATCAAACTGTTAAAAACCTCGGGGTGCAACTGGAGAGACATTTTCTAGTGTAGCATAGTTTGGGTTTTTCACACCTAGTCCCTTTTCAGGTAATTTTTGTGAACTCGGTGCCGTTCGCTTAATGTTTTGTGCAGTGTGAACACGCCAAAAGAACTCAGACCCCTTAAAAGAGCCCCAAAAGCAAACCGAATTGAGACCATTGTGAGAGGTGGTCCGAATTGGGTTTGCTTGAATTTCCGCATCACACACTAGGCTACTGCAGCAGCGTTTCCCCTGCCATAAGCCCTCACATTGGTGCCACAAGAGAGAGAAGATGAAGTAACACTTTACTTGACACCCAGCGTCATAACACGTTATTACACGGTCATAACCGTGTCACGTCGTAACAGCCGACATAACACTGTCATGACATATATTTAGACCTGTTGTGACATATTGTGTCATTTTATGGCTGTTATGACACCTACATAGGAGTGGAAAGGAAACTTCTTCACAGAAAAAAAAACTTATTTGAATAAATTTGGGTTTTGACACTCTTAAGTAGGTGTCATAACCAGCCATAAAATAATGCAATATGTCACAACAGGTGTAAATATATGGGTCATGACAGTGTTATGACAAGTTATGTCAGCTGTTATGAGATATGACATGGTTTTGACCGTGTCATAACGTGTTACAGAAGATGATGTGCAGGGTCACATAAAAAACGAAGTGCATGTTTGGATACTGATTAGCGATTGTTAAGGATGCACAGAACTTCCAAAATGTGTGGAGGTTTTGTTCAGACGAAATCAAATAAAATGTTATTGGTCACATACACATGGTTAACAGATGATAATGTGAGTGTAGCGAAATGCTTGTGCTTCTAATTCCGACAGTGCTGTAATATCTAACAATTCCCCAACAACTACCGAATACACACAAATCTAAAAAGGGATGAATGAGAATATGTACATATAAATATATGGATGAGCGATGGCCGAGCGGCATAGGCAAGGTGCAATAGATGGTATAAAATACAGTATATACATATGATAAGTAATGTAAGATATTTAAACATTATTAAATTGGCATTATTTAAAAGTGGCATTGTGTAAAGTGACTCGTGATCCATTTATTAAAGTGGCCAGTGATTGGGTCTCAATGTAGGCAGCAGCCTCTCTGAGTTAGTGATTGCTGTTTGGCAGTCCGATGGCCGAGATAGAAGCCGTTTTTCAGTCTCTCAGTCTCAGCTTTGATGCATCTGTACTGACCTCGCCTTCTGGATGGTAGCGGTGTGAACAGGCAGTGGCTCGGGTGGTTGTTGTCCTTGATGATCATTTTGGCCTTCCTGTGACATCGGGTGCTGTAGGTATCATGGGGGGCAGGTAGTTTGCCCCCGGTGATGTGTTGTGCAGACCACACTACCCTCTGGAGAGCCCTGCGGCTGCGGGCGGTGCAGTTGCCGTACCAGGCTGTGATACAGCCCAAAAGGGTGCTCTCGATTGTGCATCTGTAAAAAAGTTTGTCAGGGTTTTGGGTGACAACCCCTTCAGTTTCCTGAGGTTGAAGAGGTGCTGTTGCACCTTCTTCACCACACTGTCTGTGTGGGTGGACCATTTTAGTTTGTCTGTGATGTGTACGCCAAGGAACGTGAAGCTTTCCACCTTCGATGTGGATTGGGGGGGGGGGGGGTTCTCCCTCTGCTGTTTCATGTCCACGATCATCTCCTCTGTATTGTTGACATTGAGGTTGTTTTCCAAACACCACACTCCGAGTGCCCTCAACTACTCCCTGTAGGCTGTCTCGTCGTCGTTGGTAATCAAGCCCACTACTGTTGTGTCGTCTGCAAATTTGATGATTGAGTTGGAGGCGTGCATGGCCACGCAGTCGTGAATGAATGGGGAGTACAGGAGGGGGCTGAGCACGCATCCTTGTGGGGCCCCAGTGTTGAGGATCAACGAAGTGGAGATTTTGTTTCCTACCCTCACCACCTGGGGGCGGTACATCAGAAAGTCCAGGACCCAATTCTACAGGGCGTGGTTGAGACCCGGGGCCTCCAGCTTGATGATGAGCTCGGAGGGTACTATGGTGTTGAATGCTGAGTTGTAGTCAATGAACAGCATTCTTACAGGTATTCCTCTTGTCCAGATGGGATAGGGCAGTGTGCAGTCCTTGTTTCCGGGCCACGACGGTGGCACTGTTTTATCCTCAAAGCGGGCAGAGAAGGTGTTTAGTTTGTCTGGAAGCGCGGCGGTGTCCTTGACGTGGCTGGTATTCTTTTTGTAGTCCGTAATTTTCTGTAGACCCTGCCACATATGTCTCGTGTCTGAGCTGTTGAATTGCGACTCCGCTTTGTCCCTTTACCGGCATTTTGCTTGTTTGATTGCCTTGCAGATGGAACAACTACACTGTTTATATTCAGCCATATTCCCAGATCTCTTTCCATGGTTAAATGCGGTGGTTTGCACTTTCAGTTTTGCGAAAGCCACCATCCATCCACGGTTTCTGGTTAGGGTAGGTTTTAATAGTAACAGTGGGTACAACATCTCCAATGCACTTCCTTATAAACTCACTCACTGAGTCAGCGTATAGATCGATGTTGTTCTGAGGCTGACCGGAACATATCCCAGTCCTGGTGATCAAAACAATCTTGAAGCATGAATTCCGATTGGTCAGACCAGCGTTGAAGGGTTCTAGTCACCGGTATTTGTTTGCAATATGTGATCTATAGGCTAAGATAGCTTCATACACTGTTTATTAAATTGTAGGGTATGAATAGTGTGAGATGGCAACATATTTGGTGAAAATCACAACATGGGGTACAAAATAAATTCAAGCTCTTAAAGGGGTAGTAGCCTACATTCGGTATACAATTTTCAATAACAGCATTATTTAATCTGCAGTTATTATTCTGCTATTTATTCTGTTACCAATAATATTTACATGTTAGTAGTATCTTCTGATTGTATTTAGTTAAAATATTAGACATAATTGTAATCTATTAGCTTCCAAAATGTATGTAGGCATTAGTGTGAAATACTTAAAGGAAAGGTTCACCGATTTTGAATGTTATACTGTTTTTGTGCATCTCTGAGTGATGTTCTATCGATACCCTTGGGTGATTTAATGTGTATCGGAGTTATTGGCGTTCAAGCAGGCAGAATCCGTCCGGTATGACGCAGCACTATGACAAAGTCGCACTCACTACACTGGAAGTTAATAGGAATACGACTTTCAGATCTCAAAAACATCTATCTACTTACTGCCTCTGATCTTGCGGAATCACTAAACACACATGCTTTGTTTGTAAATTATGTCTGTTGGAGTGTGCTCCTGGCTGTCCGTAAGTAAACAGAAAAAATATATATTTTTTAAATGGTGCCGTCTTGTTTGCTTTATAAGGATTTTGAAATGATGAAGTATATTTTAACAATTACATTTACTTTTGATACTTATGTATATATATATATTTTTTTAAATACTCAAATAGTATTTTACTGGGTCACTGACTTTTACTTGAGTGTTTTTCTATTAGAAAGGTATCTTTACTTTTACTCAAGTATAACAATTGAGTAATTTTTACACCACTGCTGCTATGTACCATAGAGGTCAATGGTCAAGGTTCTGCTGACCTGAACATTACGAAAATGTGTCTGAATCTCTAAGCTTTCCAATCTAGCTGTCTGATAACAAATTCAGATGGAATGGCCTGTCCTGCACTTTGTAAAAACCCAGAGTGCATTGAGGGAATGCTGGAAAATGCTCTTGGATCCTTTCTAAACATAGCAAATGTGAATACAAAGAGAACTCGGAACACAAAATAGGTGAAGTGAACTGGCAAAAGAGTTGAGTCCTCATTCAAAGGCGAGGGCAGTGTGAATACAAAGAGAACAGAGTTATTTTCCTTATTTTTTATGTTAAAAAAGGACTATGTGAAAATAACCTTTGTGAGAAAAAAATATATATATGAAAGAAAGTTGGATTTCTCATTTGGACCACTCAAAAACAGACAGAATACAATAGTCAACTTTTTACTGAAAGTAGGCTAGACTTCACACTCTCAGAGATACTTTTGGTTGGATAGGCCCATCTGCATTCCAGTCAAGTGCACTCAATCATAACAGTCACAAGTTAATGTATAGAAAGACCTTACATGAGGAGTTGTTGCAGAACACGCCCATCATAACATAGTTCCAAACTCCTTAAACACAGCCCATGGTTGGCTGTAAAATCAAACACTAGACAAAGGCTACATGAATATTGATGAAAGACATTTTCCAAGTCAATTCATATTTTTCAAGCAGGACATTGCTATTTAAGTGCTCATTATCACTAACTAATTTTGTGTGGACTTACTGCCGAACTTGTGCCCACTTTCATGCAGTCACTCAAACAGTAACAAACATGGCTAGAAAAAGAGATGACCAGTGATGAAGGTTTATCGCAGTCGCTACGAACATAACCATAAAGACACATTACTCACATTACTACCTTTTGGTCCTGCATCTCCTAAACCATCATCCATTGAGTTGGTACAAGAATTCAATCTTGACTTTATGGCTGGTAATGGGTCAAATACATTAGGGGAAGAAGTACACAATTAGGCTACTTTAGTTTAGGTTGGAATAAGCATACGGGTTCGAAGCCCATGGAGTGGGACTACTGCCTCTAAAGCAGTCACTGTTAACTGACTGAGCCCAGCGACGAGAGCATGACGAGAACACTGCACTGACACTCCTGTCTCGTCAGTTCGCATCGCTAGCCAAGGCATCCTATCAGAGCATGACTAAGCAATTTCTGAGCGTCTCTACTCCCCTCCTCCTATTAGAAGGGGCATGGTCTCTACTAAAGGTCGACCGATTAATTAGGGCCGATTTCAAGTTTTCATAACAATCGGATATGGGTAATTTTGGACGCTAAAATGGATTATATATATATATTTTTTTTTACACCTTTATTTAACTAGGCAAGTCAGTTAAGAACACATTCTTATTTTCAATGACTGCCTAGGAATGGTGGGTTAACTGCCTTGTTCAGGGGCAGAACGACAGATTTTTACCTTGTCAGCTCAGGGATTCAATCTTGCAACCTTACGGTTAACTAGTCCAACGCTCTAACCACCTTCCTCACAAGGAGCCCGCCTGTTACGCGAATGCAGTAAGAAGCCAAGGTAAGTTGCTAGCTAGCATTAAACTTATCTTATAAAAAACAATCAATCAATCATAATCACTAGTTATAACTACACATGGTTGATGATATTACTAGTTTATTTAGCGTGTCCTGCGTTGCATTTAATCAATGTAGTGCGCATTCGCGAAAAAGGACTGTCGTTGCTCCAACGTGTACCTAACCATAAACATCAATGCCTTTCTTAAAATCAATACACAGAAGTATATATTTTTAAACCTGCATATTTAGCTAAAAGAAATCCAGGTTAGCAGGCAATATTAACCAGGTGAAATTGTGTCACTTCTCTTGCGTTCATTGCACGCAGTCAGGGTATATGCAACAGTTTGGGCCGTCTGGCTCATTGCGAACTAATTTGCCAGAATTTGACGTAATTATGACATAACATTGAAGGTTGTGCAATGTAACAGGAATATTTAGACTTATGGATGCCACCCGTTAGATAAAATACGGAACGGTTCCATAGTTCCCTGAAAGAATGAACATTTTGTTTTTGAGATGATAGTTTCCGGATTCGACCATATTAATGACCTAAGGCTCGTATTTCTGTGTGTTATTATGTTATAATTAAGTCTATGATTTGATAGAGCAGTCTGAGCGATGGTAGGCACCAGCATGCTCGTAAGCATTCATTCAAACAGCACTTTCGTGCGTTTTGCCAGCAATGCTTGAAGCATTGCGCTGTTTATGACTTAAAGCCTATGAACTCCCGAGATTAGGCTGGTGTAACCGATGTGAAATGGCTAGCTAGTTAGCGGGGTGCGCGCTAATAGCGTTTCAAACGTCACTCACTCTGAGACTTGGAGTAGTTGTTCCCCTTGCTCTGCATGGGTAACGCTGCTTCGAGGGTGGCTGTTGTCGATGTGTTCCTGGTTCGAGCCCAGTTAGCGGCGAGGAGAGGGAAGGAAGCTATACTGTTACACTGGCAATACTAAAGTGCCTATAAGAACATCCAATAGTCAAAGGTATATGAAATACAAATCGTATAGAGAGAAATAGTCCTATAATTCCTATAATAACTACAACCTAAAACTTCTTACCTGGGAATATTGAAGACTCATGTTAAAAGGAACCACCAGCTTTCATATGTTCTCATGTTCTGAGCAAGGAACTTAAACGTTAGCTTTCTTACATGGCACATATTGCACTTCTACTTTCTTCTCCAACCACTTTGTTTTTGCATTATTTAAACCAAATTGAACATGTTTCATTATTTATTTGAGGCTAAATTGATTTTATTGATGTAATATATTAAGTTAAAATAAGTGCTCATTCATTCAGTATTGTTGTAATTGTCATTTTTACAAATAATTGTATTATTTTATTTTTTATAAAATCGGCCGATTAATCGGTATCGGCTTTTTTGGCCCTCCAATAATCGGTATCGGCGTTGAAAAATCATAAAATCGGTCGACCTCTAGTCTCTACTCAACTTAGCAGCACTTCAGAGGCAGAAAGGGACGGAGAATTAAAGGGAGAGAGTGAGTGTGAGAGGGAGTTTTGGAGACAGAGTGGGCTGAGGAACTGAGGATGGGGTAAGAGAGGGATAAAGGAGGCGGCAGTGTGGAGGTCAGATAGTGAAAAGATGGAGACCATAGAAAGAGAAAGTAAAACTATTTCTACGAATATGCCATTTCATTTTAAGGGAGAGACCGCATCAAATAGTTAACTGAGCGCTAAAAAGGTGCAGATAGAATGAATAAAAGCAAAAAGAAAAGCGCAGACGGAAGGGAGGTAAGTAGAGGGGGACTATAACCTACAGCAGGGGTCATCAACTAGATTCAGCTGCGGGACAATTTTTTCCTGGTGTTAACAGTAATGTCCAACAATTAAAATAAAAAAATAATATGGGAAAAAAAATACAAAATACATACAGTACCAGTCAAACGTTGACACCTTCTCATTCAAGGATTTCTCTTTGTTTTTACTATTTTCTACATTGTAGAATAATATTAAAGACATCAAAACTATGAAATAACACATATGGAATCATGTAAGAAGCCAAAAAGTGTTAAACAAATCAACATATATTTTATATTTGAGATTCTTCAAAGTAGCCACCCTTTGCTTTGATGACAGCTTTGCACACTCTTGGCTCTTCAATGGAGCAAGAAATATGGTGGAAACCCATACGAGCCCATGAAAAACACCAACTCAATAGGGGAGGGAGCAAGTGAGAAAACTTCAGTTTAGAAAGGCAGAGAATCGGAAAGTGGCGAAAAGCGTACTGCAGCTGAAGTGCAATCTTCTCCCATCATTGGCAAAGAAAAATGCCCGAGTGACATGTTCTATGGAAATACAGAGGTTGTTGTACTGGGTCTATAAAGCCTGAATGTAAAAGATCAACATGCCTCCATTACACACACACACACACACACACACAGTGGAGGCTACTCAGAGGAGGAGGACCATCCTCCTCAGTGAATTTAATAGAAATGGTGAAACATTAAAAAAAAGTTATCCTTTCAAGATAAAACTATAAATATTTTCACGTCACCAAATAATTGATTAAAACACACTGTTTTGCAATGAAGGTCTACAGTAGCCTCAACAGCACTCTGTAGGGTAGCACCACGGTGTAGCCGGAGGACAGCTAGCTTTTGTCCTCCTCTGGGTACATTGACTTCAGTACAGTAAAAAAAACAGCAATTATGACAACTTCCTGAGGGCGTCCTCCAACCCATCAGAGCTCTTGCAGCATGAACTGACATGGTTGCCCACCCAAAGAAAGAATCAGAGAATGACTCTAGTACTGAAAGCATAAGCTACAGCTAGCTAGCACTGCAGTGCATAAAATGTGGTGAGTAGTTGACTCAGAGTGAGAAAGACAGTTGAACAGTTGAACATTAATTTCTTCCAAAATTAAGGAGAAGCGAGAGTGAGATATATATGGTTGTATGTTGTTTTTACTTTCACTTAGCTATCAAACGCAGCTAGCTAGTTTAGCCTTCTTAAACAGAGAGGGATGCCATGTTAGCTAGCTGGCTATCCAACACTGGAACTCTTCCAAGTCAAGGTAAGCTTTTGGTTTTATTAATTTATTGCCACCGGGTCCCACCGGTGTAAATGCTGAACTACTTTCTGACCATACACTGTACTGCATTATTGCAGCCGGTTTACTAACACGTTAGTTCTAGTAGCTATATTGACTATGACGGGACAACGATGTAGGCTGTGTATAGCTGCCAGCGGTCATGATATGAAGGTTTGAGCATGCCGTTTTTATGTGGCTGCTATGAAAGTGAATTGTGTCTGCGTGTGATCAGGGGTGTATTCGTCCCGCTGATTTTGTTGAAAAACATTTTTTCAAAAACGTTAGAAAACAGAACCGGGATAAACATACCTGAATTTGTACAACATAAACTCATTTGTAGCTGTCGGACTAATGATTATACCCTAGATCAGCTACATGCAGGCAAGAGTGTGTAAGGTGGTACTGAATGCGTCACTGTCTCGCATCTTGATTACTCAAAATTCTCTCTACCGGTGCACCTACGTTGTAAACTTTAATTCGTAGGCTAGGTTGTAGCAACCTCATGACGGGTACAGGGAAAATTTGAGTATCATGTAGTAGCCTGAAACTATTGATGTTACATTGAGCTGGGTGAATGGAACATGAATGAGTCATCCAATATGCTGTAATAGAAAGAAGGCAATGCTCATAAAAAAAAAGATAATCCTCCCTCATCTTAAACTGCAACGACCACTGAAACACACCTACCTACCTTTCTCAGCTTGCGTCGGAATGCAGAGGTATTCATCTGTTGTTGGGCATATACGTAGGTGCTTTCAGTGTGTTTTGAGTGGGGAACGATCAAGGTCTAACATAGGTCCTGAGATAATGGAAAAGATGTAGCCTAGCCGGACACAAGGCTCATGTTAGGCTACATCGTGATTGCCGATGGGGGAGAAAAAACAGGGAGATTGACAAGAAAGCTCTGCTTGTAGAGGACCAGTATGCTGGAATACATTGCATGCTGCAATTCTTTAGACCGTTTTAGTCTTCTTCCTTTGCTCTGCCTCCTTGTAAGCCAAATGAGAAATAAACTAGAAAGTGAAAAGCATTCAAACTCATTGTAATAGGGTAATAATAATCTGAATAAATGAGTTGCAAATAAAATCTGGACACACACACAAGATAATATATGGAGGATAGGTTTATGGGAAGCTCCCAGAAAAATTGGAAGGGCTTATTATTCCAACTGAAAATTGGGAGGCAACTCAATGCTCCCCCACAGAAACAATGTCTACGGTGGACTTCAACTCAAAATGTATTGTATGTTTTAAAATGTTCTTGCAGCCTGTCTGTGTCCTCACATCCAGACATGTGTAGTAGAGCAGTGTGGTCCTCTGATAGATAACGTCAAGTAAAGAGTATAATTGAACCCTTGGTTGCAAATCCAAGGTCACTCTCCAACCCCGAGTTATGAGTGGACTGAGTGTCGTTCTTGAAGGTAGTACGGGAGTCTCAAATCCAGAGTAAGCTGCTGATCATGTGAATCAAGTTTGTTGATAATTCAAGCTCAAGTGAATTGACTTCCGATGTGCAAGGTGGCCTTGTGAGCCCTAGCCCCACATGACCGCTTGACATGATCCTGTGTCACTCTTGTCCCAGTGGTTGCCGATGACAACCAAGCCGGTGTACCCAGGTGCTTCTCCCTCAAATCTCAGCTCAATTCCGGTCCCCAACCCTTGCCCATAGCCCTTTTCTCAAGAGTCTTAGCAGAACTGAAGGGACCAGACAGATCTCTTAATCTGCAACGTAGATCTTCAATAGCACCATATTGCTTTCACCTGTCCAGGTCCTGTCAGGTCTGTGCGAATCATGTGAGAATGGGCTAAGGGTTTAGAAAAAAATGGGGGAAAAGAGCAGAAGGAATCCGGGCTGGAGGCAGGTGGGTGTGGTGGAGAGAAGGCCCTGGCTCCTGCATGCTAGACTAACTCAAAGCAATGCCAGGAATTTCATTCCCAGGAACCCCAGCCAGTGCGGGCCTGCACGGCACCACATGCAAATAGTAGGGATGTGCATCTTTCCCATACAGGAATGATACGTTTCAGTTTGAAACAATTCAGTTCGATTGGAGAATGAATCAATGCAATTCAGTTCAATGCGATACACTAACATTTGTTGTATAAAACACATTAATTTTCCATTCTAAATTAAAATCTGCTGATGGAACTCATAAGCTGGGCCTCCCTGAGCTGGATCTGTCGGAGCTGATTTATGTGTGTGTGTGTAAATGATGCATGTCTATGGTGTACTATGTAGGCACCTGGGCTGAGCAATAAGGGAGACTAGGCATCTACTACCCCATTACCACTATCAGATCTGGGGGGTGGGGGAAATGGAGCCCGTTTTTTGTCCCCTCTTCTAAAATCGCCACCACCCACTAATTAACTTGTCATTTTAGCAGATTAAGTGTTTGAGCTAGTAGTGTATCAATATTTATCATTTACAAATTAGCTATGACATAGCCAATGAATATATAGCAATAGTTTGGATTTCACCCCATCTCAAAATCTAATGGTTTTGACCATTTTGAAGTTTTTACAGAGTGACATTTTCTTCCACTCTCGCTTCGACCACGCAGTGGGCCTCGCAAAAAGGATTGCTGTCCTCGTTATGAAATGATCAACTTTACCCGTTTTATATATAAATGACCATACAGATTGTTTAAAGCAAACCTACAAAAACTATTGCTGATGGTAAACCTCAACAATCAAAATAAAATCAATTTTAAGCCCGGTTCGGCAGGTATATCCAGATGAGAGTCGTCTCCGGTAGCTTACTTTTCCCAATTTTCAACTAGAGGTCGACCGATTATGATTTGTCAACGCCGATACCGATTATTGGAGGACCAAAAAACGCCTTTACCGATTAATCGGTGATATAGATATATATATGTAATAATGACAATTACAACAATACTGAGTGAACACTTATTTTAACTTAATATAATACATAAAATCAATTTAGTCTCAAATAAATAATGAAACAATGTTCAATTTGGTTTAAATAATGCAAAAACACAGTGTTGGAGAAGAAAGTATAAGTGCAATACGTGCCATGTAAAAAAGCTAACGTTTAAGTTCCTTGCTCAGAACATGAGAACATATGACACTCACCACTGGTGTCCCCCAGGGCTCTGTTCTAGGCCCTCTCCTATTCTCGCTATACACCAAGTCACTTGGCTCTGTCATATCCTCACATGGTCTCTCCTATCATTGCTATGCAGACGACAACAATTAATCTTCTCCTTTCCCCTCTGATAACCAGGTGGTGAATCGCATCTCTGCATGTCTGGCAGACATATCAGTGTGGATGACGGATACCTCAAGCTGAACCTCGGCAAGACGGAGCTGCTCTTCCTCCGGGGAAGGACTGCCCGTTCCATGATTCCGCATCACGGTTGACAACTCCATTGTGTCCTTCCTCAGAGTGCTAAGAACCTTGGCGTGATCCTGGACAACACCTGTCGTTCTCAACTAACATCAAGGCGGTGACCCGTTCCTGTAGGTTCATGCTCTACAACATTCGCAGAGTACGACCCTGCCTCACGCAGGAAGCGGCGCAGGTCCTAATCCAGGCATTTGTCATCTCCCGTCTGGATTACTGCAACTCGCTGTTGGCTGGGCTCCCTGCTGTGCCATTAAACCCCTACAATCATCCAGAACGCCGCAGCCCGTCTGGTGTTCAACTTTCCCAAGTTCTCTCACGTCACCCGCTCCTCCGCTCTCTCCACTGGCTTCCAGTTGAAGCTCGCATCCGCTACACAGACATGGTGCTTGCCTACGGAGCTGTGAGGGAACGGCATCCGTACCTTCAGGCTCTGATCAGGCCTACACCCAAACAAGGGCACTGCGTTCATCCCCCTCTGGCCTGCTCGCCTCCCTACCTCTGAGGAAGTACAGTTCCCGCTCAGCCCAGTCAAAACTGTTCGCTGCTCTGGCACCCAATGGTGGAACAAACTCCCTCACGACGCAGGTCAGCGGAGTCAATCACCACCTTCCGGAGACACCTGAAACCCACCTCTTTAAGGAATACCTAGGATAGGATAAAGTAATCCTTCTAACCCCCCCCCCCCCTTAAAGAGTTAGATGCACTATTGTTAAAGTGGTTGTTCCACTGGATATCATAAGGTGAATGCACCAATTTGTAAGTCGCTCTGGATAAGAGCGTCTGCTAAATGACTTAAATGTAAATGTAATATGAAAGCTGGTGGTTCCTTTTAACATGAGTCTTCAATATTCTCAATTAAGAAGTTTTAGGTTGTAGTTATTATAGGAATATTTCTCTCTATACCATTTGTATTTCATATACCTTTGACTATTGGATGTTCTTATAGGCACTATAGTATTGTCAGCCTAATCTCGGGAGTTGATAGGCTTGAAGTCATAAACAGCTGTGCTTCAAGCATTGCGAAGAGCTGCTGGCAAACGTAGGAAAGTGCCGTTTGAATGAATGCTTACGAGCCTGCTGCTGCCTACCACCGCTCAGTCAGACTGCTCTATCAAATCATAGACTTAATCATAATAAACACACAGAAATATGAGCCTTAGGGCATTAATATGGTCAAATCTGGGAACTATAATTTCAAAAACAAAACGTTTATTCTTTCAGTGAAATACGGAACCATTACGTATTTTATCTATAGGGTGGCAACTAAGTCTAAATATTGCTGTTACAATGCACAACCTTCAATGTTATGTCATAATTATGTACAATTCTGGTAAATTAATTACGGTCTTTGTTAGGAAGAAATGGTCTCCACACAGTTCGCAATGAGCCAGGTGGCCCAAACTGCTGCATATACCCCGACTCTGCTTGCACTGAACGCAAGAGAAGTGACACAATTTCCCTAGTTAATATTGCCTGCTAACATGCATTCTTTTAACTAAAACTGCAGGTTTAAAAAAAGATATACTTGTGTATTGATTTTAAGAAAGGCATTGATGCTTATGGTTAGGTACACATTGGTGCAACGATTATGCTTTTTTCACGAATGCGCTTTTGTTAAATCCTCACCCGTTTGGCGAAGTAGGCTGTGATTCAATGATAAATTAACAGGCACCGCATTGATTATATGCAACGCGGGACAAGCTAGTTAAACTAGTAATATCACCAACCATGTGTAGTTAACTAGTGATTATGTTAAGATTGATTGTTTTTTATAAGTTTAATGCTAGCTAGCAAGTTACCTTGGCTCCTTGCTGCACTCACGTAACAGGTGGTCAGCCTGCCACGCAGTCTCCTCGTGGATTGCAATGTAATCGGCCATAATCGCCGTCCAGAAATGCCAATGACCGATTACCGATTATGAAAACTTGAAATCGGCCATGCCGATTAAATCAGTCGAACTCTATTTTCAACAATAACATAACATAACAATTACCCAGCAAACACATAGGTTGTTGCTGAACTAATAAAGCCTAATATTACGCAAGCCATTTTACAATTTGAATGCTTTAGGTACCGAGCAGATGTGCAATATCAGGAACAGGCTGGCTACCCCACGTTGGTCAGCGCCCAAAGCTGAGCACAGTGCGCAGTTTGTCTAGGCTACTGATGTCGTCTGGGGTTGTTCGGCATGCAACATGACTTGTAGATCAATGACTGTTAACAGTTACACACAGTTCGACACTGAAGGAGAGGACGCATCAGTTGTCGCAAAAGATTAGATACTTTCAGAAGGTAGAAATAATGTAATACGACTCCCCAAAAAATTGCGAACGGGTGATTCGTAAAGTTTAAAATCAAATTTCTGACTGGTGCAAACTACATTTGGATCGGTTTTGGGTCCGCAGACCAATGCGGATGTTAAACATTTGAATCTGGGACTGATGTGTATCGGTGAATAGTTACATCCCTAGCAAACAGACTAGGAGAACAACAGAAAGAGGAAAATGGGGCACACTGTTTATACGGAAAATTGTCTGCGCTTGAAAATTGTGATTATTGCCGACGCTAAACTGATTAATTTGATTGATTATCGTCGAAGAGTAGAGGCACAAGATGCAGCATGTTTGGATGTAAATGCAATTGTAACGTGAAAAGTCTTTGTAAGTACATATGGCTGAGTTGGTGTGACATTTTCCATCTTCAATTTAAGATTATGTCCATTGATATTTAGCAGGGCTGGGAGAATATTAGGGAATATTCTACAGACTACAGCTGGGTTTTTGAAAAACCTGACCACAATTTTGCCTACAAAATGAACAAATTACTCTGCGCATTAAGTACAAAAATTGCAGCAGAGAACTTGAAATACTTTGCAAACTCACTCCATTGGAAATGTGCGGGGAGGCTAAAATTAGGGCTTGCTCTTGACAAAGCCTCTCATGGCACTCTCATGGCAGGGCTGACAAACGTGGCATTTTGGCTTTGGCAAAGCTGGCCAAGATGTCTTGAGCAGTGAACCAAGGAGGAAATATATATATTTTTTAAATGGCATGACAAAACAATCCCTATTTCCCCATTTCATTCCACAGCAGAAACCTGAACAATGCTCATCCACTGGAGCGCATGCACGTTTTCGAATCCTCTCAGTTCCCTGTGCCAGCACGTTCCAGACAAATGTAACACTTTTTTTTTTAAAGCCGAGAGGCCAATGGCTAAATCAATAAGGTTAACAGACGGTGTGTCCACTTTGAACGGCTCAATGCGGAAAAGCTGGTCTTGCCATGGGGCTCTTTTGAAGTCTTCCATAACCTCTCCTAGACTTGTTGACACAGCTTGAGCGGAGAAAGCCACACTTGAGGGATCCGAGGGGGGTGGTTTGGTGGAGAAGAAAGGGGGTAAAAGCTTGTCGCAAAAAATTCCTTAATGCGACCCACTGGGGCTATAACCTCCCCACCGTTGTCTCTCACTCCCGCTCTCTGCGAGGGCTGACTTGCTCTAACCTCATGCATCGGGCTACATTCCTGCCATGCCTGTGGCGTTGCATTGCTACGGCATCATCGCACTTTAGCATTTGCCGGCCCTTGCCAGTCTACACACAACAGGAATGCAGAGGCCATCCCCCATCGTTGGGATGCCACATGTGCCAGTCGTCCAACAGTGGGAACTCGAGCAAAGACTAACTGTTTCTCTGCAGCATTCCTTCACAGTTCATTCAATCTCCCACATAAGACCAACTTCTCAACATAATGAACAGTGTACTGTTTCTGCAGCGTTGGCTAAAAGATTAACCGAGGCAAGTCAAAGGTCATTTCCAGATTCATATCAAATGGTACACTGTATCATTACATCATTCAGTCCTAGCTGGTCCATTAGGATGTTTTTTCAGTAGGCTAGAATTCAGTTTCAGTATTATTAACCTACTGTTTCAGTACTGTTCTGATTCTCCCAGTTCTTCTTAGCATTCTCTTTTCCTGATCACTACCTCTGGCCCAATATGACACATAGTGGGGCTTAGGCTGGGCCTACCCCTTCATGTCAAACCCCCATTGTAAATTGGACTACTTATTTTGTTTGTCATCCAGGTGTCCTTTTCGTCATCTAGACCACTACCATTATATATGCCTAATACTTTAACTTTTTAGGCCTAAATTGGTCAGTCTGGAGTGGGTTTAGCTAAGCACTTTACAGTGCAAAACAACTTGGGCTAGGCCTAGGCTGTCGTGAACTAAATATATGCTCGTCAGAAACAACACTCATCTTGAGAAAGCACTGGGGTGAACAAAAAAAATGTAAAGATTTTTTTTTTTTTTAAAGAAACAATTTTCGCAACTGTCATTGTAACATCTCACTTGAGGGCTGCGACTGAAGTTCACCGACTCGGCATTCCCCTGCTCGCAGCATCTTGCTGAAAAACCCCCACCCTGATCACCTCACGCCAGTCACAGGCCTCTATTTACCAACACACGCAAACTGGAGAGGCTCTAGTCAGTGTTCACTCTGTGTAGACCAAGGTAACATGTGTGGCGTGTCACTAAAATTTGCCCACATCAGGCATGTTATTTCAAACCCTCCCGACAAAGGCTGATATGCGTTTGTTTGATCAATAACATCAATTTCACTCAGCAGCGAGTTGGTAAATCGCCCAAAACATGGCCAGCACCTTTATGAGACTATATGAGGGTGTCCCAAAATATCGAGACAGTCAGAATCTACTTGAAAAAAGTTGCTGCATCAATCTTGATGGGCTGTGACCCAAGTATGTAATGTTTCAAAACCTAATCTCTCTTTAAATACCTGTTGAAGCAGGCAAGCAGAGTACCACAACAACAATATAATGACACTTATGACTACTCTTGCATTTCTCAAGATGATTAGTACTACAATATTCAGGGTTGCTGCTAGCAAGTCGTTTATTTATTCCGTGTCTGAAAATGAGGGCCCAGTTTGAACGTTGCTATGGGCCCCTTAGCTTAGGAAAAAGTGATGCAGTTTTGCCGAGGGGGGACAACGTTCTGTGAGTGTGACAGCGTCCTCCCCCACAGAAGCTCGTTCTGTGAGTGTGACAGCGTCCTCCCCCACAGAAGCTGCCAGTGCCACCACACTCAAACTGACACCGTGGGCTAGATGTGCATGCAGTGACGCTGAGATAGCAGATACAAATAAGAGGAGACATTTGTAGGAATGGTGTAATGCATGGGGAACTAGTGACGTTTGAGTTTAGGTGTAACAAAAAAAAGTTAAGTCAAACATAGGGCTGTGTGCGTCTGTCACGGGTCCCCACGGGTGCACCCCAATAATGAGCGGGAGGCAGCTAACAACAGTAGCCGATATACAACGTTATCTAGGTACTATTAGCACACACAAGCATTTCGCTCCACCCGCAATAACATTTGCTAAATATGTGTATGCATCCAATAAAATGTGATTTGACCAACCAAACCATGTGTCAGTGGTAACATGGTACCATCAAATGTTGTATGTTGCAAAAAAAATCTATTCCTACAAGACAACACAGTTTGAGTTAGCTAATTAACGTTAGCTGACTAGCTAATAATAGGTACTTTGCTTGTAATGCATACCCTCGCCGTCTAGTTAGTTCGCTTTGCACCTGCCAACTTCCTAGCCTACCTTGTTCAGGGAGGGTACCAATAGCCCCCGCCATTTCGGTGCGTTCTCCTCGCTGAAAAAGTCGTACTGAACCTGGGCTGCTTGCATAGCTTCAACTGTTCGTCTTCGTGCGCTATCTTGCAGCCAGCGAGCGATGTGTGTTCACGGCCACTCTTCACATCAAAACAGTATATAGTGTAGCCCGTGGTTGGAACTGAGAGGTGCAATATTCTGTGCGGCCCGCTGCCTCAGAATATCCACGCAATGAGCATTCCTCTACCAAAACAGTTAACAATGCGACCATCGCATCGGTCGTGTGCAGATGTTGATAGCTGCTAGCTAGCCGTCTGCAGCTGCCTAAGCAAGTAGCTATCGTTAACTAGCAGGCTTGCTCTTTCGGACATCAAGTTTAAAAAAGCCAAAATTCACGAAACCAAATATACTTCAAATGCTAACTAGCAAGCTTGCGTTGTCAAATGGAAATTATTCCAAGTTCTGAACGGACGTTGTTGATGGCAACAAAGTTAGCCTTGCTAATTTAGCAAACTAGCTTGCAGCCGAGCTGGTGATGTTACTAGCCATAGCCGATCGATCCGAATCGGAAGATGGTTGGCAGTAGTGATCAACTAGCAATCTGTGGACAGTGGCGTAGCTGTCTAGCTAGTATCCAATTTGGGGATTAATGTGTCACTTCACGTTTCGGGAACTGCGATACTGTTCGTCCTTTTCGGCCAGTTGAATCATTCCCTATATTTTGGGGGAAAAAAAACTCTTCGGTGCATAATCGCCCATTTTCACCGAATCTTCGACAGGGTGGATATTGATAACCGTGTTATCCTCCATGAATTTATAATTTCCAAATCATGTCTCCAGACTATTTAGCTTTTTGTTAGGTTATCGAGAAAACCAAGATTCCACGCACAGGCTGGCTTTAATGACCAGTTTGGCTTTGGTCAAAATTATTTATTTGGACGATTGTTATGACTCTGGTCGGGTGCAGTTGTTGGTAGAAGAATTGCACAGGCGCAATGGATAGCTAATGACGTACTTCGGGCTTGTTTTCGATAATCATCGCGCCTGCCCAAAATCTGGATATAATCTGGCTAAACCGAGAGCAATAATTGATTAAACGATAGAACGAAAAAGATCGCTTGATGAGGATCACTTGAAACCATTGCATACTCACAGGGCCCTAAACACTCACTGTCACTCCAACACACACACACTCACTCCCATCATTTCTCACTCCCACATAATATGCACATACATTTCTACTGACTCGACACACCCACTCACATACAAACTACTACTATTCTGTATATTTTATATCCTGTTGCCTAGTCACATTACCCCTATACAGATCTACCTCCATCACTCCAGTATCCCTGTACATGTAAATATGGTATTGGAACTAACATTTAAAATATTTCCTGTATATAGTACCGTATGCTTACTTAATTACTTTGTGTATTTCTTATTCTTATTTCTCGTCTCCTTTTTTTCTAGTAAAACAGTTATGGATTATTGTATTTTTGTGTTGAGTTTGCAAGAAAGTCATTTCACTGTACTTCTGAAACTTGAAACGTGCCAACGATGCATGTGAACTAGTGCTAGATTAACTCACGCGGTGAGGTCGCAGACTTGATTAGCAGAGCCCAGAGAAAACATCATGGAAACCATTTATCTTTTTGTAGAGACTTCCCAAAGAAGACACCTCCACTAACTAATGTGTGGAGCAGTTAATGTTATAGAAAGTATTCCAAATGTTAAAAATACACATCTACATCTTGGCAGAATTTTTTCCGTAGGTTTAATAGGCATAAAAATACATACAGTTGAAGTCGGAATTTTACATACACCTTAGCCAAATAGATTTAAACTCAGTTTTTCACAAATCCTGACATTTAATCCTTGTAAAAAATCCCTGTCTTAGGTCAGTTAGGATCACCACTTTATTTTAAGAATGTGAAATGTCAGAATAATAGTAGAGAGAATTATTTATTTCAGCTTTTATTTATTTCATCACATTCCCAGTGGGTCAGAAGTTTACATACACTCAATTAGTAATTGGTAGCATTGCCATTACATTGTTTAACTTTGGAAAAACGTTTTGTGTAGCCTTCCACAAAATTCCTCCTGACAGAGCTGGTGTAACTGAGTCAGGTTTGTAGGCCTCCTTGCTCGCACACACTTTTTCAGTTCTGCCCACAAATTTCTATAGGGTTGAGGTCAGGGCTTTGTGATGGCCACTTCAATACCTTGACTTTGTTGTCCTTAAGCCATTTTGCCACAACTTTGGAAGTATGCTTGGTGTCATTGTCCATTTGGAAGACCCATTTGCGACCAAGCTTTAACTTCCTGACTGATGTCTTGAGATGTTGCTTCAATATATCCACATCATTTTGAAGTGTGAAAATAAAATGACATTGCATATGGCTTCATATCAAAATGAGCCTAAAAGCTATCTACATGACATACTCATAGTGTACAATCTCAATATTCTATTTAAATCAATTACAAACACATTGGTCAAGCACTTGTTAGGTAAGGTCGCATGCTCTCAGTAGTTGGTCAATACTGAAATAGTGCGATATCCAGGAATGTGGGTTTGTGTTACTATAAATGTTGACTTTCAATTAAAATCATAAGGTTTATCTAAAAACAGGACACATCCAAGGTCGCTTGCTTGATGGATGGTCCGATTGCATCTGAGACCAAGGAGTTGCAGAGTCAGACATGTCCTCCTCATCATATTCTGTTCCCATCAGGACATGAATTCCAATTTATGAACAGAAAAATAAACCTAATTGCAATATTCAATGACTAAATTTAATTCAGATTCATAATCTCTTAAAGTGTAACTGAAACCAACCCTGGGCCATGTTCATTAAGGCATACAATGGAAAATGGTTTTGACACCGACAATGAAACCTAAGGTTTCTTATTGGACAGGTTCAGGTAGTACATCCCTGTATCACTTCGTTTCAGAAAGTTTTGTGCCTACTGAACAGGACTCTGGTTACCAGAGCACAGGGTGGTTAGTAACTGTTCTCGTGTCCAGCCAGGATGTATAGGTTGCTGTGCGCTGTAGGGTTGTCTGTAGGTCTGCTCTCCAGCACTACAACCCTGCAATCAAAGGTACAATAGGGGTGTATTCAGTGATGTGAAATGTTCTGAATGTTGCAGATAGAAATGTAAGTAATAGAGCTGGCCCCATTACTGTCCCTATTCCATCTGACAGACAAGCATATCTGTTCTACACAAAACATTTCTATATGCCAGTTAATATAATGTTTACATACCCTACATTACTCATCTCATATGTATATACTGTACTCGATACCATCTACTGCATCTTGCCTATGCCGTTCTGTACCATCACTCATTCATATATCTTTATGTACATATTCTTCATCCCTTTACACTTGTGTGTATAAGGTAGCTGTTGTGAAATTGTTAGGTTAGATTACTCGTTGGCTATTATTGCATTGTCGGAACTAGAAGCACAAGCATTTCGCTACACTCGCATTAACATTTGCTAACCATGTGTATGTGACAAATAAAATTTGATTTGAACCTTTTATATTGTTACATCCTCCTGAACAGCACTAAGTCACTTTATGGCCACAGACCGACTTCAGTCTCGATGGCACAGACGATCAGATCTCACAATGCTTCGATAAGTGTTAAACATAGCATGAACTGCAAGAATACGATATATTAATCTTCTGAGCTGCGACTGCAAAAAATAAGATCTGGAACACCACCATAGCTATTACAGGAACTAATCGAGGAACTTTTTAAAAATATATATATATTTTTTAACTTGCATAGTTTTTTAAAATTAATTTGACTGCAGTCAGAAATGAGGGAGATACAGTTGAAGTCGGAAGTTTACATACACCTTAGCCAAATACATTTAAACTCAGTTTTTCACAATTCCTGACATCTAATCCCAGTCAAAATTACATGTCTTAAGTCAGTTAGGATCATCACTTTATTATAAGAATGTGTAATGTCAGAATAATAGTAGAGAATTATTTATTTCAGCTTTTATTTCTTTCATCACATTCCCAGTGGGTCAGACGTTTACAAACACTCAATTAGTATTTGGTAGCATTGCCTTTAAATTGTCCAATTGACTCAAATTATGTCAATTAGACAATTGACTCGCGAAGAGGGCATGACAAAGCCTATTCCCCCTCAGGAAACTAAAAAGACTTGGCATGGGTCCTGAGATTCTCAAAAGGTTCTACAGCTGCAACATCGAGAGCATCCTGACTGGTTGCATCACTGTCTCGTACGGCAATGCTCGGCCTCTGACCGCAAGGCACTACAAAGGGTAGTGCGTACGGCCCAGTACATCACTGGGGCTAAGCTGCCTGCCTGCCATCCAGGACCTCTACACCAGGCGGTGTCAGAGGAAGGCCCTAAAAGTTGTCAAAGACCCCAGCCACCCCAGTCATAGACTGTTCTCTCTACTACTGCATGGCAAGCGGTACCGGAGTGCCAAGTCTAGGACAAAAAGGTTTCTCAACAGTTTTTACCCCCAAGCCATAAGACTCCTGAACAGGTAATCAAATGGCTACCCGGACCATTTGCATTGTGAGCCCCCCCCGCAACCCCTCTTTTTACGCTGCTGCTACTCTCTGTTTATCATATATGCATACACATGTACATACTACCTCAATTGGGCCGAACAACCCCTGCTCCCGCACATTGACTAACCGGGCTATCTGCATTGTGTCCCACCCGCCAACCCCTCTTTTACGCTACTGCTACTCTCTGTTGATCATACATGCATAGTCACTTTAACCATATCTACATGTACATACTACCTCAATCAGCCTGACTAACCGGTGTCTGTATGTAGCCTCGCTACTTTTATAGCTTCGCTACTGTATATAGCCTGTCTTTTTACTGTTGTTTTTATTTCTTTACCTACATATTGTTCAACTAATACCTTTTTTGCAATATTGGTTAGAGCCTGTAAGTAAGCATTTCACTGTAAGGTCTACACCTGTTGTATTCGGCGCACGTGACAAATAAACTTTGATTTGATCAGAAGCTTCTAAAGCCATGACAACATTTTCTGGAATTTTCCAAGCTGTTTAAAGACACAGTCAACTTAGTGTATGTAAACTTCTGACCCACTGGAATTGTGATACAGTGAATTATAAGTTAAACAAGTTTAAAATAACACATTTGTATTTTAAATGTGTTATTATTTTATTGTCAGACATAAGACTGTAAAACAGCAAATCAGCTCCAAGTGATTTTAATTTTGGAAATCTGTTCCAAAGTATTCCCACGCATAATAGAGAGATACACAGTAACAGTATGTGATTGTATACAAATGTAAGGAAGGTTTGACCTGATTATGTTTTAGTCAAATATTATATCTGTTGGGCTTCTTGTGGTCAATTTGCAGGTTACAAATTCTTTGTAATTATGTTCCGGCCCCCTGACCATCCGCTCATGAAAAGAAATCGGCTCGAGGCTGAATCTAGTTGATGATACTTGCTAAACGAATTTAGCCTCAATCTAAAAATGGATTTCTCACCTGTCTGATCCTAGGAGTCGGAATATCCTGGTGTTGTCGGAAATTTCCTGTGTAATCTGGTGGGAATATGGACAAGATCCAATAGTCACGTCATCACAGTCATTATCATATTCATCATATATTTTGAGCCAGCAGCATACCACCCTGCATACCACTGCTGGCTTGCTTCTGAAGCTAAGCAGGGTTGGTCCTGGTCAGTCCCTGGGTGGGAGACCAGATGCTGCGGGAAGTGGTGTTGGAGGGCAAGTAGGAGGCACTCTTTCCTCTGGTCTAAAAAATATCCCAATGCCGTGATTGGGGACACTGCCCTGTGTAGGGTGCAGTCTTTCGGATGGGACGTTAAACAGGTGTCTTGACTCTCTGAGGTCATTAAAGATCCAATGGCACTTATTGTAAGAGTGGGGGTGTTAATCCCGGTGTCCTGGCTAAATTCCCAATCCAGCCCTAAAACCATCATGGTCACCTAATAATCCCCAGTTTACAATTGGCTCATTCATCCCCCTCCTCTCCCCTGTAACTATTCCCCAGGTCGTTGCTGTAAATGAGAATGTGTTCTCAGTCAACTTACCTGGTAAAATAACGAATAAAAAATATATATACACTGCTCAAAAAATAAAGGGAACACTTAAACAACAACACAAGAGCCCTTGTGAGACCATATGCTGACACATGCACATTTGTGGCCTGCTGGAGGTCATTTTGCAGGGCTCAGGCAGTGCTCCACCTTGCACAAAGGCGGAGGTAGCGGTCCTGCTGCTGGGTTGTTGCCCTCCTACGGCCTCCTTCACGTCTCCTGATGTACTGGCCTGTCTCCTGGTAGCGCCTCCATGCTCTGGACACTACGCTGACAGACACAGCAAACCTTCTTGCCACAGCTCGCATTGATGGGATGAGCTGCACTACCTGAGCCACTTTGTGTGGGTTTGACTCCGTCTCATGCTACCACTTAAGTGAGAGCAACCGCCAGCATCAAAAGTGACCAAAACACAGCCAGGAAGCATAGGAACTGAGAAGTGGTCTGTGGTCACCACCTGCAGAATCACTCCTTTATTGGGGGTGTCTTGCTAATTGCCTATAATTTCCACCTTTTGTCTATTCTATTTGCACAACAGCATGTGAAATTTATTGTCAATCAGTGTTGCTTCCTAAGTGGACAGTTTGATTTCACAGAAGTGTGATTGACTTGGAGTTACATTGTGTTGTTTAAGTGTTCCCTTTATTTTTTGAGCAGTGTATATTACAACAATAAACAGTTCAAATACTATTGTTATATACAGTTATTGCGTCCGCCGGGGCATTGACACAACTTGCCTCATTAGATTTGAAACTCCGTCCTTGCATGCCATGTCTCCAGAAAGCCAGAACACTGTCTTGAAGGCAGACTGTGGAAAAGATGGATATTTAATATACCGTATTCAAAAGTTCACCACAATGTCATTTATCATAACATGACTGTGATACTATGCTCTCCTCTCCATTCTATAGCTGTTGATACGTGTGTGTGTGTGTTAGCTAATCTCTAGCAAAGGGGTCAAGGGCGATTACCTATCGACTCAATCTGGAAATTAAAAGTCAGCTCGGCCAAAAGCTTTCTACTGGACTTCAGCCTCCCCTGCAGATTCACAATCTTAATGGATCCTGAGGGGGAAAATGACACATGGAAGTTAAACAATGATGCTATTACAAGAGCCTGAAGACAACCAGGCACAAAATGGCTGCCGTCCATCCAGGCGGGCTGCAACACATTGGTGGCTATTGAGGCGAGTTTCCCCCGTGTCATTTAAAGGACAGCTCAGTGATAAAACATTATACACGGTTAATATATTGTCATAATGTTATTAGCAATGCATACAATGAATGCACAATGCATTTATAATCTATATGGATAATATTACAATACAAATCTGATTTTTGGATAGTCAAGACATGCTGCTAGACTCACGATCTAAGCAGACAAGAATGGTGTCTCTTTCCAGTTGAGTCACATGGATAACACAGGTCTGCGGAGTGTCTAGGAGGAAATCAAACATAAAAACCTCAACTAACCATTTCATCTTTTGCTTTATTAACGTCAAACATTTTCCATTATGAATGTGCACAACGATATAGGACTATATTTTCTCTATAATTGTTAACTTTTGAAAAGTTAACCATTTCCAGTATGGTCAATGTGTAGAATGTGAACGTCAGTCTCCAGTGTGTGCTACGATAAAAAAATTTAAAGAATAATGGGGATTTTAAAAAATGATGATATTGAATGTTTATTTAATTCCATATTAATTCCATAATGAAGTTCCATATTAAAGGAGCACTAAAATCTAGAGTTGTGTCAAGTCTATGTCAATGAGGAGTCAAGGTCAGTCTTTGAATGAGACCTTACCGGACTCTTTGAGCCAGGGGCAAGCGGTGTTGGGGTCCAGCGTCTCAAAGCGTACCACCTGGTTGAGCTCCGTGCCCTTGCTGACGCCCATACAGATGAGGTGCTCGGGCACCACAAGCATCTCAAAAACCTCCATCGGGCAGGGCAGGGGAAAGTCAATGTTCTTAGGAGGAGAGGGTTAGCGTTAGCATTAAGCTTGTCAATGTTAGGAAGAGAGGGTTAGCATTATCATTATGCTACATGGTCTAGACTCTAGCATGTTATCATGCTAATCTCAAATTCTTTATTCTTGGGAGGAGGAGAGTTAGCATTAGGCATGTAGACGGATGGGGTGTTTACCAACAAGAACGATGCGCGCGGAACCACAAAGTAAAAACAGACGGGGTTGGCTTACAATCAAAGTATTATTTATTTTTTAATTTTATCCCCTTTTCTCCCCAATTTTCGTGGTATCCAATCGCTAGTAATTACTATCTTGTCTCATCGCTACAACTCCCGTACGGGCTCGGGAGAGACGAAGGTCGAAAGGCACCTCCAACCCGAAGCCAGCCGCACCAATGTGTCGGTGGAAACACCGTGCACCTGGCCCTCGGTTAGCGCGCACTGCGCCGGCCGCCACAGGAGTCGCTGGAGCGCGATGAGACAAGGATATCCTACCGGCCAAACCCTCCCTAACCCGGACGACGCTATGCCAATTGTGCGTCGCCCCACGGACTCCCGGTCGCGGCCGGCTGCGACAGAGCCTGGCGCGAACCAGAGACTCTGGTGGCGCAGCTAGCACTGCATGCAGTGCCTAGACCACTGCGCCACCGGGAGGCCCTAATCAAAGTATTATTGACAACATGTATGATATATATAGAAAAAAACATAAATACAGGGTAAGCATTAGCATTAGCTCATGCGTTACAAAGCAAGGTAGTTAGTCTATGTTGCGGGTTAGCATGCTATCCAAACACAGACACCTCCGGTGCCGCGGCAGGGGAAGTGAGTGTTTTTAGGAAGAGGAAGTGTGTTCCATTAGCATGTAGGCTACAAAGTAAAGGATGTCTCTTAGCATGTCCAACACCTGCATTTGACAGGGCAGTTAGGGAAAGTTGTGGACTGTTATTAGTCAATTCTTCTTGGAAGCTCTATCATAGCTAGTGTCAATGCTTTTTGTTTTTGATTGAAACCTCAATGGCAAACTCTTATATGCATTGACATGGGCTGTCAGCACTCCAAAAAGGTTTGGGGAGAGTGAGCCTGGCAACACGTGGAGATGGCTAAATAAATGCACACAGACACAAAAATTATCTTTACTTGATGAGCATGAACTTCGCATGGGCTCCACCCATTCCAACATGACCACACTGGATTGGAAGGCTCCACAACAAGTACTGTGCCCGTGTAAGGGTTTTCTCACTAAGGGGAATATTGGTGGTCAGCCGGGGTTGTCAATCATACTTAACTGTGACACAAATAGTATTTCAAAGACCTTTCTACTATTGATCCAGTTGAAGAGGTTGTTGTCCTAATTGGTTTTAAGGGAATGGGGAACTATTGTGTTTTTACACGTAGTGAAGTGGTGCATCTACTCTCATCTGTAGCAGATTATGTAGCAGCTTGTGGGGAAGTAATGGGTCACGACGTAGAAAGAGATGAAAACCGAGGGGGGGGGGGGGGGGAAGAGAGAGAGAGAGAGAGGAGAGAGGAGAGAGAGGAGAGAGAGAGGAGGAGAGAGAGAGAGAGAGAGAGATGTATGACCATATTAGAGAGACATATTTCTCAGATTACACAGAATCCACAAAGAATTGGAAAACAAATCCAATTTTGATAAACTCCCATATCTATGGAGAGAATTCCACAGTGTGCCATCCACAGCAGCAAGATTTGTGACCTGTTCCACAAGAAAAGGGCAACCCAGTGAAGAACAACACCATTGTAAATACAACACCATATTTATGGCTTATTTATTTTTAACTTGTGTGCTTTAACCATTTGTACATAGTTAACAACACTGTATATATATAATATAACATTGTAATGTCTTATTTTTTGAAACTTCTGTATGTGTAATGTTTACTGTTAATTGTGTTGTTTATTTCACTTTGTATAATATCTACCTCACTTGCTTTGGCAATGTTAACAACATGTTTCCCATGCCAATAAAGCCCTTGAATTGAATTGAATTGAATT